>NC_060139.1:631001117-631309667 GCF_021461385.2 Schistocerca piceifrons | reverse complement strand
GGGCCGCAAAAAAGTCCTTTTCCATCATGACAATGCACCATCACACACCTCAGCAGTTGTGCTCGCAAAATTAATGGAAATAGGATTCCAACTCGTTTCACATCCCCCCTATTCTCCAGACTTGACTCCCTCTAACTACTATTTGTTCCCCAATTTGATGAAATGGCTGGCAGGACAAAGATTTTATTCAAACGAAGAGGTGATTGCAGCAACTAATAGTGATTTTGCAGACTTGGACAACTGCTGTTATTCAGAAGGGATGAAAAAATTGGAACAGCGTTGGACAAAGTATATAAATCTAAAAGCAGACTATGTCAAAAAATAAAAAAGGTTTACCCCAAACAAGTACGTAGTTTTTATTTTTGCACAGACTTTTCAAATGTCCCTCGTAAAGGAGCCATATAGGTTAAACCAGTACTAATGTATCATCACAGTAATACAAGGAAATTTCGAATATGGGATTTTTATTAATTTTTAGTTTCTAATTATTTTCAAATAATATTTAATAGATTTCTCTTATTTCAATATTTGTAAACTAAATACGCTGGCATATTACTGTAAGAATGTATATACACTATGCGATGAAAAGTATCTGGACATCTGGCTGAAAATGACTTACAAGTTCATGGCCCACTCCATTGGTAATGCTGGAATTCAATATGGTGTTGGCCCACCCTTAGCCATCATGACAGCTTCCACTCTCGCAGGCATACGTTCAATCAGGTGCTGGAAGGTTTCTTGGGGAATGGCAGCCCATTCTTCGTGGAGTGTTGCACTGAGGATAGGTATCAATGTCAGTTGGTGAGGCCTGGCACGAAGTTGGCATTCCAAAACATCCCGAAGATGTTCTATAGGACTAAGGTCAGGACTCCATGCAGGCCAGTCCATTACAGGGATGTTTTTGTCATTGTAACCACTCCACCACCGGCCAGGCATTATGAGAAGGTGCTCAATCATGTTGAAAGATGCAATCGCCATCTCCGAATTCTTCTTCAACAGTGGGAAGCAAGAAGGTGTTTAAAACATCAATGTAGGGCTGTGCTGTGATAGTGCTATGCAAAACAACAAGAGGTGCAAGCCCCCTCCATGAGAAACACCACACCATAACACCACTGCCTCCAAATTTTACTGTTGGCACTACACACGCTGGCAGATGACGTTCACCGGGCATTCGCCATACCCACCCCCTACCAACGGATTGCCACAATTTGTACCATGATTCGTCACTCCGCACAATGTTTTTTCCACTATCCAATGTTTACGCTCCTTACACCAAGCGAGGCATCGATTGGCGTTTACCGGCATGATGTGCGGCTTATGAGCAGCTGCTCAACTATGAAATCACAGTTTTCTCACGTCCTGCCTAACTGCCATAGTACTTCCAGTGGATCGTGATGCAGTTTGGAATTTCTGTGTGATGGTTTGGATAGATGTCTGCCTATTACACATTACGACCCCCTTCAACTGTCGGCAGTCTCCGTCAGTCAACAGACAACGCCAGCCTGTGCGCTTTTGTGCTGTACGTGTCCCTTCACATTTCCACTTCACTATCACATCAGAAACATGAAACTAGGGATGTTTAGGAGTGTGGAAATCTTGTGTACAGACATATAACACAAGTGACACCCAATCACCTGACCACGTTTGAAGTCCACGAGTTTCACAGAGCACACAATTCTGCTCTCTCATGATGTCTAATGACTACTGTAGTCACAGATATGGAGTACCTGGTAGCAGGTGGTAGCACAATGCTCCTAACATGAAGAACATATGTTTTGAGGGTTGTCCAGATACTTCTGATCAAATAGTGTAGAACCTACTATATATGTTTCAGATTTTCACATCATGTAATAATTAAGACCACAGTAATATGAAATTGAACAAATACTTGTTTAGTGATGCAGTGGCTGTTATGAACATAGTACAGCAATCAAATGAACCATGTCCAATCCACTCCTCCCCCCTCCACCCCTTGTTCACTTCTCCCTTGCCTCCATCCTCCCTTTACTGAATGCTTCTTTTTTATATATAATATACGATACACACAATCATGTTTTAAGAATATTTATGGGCATGATCTTGGCTCAAGGTCATGCAGGTGCCCTGCACTGAATGACCTGTATGTTTTATTGATTTTCTGTTCACTTTTGCACTCAATAATGGCTATAGAGCTGAACTCTTGAGACTCTTAAATAAATATCAAATATACAAGCAAATGGCAGAAATTTCATTAAAATATGAAGAATTGTTTAATATTAATCATAGGAAGGTATCAGTGTGATACGCAATTATTAACACTGCCCAAACAATAATTAACCGAGTTATAACAGACCAAGGGAATACTTCCCCCCCTACAAGCAGACCACTCAGCCTCATTCCTACGTAAAATCTACTAACCTGCAAAATGCTTCTACAGATATGAAAGTAAGAGAACAGCACTGGCACCAGTATACGCAAATGAAGAGAAGAGACTGTACAATAGCCTCAGTCAGAACCATTAAGTAACTAGAAACCGTTTGTGCTTAACCAGGCTACCATTAACACAGCAAAACTAGCGAACTATTCAGAAATATATCTGTTGCTCCCTATGTTATAACCAGAGTCACGATTTTTATGAATGCACCTTTTCTCAGGGTAAATTAATGCTCTTCAGAAAGATACCACAGTGTGTATTATTAGATTTGATCATGCCAAATGTGTCCAGCGTCTGAGAAACTGTTCCATCTCAGGAATTCACACAAGACTCCATTGAAACTGACAGTTTTGTTATGCAATTAAGAAATTTTGTTAGATGAAAAATACCAGTGAGATTGGATCAGACACATTTCCAGCTCTAAGCATCAAAAGAACAAGACTCCCTCAAACAAACAAATCATGGCACACTATTACAAAATGCATTTGAACAATTCTTCAAGAAGCTAAATATTAACGAATTGATTTGTGTGTGTGTGTGTGTGTGTGTGTGTGTGTGTGTGTGTGTGTGTGTGTGTGTTACAGGTGCTCAACACCGAGGTTACAGCGCCCTTACGCACATTAGATGAAACAATACTGGATAAAACGTTTAAAATTTTTGTCAAGCAGTAAGGAAGAAAGGTGCAAAAGACAATCATTCACTCACTCTCATCCCATTCGCATTAAACCACACAATCACATTATCTCGCAAGCCTTAATAAAGCAGTGAAGGGTGAAAGCTGCTTTTTCTAAAACTGAAACAGAAGTAAAACCACAGAAGAGCTACAACAAAAGCAAAGGTAAATGTGCATGGCTGACGAATTACCAAAAACATGCATATGCCAGTCACCCAGTTAACGCACATTAAGAACACAAGCTCCCAACATTTTTTGGAAACAAGTTGCACAGAGGGCAGATCTGCCAGTAAATCTGCCACAGTCCTCTGGTCCGAAAATAAAATCCAGTCTAGTAAAATGAGGGGCACAGTTACCTGCACGCCACAAGCACCACATGTTGGAGGATCCTCTTGCCGGAGCAAGAATGCATGCTTCAGAGAACTGTGACCTATGTAAGGACGAGTAAGCAGGACCTCAGACCATCTTCATGGCCACAAGAAGGTATACCACGGCCGCATTGTGGGCTTTACGAGACAGCTTATAATCAGTCATTTCCAGCCACTTGTCTTTCCATCAACACCTGACTCTGTACCTCAACAGCGAGGTGAGTACATGCGGGGGAATGGCACACTGAAATAACCGAGGATTTATCAAGACATGTCTCCTTGGCTGCATATCTGCCCTTTCGTTTCCTGCAATACCCATGTGCCCTGGCACCTACCAGGACACCTCTTTCCCCATCCATTTTAGCTGGAGGAGGGCATCCTGAATATTCTGAACCACTTTATCAGCTGGTCAGCTAGATATAAGCGTTGCATCGAGAAAAGAGTCCCCCAGCTTAGACCCGTCTGTGAAGACAGCTACAAAGCCGTGGTGCTCATTTAAATCTCAAAAAATTTCGCATTAAAAACAGAAGAAGGTGTGCAATTTCTCCTGCACTTCACTAAATCTAAAATTACTCTGGCCACTTGCACTAACCAGGGTAGGAGTCGGTTAAAACACTAGATTTGAGCCTGTACATGACCCACGCCAAGGGTCTCAAGCACACATTCTGCAGAGATACCAAATGGTCTTGTTGCCCGTAATGATTCATAAAGAGGAGTTCTATAGCTGGATGAGCAATGGTAGGGTGTGCTGGAGCAGTGGAAGTAGCGAGGGGCTGGCATACCTGACACACCATGAGAAGCTACTACCAGATGGTACAGACAGTTCACCAGTCTCAGCACAAAGAATGGGTACGGGGCAGGACTTGTAAGGGCCGTGGACCACCTGATCTCTTCATGGTGGACAGAATCAATGATTTTAAGGTACAAAGGCCTCGCTGACCCATACACTGTACATCCATAGTCCAGCCGTGATCGAACAAAAGCCCTTCAAAAACTGGAGCAGAAGCTCCCTTCCACTCCCCAAGACCTATGTAAGACACCTCAAAATTTTCAGTGTGTTTGGGCCCATACTTTCAGGTCTATCAGGTGTAGTAAGCAAGGCAACATCGAGTCAAAAATGAGGCCCAAAAACTGCACACAGTCTTTAAAAGGGAGAACAGTGCTCCACAGGTAAATTAAAAATAGGATGAGAATGATTAAAATGAAACACACACACACACACACACACACACACACACACACACACACACACACACACACCTTCTCCGTAGAAAATGTAAAATCAGTCTTTGCAGCCCACTTCTCCACCATCTTCAATGGAAGCTGCAACTGATAAAATGATGCTGAAATGCTGGAGGAGGAAAAGAAAACTGCAAAACTGCCCACAAATAAGGAGCACCATACAGGACTCCTCACGGTGGATGTGATACTGTGGATGGCTGTGGCAAAGAGGGTGTAGCAAAGCAAGAGGCACCAAATTTGTTGTAAAAGTCAGTAAATTATTCAATGGACAATATTTTTCAGTTCAGATATTTCATTCATTCCAAGCAAGTGTCGATTTGTGACATCATCCAGACACGAGTTGACTTTAATCTGAATCCGTTTTAGCAAACTAATAATTTCACTAAATTTTATTGATTATGAAATACAAGTTCTTGAAGTTTATTCAGAATTGGAAGTGTTTGATTACTAATTACATGCCATAATTTATTTGTTTAATATAAGGGTGTTTTGAATTTTGTATGCATAAAATAAAGTGTGAATTTATATGTGGCTTTTACTCTGACACGAGTTATCACTTAGAGTGCTAAAAGTGCGTGTGTCCAATTTGCTGACCTATGTGTTGAATTTTATTTTGTGATCTTGACCCGAATGGAGAGTAAATCCAGTTTCATTTAACCTTTACATGAGATAGACACATCACGTTATTATAAACGAGTCGTTTAGCCCATTAGGGAAAACTGGAACCTATGTGCTCGATTTGAAATACGTTACACGCCAGTGCATAATCGAGCTGTCCATTAAATCACTTACAATAGTTGCAAATGCATTTGGACTTCACGCACGAAGTTGGAAATTAATTTTTAAACAAGTGCTGATTTTGAAGAGAGAGAGAGGAAAAAAAAAAACGAAAGTTTATTCAAAATATCAAGGTCCAGTTTTAATTGAGACACATATCACCTTGTTTATTACGTTCGTTGCCTAGCAATGCTGTAAAGCAGCTTAATCAATTCATTAGAATGATTTGCAACGTAGTAAGGACCATTACACACACAGAATGTTACACAAAGTTTGCTGACCGCATGAGAGTGTTTTTCTTTCCAAAAAATGCCAAAAAACCGGCAGTTTCGAAAGTTAAATTATTAACTGTTGTGTAACTTCATCGATTGTCGTACACCACTACGGAACTTCTTGTATCGTGTCTCTTCACAAGAGATCTCAAGAAGCCGGGATAAACAAGAAGAAAAAGAAGAAGAAAAAGACTAAAGAAAAGGCATCGGTATAAGGGATCACCATTCTCCTGCTCAAAACTATTCGACAGGACATCACCAATTCTGAAGTGAAAAAAGCACTTTGATAAAAAGTACCAAATAAAGATGGGGAGATGGCCACAAAAGCACCATTGGCAGAGCTGTCCTACAACAACGTGGTTCCAAGTAGTAATGCATGCCTTACTGATACAGAAAAACATATCTACCCAATGCCGTTTATGCCGGAAAACCTGCTGAATAGCTGCCACTAGCAAGATCAGGTTGTCAACAGTGGATTGAAATCTGCTGAAACCACACTGAGAGTAGCTAAAGTGCTTAGTCTATAACATCCACATCAGATGACAGTTAACCATGCACTCGAAGGTCTTTTCTACACAGCTTGTTAAGGCAACACCAGTAATTACTGGGACACATTCGGTCATTTCCCAGTTTAGAAAAAGGGGTCAAAATTGACTCCCTCCACGAGTTGGGAAGTTATCTGTCTGCCATATTGAATTCAAACTCCGTAAGAGGGTTTCCTTGGACAGTGATTCGAGTTCCACAGCATGCAGTATTGGATCTGGTTGTGACCGAGTGCAATATCAAGAGCTTCAGACGGAGTGGAATCCAGCTCCCACATGGAGAATAGGCAGTTGTAGGACTCCAAATTATTAGACTGGAAGTCCAACTCACCCCTTTCCATGGTTGCACAGGAGCAAGGGAACCCTGGATCCTGGCTGGCAGTGGCAATAATCAGCACAAAATGCTCTGCCATAGTTTGTATAGTACATAACTCATGTTATGTGGTCCAAAATGCAGCCAGATAGCCAAACAGCATCCACCTGGCACTGCTGATCATCCATTGTGGCTGCTTCCTTTCAGTGACAGCTCCATTCAATAGGTGAATACAGAGTGGGAAGTGATCACTGGAATGAAGGTAGTCAGTGACTTCCCACTGAAAAGAGTAAGTAAATGCTGGAAAGCAAAAACAGAGGTTGATGGCTGAGAATGTCCCAGCAGCAGCACAGAAATGAGTGGAAGTGCCTGTGTCGAGGATGCACAGCTTGTGAGGCATCATGAGGATCTCCAAAATCCCTCAACACTGATTTGTGTGCAGCTCTTATACAAGCAGGAATACCACTCAGTAAGGTGAAACATTCAACCTTCAAAGGATTTCTTCAAAAATACACAAAGAAGTCAATGCTCAATGAGAGTACGTTTAAAAAAACTTCCAAGAAACCACACAAAGAATCCAGGAGAAAATGTCTGGGTGTGACATGGGAATCATTCTGGATGAAAACACAGACGCAATTGAACAATATTTTTTGAACATTTTAGTTTGTCCATTAGCAGAGGAGAAAGTTTAGCCTACGTTGTTAAAAATGTATGAGCTGAAGAAAGCAAATGCCAGTACTGAAACATTTACATGCTTGGTCCATGTCCTTTATAGGTTTTGTGAATCCGGAAGTAACTTCCAAGCCATTTTGAAGCCTGCAGGCAAATCACTTGCTAGGGATTTTTGACAAGTGTGCTACTATAACGTGTGAGAATTCTGACAAAATTAAAGTGTCCATGTTTTCTTTCGATCCAGCTGACATAGGTGCAATTTCCAATACACAATAACTTCTGCTACTGGAGAAAATACATAATTTGTGGGCAGAACTAGTTTACATCCATAGTTACAAGTACTTGACTAGCTAATAAATGATTAGAAGAACAAGGTCTTGAAAGAGAGAAACAACGGGATATTTTTACTTCTGTGAGGGGGCAGTTAGACAGCTTTGCCAAAGATAAACTTGTATAGTCTTCAGGAGAATCCAGATCTGTAGATCTGCCATTCCAAGTGAGTACAAAGTTTGTCTCTAAGGTTTCTGTGGATGTCTAAAAAAGTTTTAACATCTACAAAGATATTCTATTTTTTAATAGAAGCAGACTTAGTTTAAAAATGTAGAGTGCTAAATGTCTAAGAACAACATCCATGATTTTTCCTTCTTCTGAAGAGTGATGATTTGATATATTTGTTTGTAATTCAATAAAGTGTAACAGGAAAAGATAATTTGTTGAATTAGTTAAGTAAATCATCACCTTTTTGGCCCTTTTTTAGCTTATTTTAGCACCTGGTCTATTCCTTTTTCGTCATCTGAAATTTGCACCTAAGAATCCTAACTATGATTATAATGAACAACTGTTGTTTCTTTGTGACATCTGATTAAAATTTGATACCAATCCGTTCATTCGCATCACCTCAGTAAAGGCAGTTGTTTCCCTGACAAGACAATGGAGGATATTTATGACAGCTTTGAAATTTAAAAAATTTCTGACATCACAAATTCAATACAAGAAGATTTTATGTATCTTACTGATATGGTAGTCATTGCATCACTGCTGAATAATCATGACAAGGAAGTGAAGGGCGAGATCAACTGCAATGTTGCCAACATACATATTCCAGTATTTCTTTTCCACCTACATGCAGAACATCTATTTTTCTGACTCTCATGCCAAAGGTGAAACTGAAAGTAAATTTAAAACAAATGCTGTTTTTTTTACAACAGACTGATGTTGAATCACCATCACTACCACCACCTATAACAACTACGCTACTTCCACAGACATTATCATACACCTCTCAGTGAGAGTAATTCAAAATAAATGTTTATTTCTTATACTTAATACATTAATTTACTTACAGTCTAACGTATATGCCAACAGTATACTTACATCTTTAATAGCAACAATTGTTTGCTCGTGCTTAGCTATTGATTCAACGTATATCTGGTTTCGTTTCTCAAGAGCATCAACCTGCGCACGATAAACATCAGTGCTGTCTTTTAATGCCTTAGCACAGCGATCTGCATATTCGGCCTGTGCCACAATGCGGGCGTAGTCAGAACGAATTTTGTGAAGTTCAGTTTGAGCAGTTTCCAACTGTTCAGTCAAGTGTTTCTCATGTGCCTGTCTTTCTTTACGGTATGTTTCAGCTTCAGCCAGTGCCTCTTGAAGAGCCTTTCTGGTCTCTGCCAACTGCCAAAAGAATTAAAAGATTATATCATGACAAAAAACTTTACTGGATAGAACCTAACAATGATGAGGTCACAGGATGTGGATGACGGGGACAAAAACAACAGTGAATCACTTCCACAAAGAAAAGCACGCTGATTACTAACACTTACCTCTTTAATGCTTGTACTCCTCTCTATGTGAGCTGTGCCATCTGGAGTAGTTGTAATAACTGATGAAGTGTCACTTACATCTTTCCCTTCTCTTGCCTGGATATACAAGTTGCGGTACATATCACGCTGTCGCAACAATGTCTCTATCATTTTCTCACACCGTTCATTTCTCTCAGTCATGCTGTGCATTTGCTCTGCGTAAGATACTAAATGGGCCTGTCGAGGTAGTAAAAGAATAAGTAGAGTTGTCAGTAACATTTTTATCACTTATAAGAAACTATAATACTTCCACTGCAAGCACATTTGATTCAAAATATATTGTTAAAAATAAACACTATATTTCATTTGGGGTAAAGTACATCAAGCTTATTACGCAAACCAATATACTGATGCTTTAAGGAAGGAAGAAATATTAGGGTTTAACCTCACATTGATGATGAGATCATCAGAGATGGAATACAAGCTCAGGCTGAGGAAAAAATGTGGAAGGAAATCAGCTGTGCCCATTCAAAGGAACAATTCTGGCATTCACTTTAAGAGGTTTGGGGAAATCATGGAACAACAAAATCTGAGTGTCCAGACAGTGATATGAACCTCTGTCCTAAACACTAGTCCAGCTCACTCAGTTTGAGACAGTAATAGCAAATCACCACAGATGAATTTAGCTGACAGGGAAGTCTATTTAGCTGACAGTTGCAGTCTTATTTAGGTTACTGTGGTGCACTGATAATTTTACCGAAAAGCCGTGGATACCAACAAATACCTTTTTTTTTTCTGCAAGAGCAAAATTTCTTGATATCTTCCTTGAACTCAAAACATTTGATACAACGGTATTCATACACTTTTTCCAATGAGAATTTTTCTCTCTCTCTCTCTCTCTCTCTCTCTCTCTCTCTCTCTCTCTCTCTCTCTCTCACAAAATTCTACATGACATTTGTTTGGAGCACAGATAATCCCTCATGTGATAAAATGTGGAGTACCTGCTAGGTAGAGACCTATGAACCCAAGCTCATGCACTTGCCATCATCCTGTCTTGGTGCAAGATCAGTTTTCTGCACACAAACATTTAAACTTCTGCTTCGACTCATTTTACAAACAGTTCAACTACGTTTTTCAAGAGGCAATCATAAAACTAATCTCCGAGTCCTACACAACAGCTGCCAAAGGCAAAAAAAAAGTACTAAACAAGTTTGTGACTTTAATCAAAGAACTCAAAATTAAGCATGCCTTGCAACAGAAATAATGTTACAAGTAACCTTCTTAGCAGGCCAATTAAACAATAACAAGTTGCCTACAGAGACAGAAATATGAAAAGGTCTAGGAGCTTCCCTTGCAAAGACCCCCCCCCCCCCCCCCCCCCCACACACACACACACACACACACACACACACACACACACACACACACACACACACAGAGAGAGAGAGAGAGAGAGAGAGAGAGAGAGAGAGAGAGAGTGCTAGCTAGGTTACCTTCAGTTCCTTCACTTCATCAGATTCTTTTTCTTCTTCTTTCTCACTCTCAGAACTCAGTTCCCGTATTTTTGCCAGCAGCTTCTGATTATTCTGCTGCAGTTCTTCTATGGAGCTGAAAGTTACTAATTCTTCTGCCTGCACAGCCTGAAAAATGTTCAGCAGATAAATGAAGTACATGGCTAATGCAGCTGTAAATCATAACACGAGACACAGTAACCTTATGATTCGTAATTGTAAAACTTCTAGAGCTGATATAAAACAGGTATTTAAATCAATATTTACTTCCACAGTGAAATCTGGACTTTAGGACTTGGGGCATGGTCCAAGGCATACTTTCTTTTTCCATCCTTTACTACAGGAAACAAAATCAGAGTACATGGATATAAGGGAAAAAATTTACTTTTTTGCTCTATTCAGTGTTGTTTTTTGCTGATCTGTTGTTGTTTGAAAGCTTACTTTTCAATTGTGTTCTTTATATTTGTTGTATTTCATTGTTTTTCAATATGGTGTTGAAAATGAATATAAACCTATCAATTATAGTATTAACATTAAACATCTTATTTGATTTCATTATTCAAACACACACACACACACACACACACACACACACACACACACACACACACACACTTTACTCCAAATCTACTGAAATTAAACCGAGTTGTTGTTAGTAGAGTTCATAATAGCTGAAGACTTGAAATTAAAAAAAAAAAGCCCTAAGTAACATAACAACAAGTTTTGAAGTTGGTTGTGAAAATGAATTTACAGCCAATCCCAGTAATGTACACAAGGCTCAAACTGCCACAAATGAAAATGTAGTACTACATGCAACTGCTGTTCACATATGAAAGGCGCTATGTTCCTTGCACTTACCCCTCAGTGTTAGATAAAATTATGGAGGTGACGAATGTTAGTAATAGTTTGAGTGAAAGAAAACAATGACAAATTGAAGGAGAAAGTACTGTGGCTGCAATAAGGAAAACATTGAAAAATAGAGGGAAAGAATACGTAAGGCCAAGCAACAAATATATTCCTGCAACAGCTTGTCTAGCACAAGAGGTGTTATTATTGATCACTATTCTACGCCATACCTGGATAGATTGTTTATTCTTATTACTTTTGGATGAAAGCAACAACAAGCGGTATAATTTAATTATGTTGACATTGTGGGAAAAAAAAACTGCACAGGATTCTTCTCTTTGCTTTCAAAGGTAATGTGCTTGGAAGTATAAATGCAAGAACTTCAGCTATGAATATAAAGTCTGTTTGAAGTTTATTACGTCTTTTAAGATACTGGAAGCAAGGGAGTTACTTGGTGGTGTTGAGGCAAGTATTTCATGTTAAAAGATGATATCATGGTAACTAGGATGACCCTACACAGAGCAGGCAACAAGTAACTGTGCATTAGACTGCTCCAGAAGAAGAAAGGCCTTACCATGTACAAGGAAACAAGAGGCAGTAAAATTCACACAGAAAATTCAGTGTCTAAACAGAATACCATGTGGTATAGCAAATAAATCTTTTTTACGGCACGAAGTCACTACAGCAGGAGGAAGACTGAAAAGGAATACCTCAATCCGAATATTAATAAAACATAGAATGTTCCAATGCCTTCAAGAACATTAATGGTGATTCACAAGTGACATGATACTTATAAGGATCATTTCCCTAACCTCTCTTTACATCCTCCTTGTTCAAACACATGTGGCATGTGTGATCCGTTTCATGAACAGATTCTCATTAACCTGCTTGAGAAAAAGGAACTGACAGCTCGTCTCGAGTTACATCAATGCAAGGCCGAAAAAGCTATGACTGTGATGAAACAGTATCAGAATGATATATTTGCAACAAGTGCCGTTCGTTCCAACTTTGTCACATATTCAAATGTTTTACCTCCACGATAGCTTGCAGTTTACAACTCTCTCACACTTATTGCTGATAACGATGACATATACACGACTCTGTGGCACAAGAGTTTGACAGGGCATGGTGCTAGTGAAATTGCTTCATGTTTGTTTAAAATCACTGCAAATGGCACAACTTTTAAGAAAAAGCTGACAATCTGGAGTGACAACTGTTATTGTCAGAACAAAACAGTTAGTCTCCTTTTCTGGATGTACCTCGTTATATCCAATGTCTCTAAAGAAATAAACCACCAGTTTCTTGTATCAGGTTCTCCTCCTGATATTGCAACAGGGATTTTGCTCTCATTGAGAAAAGAAAAGGAGTTACCAAATGTAATGTTCCAGAAGACAAAAGGACATGATAAAGCAATCTAAAGACAAGTAAAGCCATTTATCGTCAGTAACATGAATGCATCTGACTTCTTAGATTTCAACACAGCAGTAGATTGGAAATGTTTAGTTTTATTGTGTTTATATTACAGAGTAGAGTGGCTAAGGTTGGACAGATATAAGCCTCATATAGTTAACACCAAGATAGGCTTAAATGTAACTGAGGCTTGGGAGCATACCACTATATTGAGAAAAGGTGTACAAGTATAGGGCATCCATGAAACGTAACTACCTGACCCGTATGTTACAAGCCACATATCTGAAGAAATGAAGAACACAAACAACGACAACATGGATTTTCACAAAAGTATTACTGAATGAATGTTTAGTGTATGAACAAAAAACATTTTTGTTTCACTCATTCTTCCACTTTACTATCTTTTTCCTGCGTACTGAACTACAGCATGAAGAGTCTTTAATTGCATTTCCATTTTCAATAAGTTTTTCTTTTAAGATAATGTTTGTAATTTCCTTTGGAAGCTAGATCTGTACTTTGCTTGACTTTCAAATAAAGCACTTTATTACTGAAACTATGACCATTAATTACTTTTTCCTCAAATTCGTGATTTTGGCACTTAGAGCCTTTTTTATTTCAAGTCTTCAATTATCACCCTACTGCTGACATAATAAACTACTGTTGTGCACACAAACTTCCATGTATCTATGACTTAAAGAGTTGGCAGCCTACTTTAAATATACAACCCTACGTGTTTTATTGTTTCTTTCAACTATGCCTAAAGTATGTCTCATCATGTTTCTCAGAAGTGCGTAAATTTCATCATTAAAAATGCCTATTCCCATAAAAATGAAGCCACCTTCAAACCATTTTAAATTAGAATAGAGGTAACATTTTTAGCCACCAATGCCATATTTCCAAAAACTTTTGCACAGCAGATAGTACACATTTTGGACAGATCTTTATTTCGGCACATCAAATGAACTGCATATTTTTGAAAGACATAAGTGTAAATACAAGAAACTCCAAATACGGCACTTCAGCTTCTAAAACACATAAATCAACATTGTGTCTGCTTCGCTGTTTCAATCAATCGATTAATCACAGCACAGGTCACGTGACACCTAGCAAACATGTTTCTGGTTGTAGAACAGAACACAGACTATTTATCACAATATTTGCTCCATATTATTTTTACTATTTTGTGAAACAAAGTCTGTGGTGATAGCTTGATCTGTAGCATAGCCCAAGTGACCAAAAGAACAAAACAATGAGACACCATGTAGATTTATGATTAGCAAAGCTAAAGTGCCATATTGGGTGGTTTTGTGTTTATACTTCTGTAATAAAAAATTTTCCAGTTTAATTAATGTACCCCAATAAAGAACTCTCCAAATTGCAATGTTTTTCCTATGATATGTTGTACAACACGTTCAGGAAATTTGATGTTGGCGGATAAAGATGTTACCAGATGCTAGCACATCTAAGCAACAGTTTTGTAAACAGAAAATGTACAGTCATTGTAAGCTTATAAGGGTACCTCAACCTTGAGAACAAAGCAAAGACTCAATAACTTTGAGACTGAATAACTATCAATATCAATAAAGTACTGAATTTAAATTAAAAAGATTTTTACGCTTGAATGGGAAAAATGCCAAATTTTGTGATATTCTGTACAAACCACCTATTTCATGTTATGTGAGTAAATACTGGCGCTTTTTTTGTCATTTGTCACATTCCGTTTGTGTGAAATTTACCTGTCCTTAAACATATGTTTGCACACTCTTTAGCTCAGAATGAGGATTCCTTAACCACTTGCTGGTAGGTAGCTGTTTTGGCTACACGTTAGATCTCGCCAAGAAATTGCACTAGAGCTGTTGCACTAACTATTAACAGCATATGTAAGATGTGGTACAATATTAACAGTGTAACTGTTTTCCAATCCAACACCTTTACGGTGGATAGGAACAGTGAAAAACATGTAAACTTAGTTGAATGGCATAGAAGGTGCATTGATAAAATGCTCGAACAAAGACAAGCCCCTCTAGTGGAATTGACTTTTTGTAATGACGTATACAGTGCTATAGGTTAAGATCCCAGGCGTCACAAGCTGCACCCATTCAGCCTGGTGGCCCCTCATTTGCGAGTAATTGACAAAAAAATTTTGGAATTTTGCATGATGCTTAATAACATTAAAAAAGTCATACAAAGTAGACAGGATGTGTGGTGTAATGGATAGGATAATAGGTTCACAAGCAGAAGGTTGTGGGTTCAAATCTCATCAGATGCAGTAATTTTTTTTATTTTAGAATCTTTAACGAAATGTCTTTGATCATTATTTTTATTTAATTAATTGGTTTAAATGTATTTTTTTATTTCTATCCCTTTGTCACATATTTTTAATCGTCGTATGAAGTTTTTCATTTGTTTCATTTTTTTCTTTATAATTTTCTTTTTCCAACTGGAATTTTGTGAATACAAATTTAGTTATATTTATCTAACATAATATTCAAAAAACAAAGATGATGTGACTTACCAAACGAAAGTGCTGGCAGGTCAATAGACACACAAACAAACACAAACATACACACAAAATTCAAGCTTTCGCAACCAACTGTTGCTTCATCAGGAAAGAGGGAAGGAGACAAAAAGATGTGGGTTTTAAGGGAGAGGGTAAGGAGTCATTCCAATCCCGGGGAGTGGAAAGACTTACCTTAGGGGGGAAAAAACGACAGGTATACACTCGCGCGCGCGCGCGCCCACACACACACACACACACACACACACACACACACACACACACACACACACACACACTCTATTATATTCATTAACACAATATTCAATTATTTGAAAATTCTGATCTATCAGTTAAAACACAAAAGATGAAATAATCTGTTTATACTGACTTTGCAATGGCGTTAAAAATGTGTTTTCATAAGAGACGTGCAATTTTTTCCCTCAGTAATAATCATATAACCTTTAAAATATAACATAAATACCTACTGCACTATAGGTGAAGTAACACAGATGAAGATTTAAATGAAAAGAGAGTTGAAACAAAATTAAAGCAAAATGAGAAACACACAAAATGAACACAATAATGTGGACGAATAAACAGGGTGATAAAACAAAAGAAATTAAATAGAAAGCAATACATAAAATTAATTAAAAATGCAAGAACAAAGATTTCACATGGAAAGAGAATGACAGAAAGAAAAACGAAAGCAAATGAAAAAGTTGGTATTATGATTAAAATTATGTGACAAAGGAACAAAAATAAAAAATTACATTAAAATCACTTGAACAAAAACGACAATCAAATTCATTTTGTTAAAGATTTAAAAACAAATAAAAAATACTGCATCTGAGGAGATTTGAACCCACAACCTCCTGAAAGGGATGCTATTGTCCTGTCTGTTACAACACACAACCAGACAACACAGTGAAACCTTTTAACGCTATTTAGTGTCACACAAAATTATAAAATTTTTTTCATCAATTACTTGCAAACGAGAGCCCACCAGGGTGAATGGCTGTGTGTGATACCTGAGATCTTAACCTACAAAACCATATAGATTTTTTCAAAAGGTTGATCCCACTGTTGAGGACCTCTTCATGTAAGATAACGATCAATGAAAGTAAAAGGACAATCAATTTCTAATTTTCATTTAACTTCCACTAAGTTTCCACACGCAACAAACAAGATCAACTTCAACTCTAGAAAAAGATTCAGAGATTCATATTTAATTATATATTATCTGTACCGTTTGAAGACCAATGGTTCACTTCATACACATATATCAACAGCCCAAATTTTATTTGTTGATTTTTACTTCATAACATTTCCAACAATATTTTTAAAAGTTATGTGCTCCTTATTTGTAAAATCTGCAAATATTCAAAGGCAATTAATACTTGAAATTCTATAAAAAATGTAGTGCAGTGACAGATTAAGACCACTTACATGTGATGAGCTTGTTATGTCTAGTGATGAGACATCCGCATTTGTACTTGAGACTGTACGAGCATCCTCCAGCTCTTTTAGAAGGAAACAAACCTGTGCAGATAAATATTTATGAACATTTGTGTATGGGCAAAATAAGTGCATATCTATTTTTCAATAGGCAACAAAGTCCCTTTAAAAACTGCCATAATTTCAGTGGTCTGTACTGTGAAATCACTGCAATAATGATTAACATTCTCAAAAAATTTGTAAGAATCATAGAAAATATTCTAAAAGATCTCAGTATTCTACCACACTAAGGACGAGCTGCAGAAATGTTTATGACCATCTTATTTTATAAAACGAACCCACTTTGCGAATCCACTATGTTGTAAAACATTAATCTTGCATGAACTGAACAAGGATCAGAATAGTTCAAAATTAACATAAGATATGCTTGATAATATTGGCAAATCAGCTACTGACATGATAATCACACTCCGATTGCAGATATTAAGTGTGTATCACAAATATACAGTTGTTGTTGTTGTTGTTGTTGTTGTGGTCTTCAGTCCAGAGACTGGTTTGATGCAGCTCTCCATGCTATCTATCCTGTGCAAGCTTCTTCATCTCCCAGTACCTACTGCAACCTACATCCTTCTGAATCTGCTTAGTATATTCATCTCTTGGTCTCCCTCTACGATTTTTACCCTCCACTCTCCCCTCCAATACTAAATTGGTGATCTCTTGATGCCTCAGAACATGTCCTACCAACCGATCCCTTCTTCTAGTCAAGTTGTGCCACAAACTCCTCTTCTCCCCAATTCTATTCAGTACCTCCTCATTAGTTATGTGATCTATCCATCTAATATTCAGCATTCTTCTTTAGCACCACATTTTGAAAGCTTCTATTCTCTTCTTGTCCAAACTATTTATCGCCCACATTTCACTTCCATACATGGCTACACTCCATACAAATACTTTCAGAAACTACTCCCTGACACTTAAATCTATACTCGATGTTAACAAATTTCTCTTCTTCAAAAACGCTTTCCTTGCCATTGCCAGTCTACATTTTATATCCTCTCTACTTCGATCATCATCAGTTATTTTGCTCCCCAAACAGCAAAACTCCTTTATTACTTTAAGTGTCTCATTTCCTAATCTAATACCCTCAGCATCACCCGACTTAATTTGACTACATTCCATTATCCTCATTTTGCTTTTGTTGATGTTCATCTTATATCATCCATTCAAGACACTGTCAATTCCATTCAACTGCTTTTCTAAGTCTTTTGCTGTCTCTGACAGAATTACAATGTCATCGGCGAACCTCAAAGTTTTTATTTCTTCTCCATGGATTTTAATACCTACTCCGAATTTTTCTTTTGTTTCTTTTACTGCTTGCTCAGTATACAGATTGAACAACATCGGGGAGAGACTACAACCCTGTCTCACTCCCTTCCCAACCGCTGCTTCCCTTTCATGCCCCTCGACTCTTATAACTTCCATCTGGTTTCTGTACAAATTGTAAATAGCCTTTTGCTCCCTGTATTTTACACCTGCCACCTTCAGGATTTGAAAGAGAGTATTCCAGTCAACATTGTCAAAAGCTTTCTCTAAGTCTTCAAATGCTAGAAACATAGGTTTGCCTTTTCTTAATCTAGCTTCTAAAAAAAGTCGTAGGGTCAGTACTGCCTCACGTGTTCCCATATTTCTACGGAATCAAACTGATCTTCCCCGAGGTTGGCTTCTACCAGTTTTTCCATTCGTCTGTAAAGAATTCGCGTTAGTATTTTGCAGCCGTGACTTATTAAACTGGTAGTTCGGTAATTTTCACATCTGTCAACGCCTGCTTTCTTTGGGATTGGAATTATTATATTCTTCTTGAAGTCTGAGGGTATTTCGCCTGCCTCATACATTTTGCTCACCAGATGGTAGAGTTTTGTCAGGACTGGCTCTCCCAAGGCCATCAGTAGTTCCAATGGAATGTTGTCTACTCCCGGGGCCCTATTTCGACTCAGGTCTTTCAGTGCTCTGTCAAACTCTTCATGCAGTATGATATCCCCCATTTCATCTTCATCTACATCCTCTTCCATTTCTATAACATTGCCCTCAAGTACATCGCCCTTGTATAGACCCTCTATGTACTCCTTCCACCTTTCTGCTTTCCCTTCTTTGCTTAGAACTGGGTTTCCATCTGAGCTCTTGATATTCATACAAGTGGTTCTCTTTAATTTTCCTGTAGGCAGTATGTGTCTTACCCCTAGTGAGATAAGCCTCTACATCGTAACATTTGTCCTCTAGCCATGCCTGCTTAGCCATTTTGCACTTCCTGTTGATCTCATTTCTGAGACGTTTCTATTCCTTTTGGCCTGTTTCCTTTACTGCATTTTTATATTTTCTCCGTTCGTCAATTAAATTCAATATTTCTTCTGCCACCCAAGGATTTCTACTAGCCCTCGTCTTTTTACCTACTTGATCCTCCGCTGCCTTCACTACTTCATCCCTCGAAGCTACCCATTCTTCTTCTACTGTATTTCTGTACCCCATTCTTGTCAACTGTTCCCTTATGCTCTCCCTGAAACCCTGTACAACCTCTGGTTCTTTTAGTTTATCCAGGTCCCATCTCCTTAGATTCCCACCTTTTTTTGCAGTTTCTTCAGTTTTAATCCGCAGTTCATAACCAATAGATTGTGGTCAGAGTCCACATCTGCCCCTGGAAATGTCTTACAATTTAAAACCTGGTTCCTAAATCTCTGTCTTACCAACCTGGTTCCTAAATCTCTGTCTTACCATTATATAATCTATCTGAAACCTGTCAGTATCTCCAGGCTTCTTCCATGTATACAACCTTCTTTTATGATTCTTGAACCAATTGTTAGCTATGATTAAGTTGCTCTCTGTGCAAAATTCCACCAGGCAGCTTCCTCTTACATTTCTTAACCCCAATCCATATTCACCTACTAAGTTTCCTTCTCCCCCTTTTCCTACTACCGAATTCCAGTCACCCATGACTATTAAATTTTCGTCTCCCTTTACTATCTGAATAATTTCTTTTATCTCATCATACATTTCTTCTATTTCTTCGTCATCTGCAGAGCTAGTAGGCATATAGACTTGTACTACTGTCGTAGGCGTGGGCTTCGTGTCTATCTTGGCCACAACAATGCGTTCGCTGTGCTGTTTGTAGTAGCTTACCCGCATTCCTATTGCTTTATTCATTATTAAACCTACTCCTGCATTACCCCTATTTGATTTTGTATTTATAACCCTGTATTCACCTGGCCAAAAGTCTTGTTCCTCCTGCCACCGAACTTCACTAATTCCCACTATATCGAACTTTAACCTATCCATTTCCTTTTTTAAATTTTCTAACCTACCTGCCCTATTAAGGGATCTGACATTCCACGCTCCGATCCGTAGAACGCTAGTTTTCTTTCTCCTGATAACGACGTCCTCCTGAGTAGCCCCCACCCAGAGATCCGAATGGGGGACTATTTTACCTCCGGAATATTTTACCCAAGAGGACGCCATCACCATTCATCCATACAGTAAAGCTGCATGCCCTCGGGAAAAAATTACGGCCGTAGTTTCCCCTCGCTTTCAGCCGTTCGCAGTACCAGCACAGCAAGACCGTTTTGGTTAGTGTTACAAGGTCAGATCAGTCAATCATCCAGACTGTTGCCCCTGCAACTACTGGGTGTTGAGCTGTCATCATCAGCCTATCATCCTCATCGACTGCAGATCACAGAAGTGGCGTCAAATTTAAAGACCTGCACCCGGCAAACGCTCTGCCCGACGGGAGGCCCTAGCCATACGACTAAATAAATACTTTCTCTTTTTGTTCGTGCAAGTAGGTTCACTTTTTATTTACCTTCCCTCTTTACCGAATCTACCATATAACTTTATCCTGCCTATATATACTCAATACACAACTTACTTCTAAACCATAACCAAAAAAGTTTTTACCGCTTTCAACACTACCGCTGCTATAAAAACCACCGTTCCCAGTTTACAAACATTTCTCGTGTAACCTCGTGAATACTATTTCACAGCTTCAGTTCCTTTCACCTATTAAACAACCATTTCGGCTAGTTCTAACAACTTTCGCTTTATTTCCATTCCCGTTTTTCCCACATAAGGGATCATTTTTTAGCAGCTTCCCACAGGTTTTAATGTTATTTCTTCGTCGGACAATTGTTAGCCTCATTTTCATAATCTTCCACCACATAACCAGTCCTTTTAATACATTTACACGCAGTTTTTTGGAAAATTTCCTGATTTTCTCCACCCTTTAACGTGTTTTGGAGGCAACACAACTACCTAACCTTTGTACACATCGTTGTTTACCAACCTAAGTTCACCACAGGATCAACATAGCTGAGCTTAAACCAACACATTTTCGACTTTTTTCATGCCAGAACTCCAGTCGCTTTCTAGTTCGCCTTTATCTCTTCCCGTATATTTTTATTTTCACTTTAGCCTCATGTTACACTTTCCACCTTCTAATACCATGTCACTCTCACAACAACCCCACAATGACCTCATTAAGTTTTATTTACATTCCCTCCGCAAACATGCCTTCGCCCTAGCCAAATTACGCTCCCATATTTTATTTAGCCAGGCTTGTCTGACGTTTGGCATTACCCCCAAAGGCCTCACACTTAGTCCCTATACCAGTTCCAAACCGAACAATCCATAGCCCTCACCCGCCTAATCCTTCACCTACACATCAACTCAGCCAATGAACACACCCGTCAACTCCTATCCCTAATCAAAGTTCTCAATCTTTCCTCTCCCACATCCACACCGGCTGTTCAGAGCATCCTCCTACAAGTCAACCGCAAATTAGAACAGCATGCCACCCTCCACATCAAAAAACTACCCAATCTCCTGGTTTCCCACCTCCGGAAAGGCAATTCACTCACCCTCTACAACCTTTCCAACAAACCTCTCAACCTCCTCTCATTGCACACAGACCCAGTCTCTCCCATCTACTGAATCTCCCACTTCCAGCTCCACTCCCCTCAAAATTCTAGTCAACACAATCTGGAACCACAACACCTCAATTCAGTAGTTAACCTTTCCTGCAAACCTCTCTCCCAATCCGAAACCTCTGTCCTATCCAAAGGCCTCACCTTCAGCCCTACTCCCAGATTCAACCAAACAGCCCTCGTCAAAGATTTACTGTCCTACACTCATAGTCTCTGCTGGAAATATCACTTTGCCACGAAGAAAAATAATCCTAATCCTACTCCTAACGATCCAACTCCCCAAGACACTATCCAAATTGAACCCTGCCTGGAACAGTTCCACCCTCCGTCACAGCGGGACCACACCTCCTCTTCCTCAAAATCACCCTCTCCAAACCTTCCAGGAATTTCTCTTCCAGTCTTGCCTCTCAATCTTTCTTGAAAAACCTTAATCCTACTCCCAACATCACCACAGCTGAAGCCCAGGCTATCCAGGATCTGAAGGCTGACTGATCCATCGTCATTCTCCCGGCTGACAAGGGTTCCACGACCTTGGTACTTGATCGTCGGGAGTATGTGGCTGAGGGACTGCGTCAGCTATCAGCCAACACTACATACAAAGTTTGCCAAGGTAATCCCATTCCTGATGACCAGGCGGAGCTTCAAGGAATCCTCAGAACCTTAGGCCCCCTACAAAACCTTTCACCTGACTCCATCAACCTCCTGACCCCACCGACACCCCGCACCCCTACCTTCTACCTTCTTCCTAAAATTCACAAACCCAATCATCCCGGCCGTCCCATTGTAGCTGGTTACCAAGCCCCCACAGAACGTATCTCTGCCTACGTAGATCAACACCTTCAACCCATTACATGCAGTCTGCCATCCTTCATCAAAGACACCAACCACTTTCTCGAGTGCCTGGAATCCTTACCCAATCTGTTACCCCCGGAAACCATCGTTGTAACCATTGATGCCACTTCCTTATACACAAATATCCCATACGTCCAGGGCCTCGCTGCAATGGAGCACTTCCTTTCACGCATCACCTGCTACCCTACCTAAAACCTCTTTCCTCATTACCTTAGCCAGCTTCATCCTAACCCACAACTACTTCACTTTTGAAGGCCAGACATACCAACAATTAAAGGAAACAGCCATGGGTACCAGGATGGCTCCCTCATATGCCAACCTATTTATGGGTCGCTTAGAGGAAGCCCTTTTTGGTTACCCAGGCCTGCCAACCCAATGTTTGGTACAGATTTATTGATGACATCTTCATGATCTGGACTCACAGTGAAAAAGAACTCCAGAATTTCCTCTCCAACCTCAACTCCTTTGGTTCCATCAGATTCACCTGGTCCTACTCCAAATCCCATGCCACTTTCCTCGACGTTGACCTCCATCTGTCCAATGGCCAGTTTCACACATCCGTCCACATCAAACCCACCAACAAGCAACAGTACCTCCATTATGACAGCTGCCATCCATTCCATATCAAACGGTCCCTTCCCTACAGCTTAGTTCTTCGTGGCAAACAAATCTGCTCCAGTCCTGAATCCCTGAACCATTACACCAATAACCTGAAAACAGCTTTCGCATCCCGAAACTACCCTCCTGACCTGGTACAGAAGCAAATAACAAGCGCCACTTCCTCATCCCCTCAGACCCAGAACCTCCCACAGAAGAACCCCGAAAGTGCCCCACTTGCGACAGGATACTTTCCGGGACTGGATCATACTCTGAATACGGCTCTCCAACAGGGTTACGACTTCCTCTAATCCTGCCCTGAAATGAGATCCATCCTTCATGAAATTCTCCCCACTCCACCAAGAGTGTCTTTCCGCCATCCACCTAACCTTCGTAACCTCTTGGTTCATCCCTATGAAATCCCCAAACCACTTTCCCTACCCTCTGGCTCCTACCCATGTAACGGCCTCCGGTGTAAAAACTGTCCCATGCAACCTCCCACCACCACCTACTCCAGTCCTGTAACCCGGAAGGTGTACACGATCAAAAGCAGAGCCACGTGTGAAAGCACCCGCGTGATTTACCAACTGACATGCCTACACTGTGAAGCCTTCTATGTGGGAATGAGCAGCAACAAACTGTCCATTCGCACGAACGGACATAGGCAGACAGTGTTTGTTGGTAATGAGGATCACCCTGTGGCTAAACATGCCTTGGTGCATGGCCAGCACATCTTGGCACAGTGTTACACCGTCCGGGTTATCTGTATACTTCCCACTGACACCAACCTATCAGAACTCCGGAGATGGGAACTTGCCCTTCAATATATTCTCTCTTCCCGTTACCCACCAGGCCTCAACCTCCGCTAATTTCAAGTTGCCGCCCCTCGTACATCACTTGTCGTTCAACAACATCTTTGCCTCTGTACTTCCGCCTCGACTGACATCTCTGCCCAACCTCTTTGCCTTTACACATGTCTGCCTGTGTCTGTATATGTGCGGATGGATAAGTGTGTGTGTGCATGTGAATGTATACCTGTCCTTTTTCCCCCTCTAAGTTAAGTCTTTCCACTCCCGGGATTGGAATGACTCCTTACCCTCTCCCTTAAAACCCACATCCTTTCGTCTTTCCCTCTCCTTCCCTCTTTCCTGATGAAGCAACCTTGGGTTGCGAAAGCTTGAAATTTGTGTGTGTGTTTTTTATTGTGTCTATCTACCAGCGCTTTCTCGTTTGGTAAGTCAAAGCATCTTTGTTTTTTATTTATAAATAAATAAAATAAATCTCTTGATCTATTTTACTACATATTTATTGTATTTGGCAGCCCTAGCATTTTACTGTGATAAACTGTACCAGCTCTTTAGAAGCTGTTTTGTTCTGCTTACTGTTATGTATTTAAGCTGTCTATTTATCTTAAGGCCAATAAATTTTCGACTAACCAACATGAGCTTCAGTTGCTTGTGCACAGGCTTAGTTGAATAAAAAATTCGCTCACAATTTGAAAAAACGAAATTACCTAATCAATACTATTTCACAGCGAACTGCACACTGATGAACTATTTTATCAGAGAATGTTTGAAGTCTCAGTAGTTCTATTTTCTGCATATAAATATTGAAAATGTAACGAATTTCAATTACTGATATTGCATATCATCTGGCAAAGCTCAATTTGCAAAGATAACAGGTATAAGAAAGTGTCTGCAAAACAAAGTGCATGAATGCAATGACGCCATCAGTGAGCTCAATGTTCTAGTGCAATGTCAATTGTGAGTGGCTGAATGGTCTCTATACACGTCTTGTAATAGTAAGTCTGACTCTGCCATGCGACCTAGCATCTTAGGACAAAGACACATGTAGGTTTGTCTGCTAACTAAAGTACAAAAGTTTGTATCATCACTGTGCTAACATGTGGCAACTTCCAGAAGATGAAAAGCAAATTTCAGGAACTGTTTTTTGCTGTTGTGTTTACATGTTAAGGGTCAAACATTGATCTGGAAATCAGTTGTTCTGGTTTCTGATTTAATCAGCACAATGGTTGATTCTCTTCAGATAAATATTAGAAGTACACAACCCCACACTCATTCTAATATTTCTACTTCTCCTTCACTGTACAGAAAGTCACTACACTCATATTAACAGAAAATTTTTAGCAATAAGACATAACCTGTCAACCCAAGCACATTTCAAAAACAATTGTGCATTTAAATGGAAACAAAAATCGGCTGTGGAAGTTGAAATCCAGTAAATGGAACTGAATTTATAGAATCAATATTAGGAATGTTTAGAAGACCAATTACATCCATACTTGGTAATCTCAGTTTATGAAATCTGGTTTTGGGAACCCCATGTAACATAGTGAATACAGACACTTTAACACAACACTTTAGAAAGCTGATCCTTTGAACAGTGGTTGCATCAGATACCAGTAAAGGTTGGGTCTGAACTACCTTGACTGCAGCACTGTCAACCTATACAAGCAGCTATGTCGTAGCTGTTACTAAGTGCTTTATGTTGGGTTTTGTGCACTGCGCACGGTCCATAACAGAGTTCAACTGCGACCTTCACAACACTACAAGGGATCGGCAAACCCTACAACCATTCTTTCTGTGATCATAATTCTAGTTTTCCAGTTTATGGTGTCTCCATTTTGTACTATAGTAGTTGGAAGACTTAATGTGTTAATGTATTTCAACCATGTTGAATGTCTTCTAATGTGTGAATAAAGTTATTTGCAATTCTACGTTAAATAGCAGTACATGGCAAATGCCACTACTCGATTTTCCGGTAATTTTGCTGAGTGGATTGGTTGATTAGTATGGGGTAAAAAACTATCAAACTACAGGGTCATCAGACCCTCTTTACCGATGCAAGCAAGGCTCAAGGTACAAAAACACCTGACACCACACCCAAAAAGAAAACGAATGGAACGAACAAAAAACGGGGAAAACATACACCACAAGGAAAAGTAAAAGAAGGTATTAAAACCATAGAGCAGCTGGTCTGGGCTGGCTGATCACAATAATAAAAGAGGATGAGCTAGCCACTCTGCAACACATTAAAATGTCCAACCCAAAAAGACAAGGCGAGATGAACAAATGTATGGAAAAGACGACCAACAAGACAAACAAATGTAAAGAAAGTGCGACAGAGGGAGGGATGGTTGCGACGTCAGAGAGAAGGCTAAATGCCCACCCTTAGATGGTATGATAAAAAACTCCCCTCAAGAATAAAATGAAAAACTAAATCTGCTGATGAGGCACTGTCGCCCAACACCGAAGGTAGTGTGCTGGGAAGGTTAAAAGTCTGCCGCAGAGTGGCTAAAAATGGGCAGTCCAGCAAGATGTGGACAACAGTGATATGCGAGCCACAGTGACACCGAAGTGGGTCCTTGTGACAGAGGAGGTAGCCATGTGTTAACCACGTATGGCCAATGCGGAGCCAGCAGAGAACCACACAGTCCCTGCAGGAGGCCCGCATGAAGGTCCTCCACACATTCGTAGTCTCCTTAAGGGCACGCCGTTTGTTGTGCTTACTGAGATTATGGCATTCTGTCTCACAAAGCTGAAAAACTTTGCAAAAAGTAATGATCGCAGGTCAGTTACAGGGATGCTGATCTCCAGAATATGATCAAGGAACTCATCACCTGCTTCAGCATAGCGTGTGAGGAAGTCGAGTGCAAAGCCCATCCTTTTCTTTTTGTATTCTTCCGTTAACAGTTTTGGACCCAGCACGCACACAATTTCCTGTACCCTAACTTGACAGTCACAACGTCAAAGAGTTGTCATGGACACATCCGCATGAACTGCTTCCTCCGTTGTCCGAAGAAGGCCATCAGAGATCACAGATGGCCAACCTGTTCTTTGTTCGTCATAAACATCGGTCCTACCTTCAGAGAAATGACGACACCATTTTGTTACATTTTGTTGATTAATAATGTTCCCATAAACAGAAACAATTTCTTTGTGAATATCCACTGGTCGCTGACCTTTTGCATGAAGAAAACATATGATGGAGTGCACTTCGCATTTGACGGGATTTTGAATCGGCGCAGCCAGTTTAAACACTACCTACTCCAACCAGAAGCAACGTTCAACTGCCGAATGAGCGCGAGGAGAAAGCTAACGGTTCAAGGTTAACACCAGTGTTGTCAACTTGCTCGCCAAAACTCTTCTGTTCCTCTGGCGTACAGTGTATCTTTTACTTTCCGAAATACCCTTGTATTTGACTGTTTCTGAGAAAATGACAGTACAAGTTTTCATCATAATTTATATGCCTTTTAACAACCAGGAAGTTGAACCAATGTGGTGGCACAATGCACTGGCTAGCATCACACTGGCTAGCATCATCACTTCTGCGCCCAATGTTCGAGACTTGATTTTTTAAATTTTATTTCATTTCATTTATCTGTCCATGTTTGTATAAGGTAAAGAAACAAATGTTTCATATCACCTTTAAGGTTGCTAGGGTTTTGTATTCACTGTAAAATTACAACTGGGTTTCACAATAGGTGTCATACATTTACTACACTGTGTGTGTGTGTGTGTGTGTGTGTGTGTGTGTGTGTGTGTGTGTGTGTGTTATTTTGAGCAATTTTAATCTTTTTAAAATTCTCACATTACTATATTCCATTCTTAAATCAATTCTTACATTCATTCTTACATTTTATTCTTATCTTCATTATACAGGTAGATTTGTTGCACGCCTTTGGATGATACCAATCATTCAAAACAGGAATTTTGAACACCATGAGCACTGCACAAAGGCAAGTGACATTTCTTCACGTAAATCTCACTTGGGAAATAACATTGCTTTAGATTTCAGGCATTGACTATTTCACCGCAAACCATGCATAATTGATCATTTTTCAGAAAACTGGCACTTGCAAATAGTAATCTTCCAAGGATATAAGTAGGCAGATGAAAAACAATAATATGGTTTCAAAATCATGGAGAAAAACTGCAAGACCGCAACACTATTCAATATGCCACCATTTCAGATAAACTTATCATGTACTAAAAGGCATACAGTGTTCCTTGAAAACTCTGATGGAGTAATAGGCAGCACACTGTCTGCAAAAGGAATGTATCCAGTTTTGAGTCACAGCCTGGCACGCAGTTTTATCATGTCGCAAATGCTCATTTTTCTGACAGTATAGTTTGCAGGAACAACACAAGAATAAATTTCAACACCTCAGCATTAATATTTGTGTTATTTTGTAAAATTTGACAAGAAGCTTGCACTTCCATTACAAGTGTGAACATTCACACTTGTTCACAATATACATTGGTATAATCTCTCAATCACTAAATCAGTATTTCTGGTGATATAGACCTTTGCAGTGCTTCCTTGAATTTTCGGCAACTTTGAGGTGTAATATCTCCAGCAATAGTTTCTTGAAAGAAGCAAACCTAGTCCATATTCTACAACTTTTTGCAATCTCTTAAGCAAAATAATAAAAAGGATTTGCAGAGCAATTTTCATATGGATAATCTGAACGAAAAAATACACTCTCGAAAAAACACACTCTCACTCTCGAAAAAAAACACTCTCACTCTCGAAAAAACACACTCTCACTCTTGAAAAAACACACTCTCACTCTTGAAAAAACACACTCTCACTCTTGAAAAAACACACTCTCACTCTTGAAAAAACACACTCTCACTCTTGAAAAAACACACTCTCACTCTTGAAAAAACACACTCTCACTCTTGAAAAAACACACTCTCACTCTTGAAAAAACACACTCTCACTCTTGAAAAAATTTGGAAGTTTCTCTTTTTATATCTCCAAAGGCAATTGTAGGATGAAAATGTAACTTTGCACATATTAACTTACCAATACAAGGTCTCAGATGGTACAATTTCATTCTTCTACAGGTTCCTAATAGTTTACAAATTTAAGGTAAACTGCACAGTTTTTAATAATGCCAAAAATGGCTATTTCACTTTTACAAAAAAAAAGTGTCTTCTGCAAAATCTTTTAACCCAGTTTCATTAGATAAGACCACGTTCTAAACCACCTGAAACCTACATCTGGTGTGCAATGCGAGCATTTAAGGCCCTAAATAAAAGTTGGATGTGCACTGGAACTGGGTCCATGTTGCACTAGTTGGGTTGTTTTGGGGAAGGAGACCAGACAGCGAGGTCATCGGTCTCATCGGATTAGGGAAGGAAGTCGGCCGTGCCCTTTCAAAGGAACCATCCTGGCATTTGCCTGGAGCGATTTAGGGAAATCACGGAAAACCTAAATCAGGATGGCCGGATGCGGGATTGAACCGTCGTCCTCCCGAATGCGAGTCCAGTGTGCTAACCACTGGGCCACCTCGCTCGGTTGTTCCACTAGTCGTCAAATTAAATCTGACGTCTTTTATTATGTTCTGTAACAGTTTAGCACTCTCTCCGGAAGATCATATCAAAAGTCCTGACAATGAGGAAAAGAGCTTGAGACAGAAAAACTGAAAATTATTCTTTTTGTTTTTTAGGCATCTCTACAGCATTCAGTTTTACAAAATTCTTTTTTATAAAAAATGGAATGGCTAAGGACGCCAATAAAAATAACAGCTTTCTCTTTTTTGTGGCTCTAGTAATTTGAGGTAACGACATTTGAAAAGTGTGATTTCCTTGGGTTCTGTCTTACCAAAATTTCTTCGTAAACAATCCCATCAGCAACATCATCTGGCTGACAGTTTTCCTCATAACATTCTACAGTAAAATTAATGAAACCTCTCAAAAATTCAATTAACTTTAAGTAAACACAAGGTTAGGATCCTACAAGATACCTCTTCTCATTTTGGCTTCTGACACCTACAGGAATGATTCTTTAGGCTTGGTATCTTGTGTAATGAAAGCCTTAACAGGTTTGGGAATCTGTGGTAAAGAAATCCACCCATTGTTGCTGTTGCACTGCTACAGGGCAGGGCCCCTGCAGTGATGGCAACACTGGTTTCCTCATTTGAACGGGACTAGGAGTGGTTAAGCTACTGTGGACCGCAGCAACACATTTACACAATTTTTCATCAGTACACTAATGTTCCACATAAACTGCAACCTATGCTAGCACTAAGTACACTATACATTAAACCAGAATTAACTATCATGTCATTACCACAACAAAATAGAAAGACATCCTAATAATTCTCATAACATCAGTCCACTCGAAAAAAAAATGTCAGGAAGACTGCTTGAACTTCACCAAAATTTATACAATGTGACAATAGTGTAAAACCTGAAGCCTATTTATACAATGTATGTTGCAGCTGTTATGCAGGAATTCTACCACCACGATCTCCACTGCCTTGGCAACACACAGTTAAATTGTGAAGTTCACAACCAACATGATTCTGTAATTACAGCGGAACAACAAATGGTTCAAATGGCTCTGAGCACTATGGGACTTAACATCTATGGTCATCAGTCCCCTAGAACTTAGAACTACTTAAACCTAACTAACCTAAGGACATCACACAACACCCAGTCATCACGAGCGGAACAACAGATTACAGTATGTCATGATGAGCTGTGATAAAAGACAGACCTTTCTAAAGTTTTTCTGACTTTTTAGTCATTAATTCTTTTGATGTTTTCTTCCCCAGACAGTACTCAATAACTGCAGAACATAATACAAGATGCAAAATGGTCTTTCCAATTAATATAGTTAAAGAGTTTGCAGACGACTTTTTTGTGAAAGTGGGCCAAAAACAGCCATTTTTTGATGTTTAAAAAAAAATTGTCAACATTGCCTTCAATTTGTAAACTACTTGAAAGCAATAGCATGATTAAATTTTATATTCTAAGACATTGTGTTGGTAAGTTTGTATGTGCCAAGTTTAAGGTTTATCCCACAATTACTTCCAAAGACACAAAAAGCTAAACACTTTTTTTTGAGCATTTATTTATTTATTTATTTATTTATTTTTGCTGCCTTTGCTTCATACTATCCATATAAAAACTGCACAGCAAATCCATTATTATTATTATTATTATTATTATTTTGCTTAAGAGAGTGCAAAATGCTGTACAAGACAGCCTAGTTTTGTATTTTTCAAGAAAACATTGCCCGAGATATGTCTCAAAGTTGCCAAAAACTCACGTATGCACTGTTGCCAGCTGTGCTACGGCGTCAAACAAACAACTACATCTCCAGAGGTATTGAATTAGTGACTGTGAAACTTTAACAATGTCTATTAGGAACATGGGCGAATGTTCATACAAAATTTCATCAAAATCTCTGATGGTCATGCAGGAACCTCTGGACCACTTAGCATGGAATGGCCCTTACAGGAGGAGCCAACTACAGGATAACTCAGATGGTAAAGGGGAGGAGGACAGGTTAGAGAAATAGGTTGGTTGGTTTGTGGGATTAAAGGGACCAGACTGCTATGGTCATCGGTCCCAGAGAAATAGGGAACTGACAAACCTTTAATAAAGACCAACAATATTAACAGAATTTTTGTACTGTTACTAGGTCAAGTGTGTACCTCACAGTTCAATATGGAATTTTGGAAGCACTTGTGATGCTCAAAGTTATTAATATGTTTCAAAACTTGTCTTATCTTTTGTGATAATTTTTCCTTGTTTCACCAAGAGGCAATTAGTAGACAGAAAATGTCATACACCTATTTTTTTCCTCCCTCCTAAATACATATATAGCTCCAACTGTTTTATCAGGCACACATTTCACTTGAACAGGCTTTCATAGTATCACTATAACACGTTACCTGACGAGACAAAGTTGCTTTATCATCCATATGCCTCTTTATCTCACGTGTGAGACGTGCAGACTCTCTTGTAGCTTCATTGGCCTCAGCAGTAAGTAAGTTTATCTTTGCCATGGCTTCATCATATGTATTCTTCATAGCTATATACTGCTCCTTCATGGATTCAAATTCCACTGTCTGTTGTCGCAAGGTTGGCACTCTTTCTTCAACTTCCTGTAAATGTAGAATAAAACTAAAGTTTCTGAAAATTTTAAAATATATTGTAACACTATGGTCTTAGTAGCATTCAGTACTTATTGTGCCACTGGTTGATGGACACATACTTGTATTGGTATCTCACATTCTTTACAAATGTTCCCTTTCTTATATTATTGCATGCAAATTGTAAATAAGAAGCCGTACAAAGCTTAGTCAAGTTCTATTTTCTTTTGCTCATGAGAGAGTAGTTACATTACCACTCCTTGACACACTTTAATTCTGCAGCAACTGCTGATTGCATGCTTGTTGAAATAAAATGCTCCACATGGCAATTATGTTGCACCTTCACTCGAATTATCAGATTTAACTTAATAACAAGTAATTTCCAAGTGTACAACTATGTTATGTTAGTACTGCTGTTGTTCTTTTACACCTGCAGATGATTCTTATTTTAACTGAAACTGGTTATGTGAATAAAACTACAATATAATTGGCAATTGGAGTATTTCATTGAAATTAACAAATTCTATTTTCTGTTCTGACTATTTCCCATGAAATTGAAGCTCAATTTGAAGAAATTGATGTAACAGAGGAAAGTGAGTGATATTAGTGCAAAAAGCAATTAATGAAATAATTTGACTTCTCAATTTACATCCAATCCATACCCGAAGGTGTAATTTAGCACTATTCATGTGGGTGACAATGTTTCCACAGTTGAAGGTAAAGATTACATTTGTGGTAGAGTAGCTGTGGAAAGAGATATTGTTCGATTCAGCTCAGTTGAGTAGAAAGAAGACAGAAAGGGCAAGCATAATGTCTCAGCAAACTACAACATTATTAAAGGAAGAGCAGACATTCAGATCTAACATGGATGGTGTGAGAAACTAGTTATAATCTCCCCAAAGAAACCTTCCTGGCACTCAAAAAATATGATTTTAAGAAACTAGGGATAAAACATAAATCAAAGCGTCCAGACATGGATTTTAGCCTCACTCCTCCCAAAGCAAGTCCATTGTCTACAAACAATAACACCTTGCTTAGTTGACCTGAAGAAGGCTCACAATTACACATTAGTTTCTCCTTTCTTACCAAAATGAGAATTTTGTTTCACTTTCCTCTGTATACCTTTCAACACCATATGTTAAAATGGGCTCCACAGGCATGTGAAGTAAAGCTTCCAACATCATTGTGCAAAGACAAGATGAAGCTGACTTAAATAGAAATTTCATGAAGAAAAGTGTTCAATAAAAAAAAAAAAAATAGTAATCACACCTCAACATAAAAATTTTCTGAGTATGGTAGGATGTCATAATGTGAACAACTGGCAAAATCAGTGTTTTGGCCATGGTTGCAGTGGTCTCCTGCATCCATCCACTCCGTGTACCCAGAAAAAGGCCACTGCAATTGTGGTCGAAATGTTGGTTTCCCAGTATAGCTTTTTACATTATGGCGCAGTAGCATAATCAGCAAACTTTTATGTCAATTGATTCTGGCTGGTGAAGCCTACTACAAAATTACATATACATACCTTCATAACTGTGTTCAGATACAAAGTGAGTTTGCGGCTATTTTCCTTCTCCAGCATAAGTTTCTCAGACATATCAGCATACTGCATATATAGTTGAGTGGTTGTCATTCCTGATTTCAGCAAACGGCTAACATGCGATGCTTCAGGAGACATTTCTAGGGATTTCTCAATAGCCTCTGTGTAAAATTAAATTCAGTAATATTAAATAGTTCTCCTGGCACACATTTTAGTAAGTGAATGCTAATGAAATATGAGAAAACTTGCACATTACAAATAATAATAAACACTGTAATAAAGCTATTTTCAGTGTAACTTACATTTTTCTCAGTTGACATCTACTACATCTGACTCAACTTAAGTGACACTACATTTTAGTTTTTTGAAACGTATAGTAGCAATTTTCCTTAGTATTGTGTATCAAGTGATTGTACCAAATTACAATCAGAGTATCAAAAAGATGTTGGCAGTGCTTCCCCAGTCTTAGCAAGCAAGTTGTAGGAAACTATTGGATTTTTATTACTCTTAGGACAATGTACTCACAGCTATATTATCTACACACAAAATACCACTTTTTATCATATCCTATCTAGAAAGAAAAGAAAAAAATATCATGAACATACAATTTAATTCAGCACATTTATTGCACCATAACACACATCTGAAGACTTCCAGATAATCACCAAATATCTACTTTCCCACCCAAGTTGTCCAGTAAATCCAAACCAATAACTGCAGATTGCACTGCACATAATTATATTCCCAGAAAAAAGTGGTCTTACAACTACTCGATTCCTTTATATACACTGGAGCATGGAATATGTTTGACCTTCCTCTCAATTCGTGCAATAAATAGTAAAGAGCCACAGTAGTTTAACAATAATACTAGAAAGCCACTGTGGCACACTGAACTTAACAACACCAAAACTACTCAAGAGAGAGCTATAAAAGAACACTTTATTTCATTTCTAATGAATATCCTACATGTACAGTTAACAAACATGACAAGTTACACTTTGATAACAACAAAAACAATCAATTATTGACAAAATAATTTAGTTGGATGGATAAAAAAATCTACTCACCAAGCGGCGGCAGATGACACACATAAAAGACTGTTGTAGTTTGCAAGCTTTTGGAGCCAGTGGCTCCTTCTTCAGGCAGAAGGGTTGAAGAAGAAGGAAGAAGGGTGAAGCAAAAGGATTGGAGAGGTCTAAGAGAAGGGGTAGATTTTGGGAAAGTCACCCAGAACTGCGGGTCAAGGGAGACTTACCGTACAGGATGAGAATAGTATGGTACGGTACGGTAAGTCTCCCTTGACCTGCGGTTCTGGGTGACCTTCTTGAAATCTACCCCTTTTCCTAGACCTCTCCAGTCCTTTTCCTTCACCCTTCTTCCTTCCCCTTCAACCCTCCTGCCAGAAGAAGCCACTGGCTCCGAAATCTTGCAAATTACAACAGTCTTATGTGTGTGTTCTGCTGCCACTTGGAGATAAAATTATTAAGTTACACTTTTAGAATTACAAAAAGACTGAATTGCTTGACAGTACTTAACTTCAGTAAGCAAACTCTAGGACTACCAACACACACATTTAAAAGTGATGTAAAAGTGCACTTATAGAGTCTGTGACTTTTCCGCTGTATGCTGCTCTTGGTAACGGTTTGTGCTACGATTGACTGGAAGTGAACATTACAAAATATAAGTGGGACATGGACCACCCATCACATTGCTCATTCATAATTTCCTATGCTTCATAAATGAAGTTAGCAGATGTTTTGTTTCACTTGCAGCTATTTAAGCTGAGCTATAAAGTCTACCTGTAACCACCACCCAGAAAATCATGAATTACTACAGAAAAACAAAGAAATCTATATGATAAAAGTGATTATAAACATCCCCACTACTCACTGTACTTCCACATCCTACCCTCACCACCACCTCTGAAATTCTAACCCATTAAAAAAACAGTGAAATATTTGTGACTGCCGGGATAACAAATTTCATTACTGCTATTCCACTGGCAACAATTTATCACATGTGCCACTTGAGAAAAATTAACAATATGGGAGCGAGATTACAACTTGTCCACTGAAATATTTGCAAATGGAGTTTACATTGGTGATCTGTTTCTGATTGTACATCTTAAACATACAGTCAGGAATTTCATGTGATGTGAAGGTGTTAGTGGCTTATGTTGATTGGTTTTTAATATATGATTGTCCAGAAATACATAAGTTCTGGAACTTCAAATAAGTTACAAGGGTCTTTTGGGGAAAAAAATTATAAATGACTTGTTACACTGCTGAGAATGACATAGATCTAGCTCAATAATAAAAACATTAAAAACCCAAGTGCACCATAGAATCTGCTGTCTATCTGCAGCTTTTTACACTCTAATTTTCCAACCACAATAATTACCTGCTTTTGCAGCCTCTATTAATTCATTTGCTCTCAAAAGTTCTTCTTTCAAAGCTGCTACAGTTTCTTGCTTCTTCTGCATCTCTTCATAATGTTTAGCATTGATATCCTCTATCTTCGCTTCTAAGGCACAGTGCTGGTTCCTTGCTTCATTCAGCAGCTCCTCAAGTTCCTTCACTCTTTTCATAAGTTGCTGTGACTTTCCTTTTTCTTCTTCACTGACCCCTAGAGGATGCAATACCACAAACGATGAAATAACAATCTTCATATTAACAGACACCACTTAAAACATTTATCTTTTTTTTTTCAAAACTAGCATATCATTAAAGACCAGTTTCACTCCTTCCAAAAATACCACACATAAGATACCATTTTTAACATAAATACAAGGCTTTGTTCCTGAAAAAAAATGCTATTTCTCCAAAACATGGTCTTTTTTGTAGCAGATATATGCTACACAGACATCTTCAACTCCCAGTCTTTTGGTATCTTTCCTTATTGACACCTCCTCCCCATCTCATGATCAATCACTATCTCCCTTTCCCTCTTTCATCCTTAATTTCCTAATATGTCAAGAATGCTATTACTGTATTCCCTCTGCTATTTCCAGTAACCCCATTCTACACTACTGAGTGCATGTTTCACTGCAATTAATGCAACTGATTAATTAAAGAAATGTTGTAAAAACTGCAAGGTTATTTCAGTTCAGCATGAGGCTTCCTTCATACAATTCAATGAAACTGTTGGAATGAATAACAGGGTGTATATAACCCGGGACAACCGGGAGATCCGGGAAAAACCCGGGAAATTTTTCATCCGGGAGAAAACCGGGAAAAACCCGGGAATTTTTTAGAATTCCGGGAATGTTTCGTTGTTTTAGTTTCCTGTGATTTTGATTGGTAAGAACTCCAACAAAGGATATTACTGTATCCCGCATCTGCAGGATAATACTGCAGCAACAAAACATTAACAAGAGGAAGAAAAAACAAAAATAAAACTTAAGTCTCAAAGGACATCCGCCATATACAACAACAAAACATAGTGGTCATAGAAGCGTCTGCCAACAGCAAAGTGTGTCAAAGGCTTTAGAAAGACTATGCAATGATTCATAACTACAAATTGCCTCCGATGAGCGTGACGTGACAGCTGCTGACATTAGATTTGTTTGAGCAGTTGCGGGCGGGCTCTTGTACATGTGCAGTTGAGTCGCATATGGGTAGTACCTTCTCCCGCTTCTGTCTACGGATGTGTGGCTGGGCGCCACTATCTAGTATTGCCCCGGTTCGGAAATATCGTAGATCAGGGGCTGATGCACAGAGCAGTCTGAGTTGTGGTGTGGAGGTGGGTAGTCTTCACGTGACCTGTGTTTACGTTTAGTGATTTTGCAGTTTCCTCTTCATTTATTACTCTCACATCAAATGAAAACAAAACGGATTTCTGTGGCCGGGAGCTATCAAATGAATTAAAATACATTCACATAATTATGGAAGGCTAAAATATGTTATTATTTTCAGGTTTTATTTCCACCTTTCTGACAGTCGCGCATTAATCGACTTGCAGAACAATGAAGTTATTTTTGTCGCTTTGCTAAAGAGATTTGGCTTTTATTAATCTTTAGGGCTGAGGCAGTCAATTTATTTGAAACGAAGTGTTTAATTTCACACTGTTGGCTAGTTTCAACTGTTCGCTGCACGTTTTCCATCTTCTAGTTCACATGGCATTATGCCATAATAAAGAACCAAACATGAGATAATACAGTATTGGTACTCAAGAAAATTTACACTATAAGCCCAATTATGCATTTTAGTATGGTTCATGAAATTCCTATGAACTTGAAGTGTCCTCTGATGTCTTGTTTCTTTTGTGACATACGGCCTTCCTGTGTCATCGTAGCTGCACAAGACCGGTGGCGCCTGTTACCCGGCGCTCTCTGGCAACTGCTGAAACGAATCAGTTTCTAACAGGTTACGGGAAAACATTGCGGATGGTGGTTTGAAAAGCGTTACTTTCTACGTAAATTTCCTTTTACACAAGATGAACTATATGCGAGAATGTACGATGAATTTCTTAAATCACAGAGCGTTTGACTCTCAGTTAAAAAATCAACTCTTTGAGGACGACCATCTAGAAGAATTTCGAGCCCAGAAGATTAGACATTTACGTCGTTATTAAAAATTTTACTGGCACATTTGTGTGATATATCTTAAAGTGTAACACGCGCAAAAAAGATCAACATTATATGTGGAAGCTTAGCTCCTGTTGCAGCTTATTAATCTTTGAGGCTACGATTATATGTGAAACCTCTGTTTTTCTTGTAGCAACACTATGTATATTAATTTAAACCATCAACTTTTCTTAGTTGTGTGTTCGCGCTACCTAAGAGTGATCTTGCCATTGGCTGACTACATCACGTGTCCTATGCTGTCATCAGCTGGTGAGATCACATGACATGAGCTATGACTGGCTTACAAAAGCCCGTCGCAATCTCGATTTCAATGCCTTGGAAAGTTACATGCGTTGTTTGGTGGAATTCGAATTTATATCTTCGTAACACGAAAATATGCAGCGTACGTCTTGCTGCTGCACATCAAAGATCTTTCCAAAACGTCCTCCCCCCCCCCCTCCCTCCCCGTTTCATTTTCTAAAGTGCCGGGAAATTCTACGTCGGTGTATAAAACCATAAACATTCAAAATACTGATAAGTTTTACAGTGCTGAGGAAACACGGGGAAAAATGTATTTTCACCCGCGAGAAAGTGTGTTCTCAACCGTGAAATCCGGGAAAAATCCGGCAATTTTTTTTCCTTGTCCATGTATACACCCTGAATAACTTCCTATGTTACCTGCTCATGTCCTGACTGCCTGGCCCTTTTCCTTTCGTATCTTTAAACCTTGGTCTCAAAACTCTTTTCCTTTATGCCTATCAATGTTATTACACTATAAACTTATCTGCAGGCAATTACTGCAAGCATTAAATGAATTCTTGCTGTATAGGTTTAGACACAGACAAAAGCTGTACTCAACAAGCAGTACTTTCAAACTGTGGAGTCCTATCACTTACCTTTGTACAAATTTGCAAGCTTTGTCTGTGCACGCACTTCCTGTCCAAAACTTTCCTGAAGCTTGGCCTCAGCCTCACGTTGCTCCAACAGTTGTTTTGAAAGAGAATCCATTTTCTTTTGCAAATTAGAATTTGCTTTAGTGAGCTCTTCAACACGTTGTTCTAGCACATTTGTCTATTTGGAAGTAATGAATAAGAACGTTAGTATTTATTTTTACAGACCACATTACAAAAACAATAAAAATGGGATAAAATGACTTATTCTTTTTAATACCTCCTCTGTTTTCTGCGACAGTTGTGTTTCAAGGTTAACAATATTTGCTGCATTCTGAATCCTCAAATTACGCACTTCTGAAGCATGTTTCGCAAGATCTTCATTTAAATTTTGAATCTGGGCTTTAAGCAGAACACGTTCCTGGTCCATGCGTTTTTCCCTGAAAATATGTGCCAAGTACATTTTGTTTAACAAATGGTACACTAACAAACAAATGATTTTATGTAAAGATTCTTACTGAAATTGGCTGGGCCGGGGAGGTGTTGGGGCCGGAGAGGTGCTGAGGAAATTGGAGCAGAATGGGAGGGGGGACATATTTAACCAATATTTCAGCCTCTTCCTATGTCATGCTTCAAAATCATAATGCTTAAACAGTTACTTCAATATATCATATGACTTGGCAATAAGCTGGTGGGTAAAGTACGTATGTAACAATGACAAATGAAGAGAGAGAGCTTTTCTACATGACAAAGGATACTGCCATATCTACATTTACGTCTGTATCTACACACTGGAAACCACCGTGAGGTGCATGGCAGAGGGTATGTCCCATTGTACCAGTTATTAGGGCTGCTTCCTGTTCCATTCAAGTATGGAGTCTGGGAAGAATGATTGTTTCAATGACTCTGTGTGTAACAATTACTCTAATCTTATCCTCACAATCCCTGTGTGAGAGATACACAGAGGGTTGTAGCATATCCCCAGAGTAATCATTTAAAGCCAGTTCTTGAAACTTTGTTAATAGACTTGCTCGGGATAGTTTATGTCTGTCTTTAAGAGTCTGCCAGATCAGTTCCTTCAGTATCTCTGTGTCACTTTCTCATGGATTAAACAAACCTGTGACCATTAATGCTGCCCTTCTCTGTATATGTTCAATATCACTGTTATACCTATCTGGTACAGGACCCACACACTTGATAAATATTCTACAATGGGTTGCACAAGTGATTTGTAAGAAATCCAGGTATTTGTATGACTTAGCCAGTGACACATTGATATTACAGTCATAGGATACTAAATTTTTTTCATTGGTTGTGCGAAGTGCAAAATTTTATCATTTCTCAATATTTAGAGCAAGTTGCCAATCTCTGCATGACGTTGAAATCTTATCAATATCTAACTGGATATTTATGCAGCTTCTCTCAGATAATAATTCATTATAGATATCTGGACCATCTGCAAAAAGCCTGATTTTACTATTAACACTGTCTGCAAGATCATTAATATGCAACATGAATGGCACAGGCACATCCTAAGTTACTTCTGCACAAAAAGAGTTCCATCAGTAATACAATAGAGCCTCAAGAACCTCCAACTTTCATACAACTGCTGCATAACAATGGAGTATCAATATCATCAGATTCCTGAGAGAAACAATGCAGCAATATTTAATGAACCAACCACGCATAACCCTGAAGAAAAACAACGAGCACAGTAATTTCATTTAATCATAACACACTAATTTACTTTAGCAGACACCCATAGTAAAACAATACAATATTTAAGAGGTCAGAGTTGAACACAATAAATCATCATTACAGATGAAATATTACTGAAATGGATGTCACATGCTTTTTCAATACAGGTGAAATCAACCATAAAATATGTTTAAGAAGAAAGCTATGTTTTCACAGTAATTCTCAGTTAACAAAACAGTATAACTACATGTAAAAATACCTACCTTGCTTCTAGACTAGCCTGTCTACTGTCAACTTCATCTATCTTCACCAAAACTTCATATTTCGCAGCAACCGCATCTTTCGCTTGCTGGGCAAGAGCCTTATTTTCTTCCTGAAGAGAATTCAATTCAGCATTGCGCCTCTCCAACAACCTTGTCAATTCATCACGCTCATCCGAAACAGACAGACACTGTCGGCGATAATCCAAGTTCTCTCTCTCCAGCCTGAAACATGTACAAATGACAAATACAGAGACACACAAAAAGAGACATATGAAGCCCAAAACAATACTGGGCTCCACATATTTCCACTGAGCATGTGTCAGTAATGATCAGATGTTGATTAATAACTCCCTGCCCTATCCTCACTACAAACTGAGGTGACAAAAGTGTTGTGATAGCGATAGATACATATACAGATGGCGGTAGTATTGCGTAGACAAGGGATGAAAGAGCAGTACAATGGTGGAGCTGTCAATTGTACTCAGGTGGTTCATGTGACATGATTATGGCTGCACAACAGGAACTAACAGACTCTGAACGTGGAATTTTACTTGGAGCTACATGCATGGGACATCCCATTTTGGAAATTGTTATGGAATTCAATACTCTGAGAGCCACCATCTCAAGAGTACGCTGAGAATACCAAATTTCAGACATTACCTCTCACCACAGGCAACACAGTGGCCAACAGCCTTCACTTACCGACTGAGGGCAACGGCATTTGCGTAGAGTTGTAAGTGCTAACAGACAAACAACACTGCATGAAATGACCACAGAAATCTATGAGGAACATACAACGAGCATATCCATTAGGACAGTGTGGCCAAATTTCACATTAATGGGCTATGGTAGCAGAGACCAACACGAGTGCCTTTGCTAACAGCGTAACATTGCCTGCAGCACCTCTCCTGGTCTCTTGACCATACCAGTTGGACAGCAGATGACTAGAAAACTGTGGCCTGGTCACATCAGTAGCGACTGCAGTTGATAAGAGCTGATGGTAGTGCTCAAGTGTGGTGCTGAGGTCATGAAGCCATGGACCCAAGTTGTCAACAAGGCACTGTGCAAGCTGGTGGTGGTGCCATAATGGTGTGGGCTCTGTTTACAAGGAATAGACTGGGTCTTCTGTTCCAACTGAACCACTGACTGGAAATGGTTATGTTCAGTTACCTGGAAATCACTTACAGCAGTTCATGGACTCATATTCCTAAACAGTGATGGAATTTTTATGGATGACAATTCACCACGACACAGGGTCACAACTGTTAGCAACTGGTTTGAAGAAAATTTTGGACAGTTTGAGCAAATGATTTGGCCACCCAGATCACCCAACACGAATCCCATCGAACATTTATGAGACATAATCGTGAAGACAGTTCCTGTACGAAATCCTGCACAGGCAACATTTTCACAGATATGGGAGGCTACAGAGGCTGCATGGCTCAATATTTCTGCAGGGAAATGCAACAGCTTGTTGAGTCATCACATGTCAAGTTGTTGCACTAAGCCCAGCAGAAGGCAGTCCAATACATTATTTGGAGATATCTCACGACTTTTGTCACATCGGTGTACGTGAGTAGTACTTTTAATTATTGTATCATTTCTAACTGGATAGATTTCTCATTCAAAGAAAGTGTGATATCAAACAGCCTACTGGATTAAAGTAGACACTTACAGCAATAATAATATTAAAAACAATGTACTATACAGCCTTTCACAAGTGTGTTTTCTACTTTTCTGTAACAAAAAGTATATCACAATTTCAAACAACCCAACGTACATGCATCTCACTTCATAATGTTTTGTATAACATTTGCTTCCTCTTACTTCAGGAATGCAAACAAGCATGTTGATATTGTGATACAATTCTATTACCTGAGATCAACAGATCAAATGTGACCAACCAGTCTACTTCAAATCGATTGCTGCAAATGACAACTTGTTTTGCTACAGTTAATAAAATGTTCCAGGCTGCTATGCCTTGGTCTACTGGATTTCACATTTAAACCCAATGTTTCGTCCCCATCTGCAGAGGACATTTTCAAGGGTGACTGTAGCTTCTTTTAGTGTCAGATTCACACCCTGCCTCACTAGTCACATATTTTAACTGCCCGGGCACAATTGGCTGTTGTCAACTGCCGTCATTCACTGTTGTTGTCACCCCATGATGGAAGACTGGTGTGCTACTTATTCAGCACCGAAATCTAGATGAGATTCAAATTCACACCCTCCTCCTTCCTGTTGAAATTACAGGGGTAATTTATAGTCTCCATGGCCTGTGCATCACTACAATTTCTGCGCAGTCGTCTTACTGTTCTTTTTACCTCAGGAGACAAATAATCATTCTTTAGCAATGCATTGGTGAGATGTTTTAGTTCTGCGTCAAACAGCTCTAGTTCGAAGATGTTCCTTGCTCTATCTGCCAACATTTTTATGACACCTAGCTTTTGTTGTGGGTGGTGGTTCAAATCCTGGTGTAGGTAATTGTCTGTGTGCGTGGGTTTTTTGTAAACCACGTGGCCTAAGCTACCACCTTCTTTCTTGAAAACTAGCACATCACAAAAATTTAATATTCTGCCTGGATCTTCATCTATGGTAACCTGAATCTTTGGACTGATATTGTCAAATGTTTGTGGACACAAGCTAGTTCCTCCCTGTCATGCCTCAACAAAACAAATCTACCATTCGGTTACTTGTTGGCAGTTTCCAATGTCTGCTCCCTGAATTTTTCTGTAAAGAAATTCGCTATAACTGGGCTGAAGGGACTCTCCTTAGCCATGCCATCTGTCTGTTCATAGAACTCATCATTTCATTTGAAATTTGTGGCTGTGAGGCAATATCTGGACAGTTCAGCAATATGTGGAGGAAAAATCTGGCTCAGCTGGTGCGACACCTCACTGAACAGAACCATAGTAAACAGCGATACTACATCAAAGTTAACTAATTCTTTCTCCAACTGGACCAGTATGCTGTTTAATTTACTGCTAAAACATGCCAAATTCTTGATATATGAATCCAATCAGCCCATATACAGTCATAATAATGTAGTCAAGAACTTAGTAATTGAGAATAAGTGGGCGAACCAATAACACACTAGCTGTATGTCTTAGAGGAAAATGTTCTTTGTGCATCTTTGCGAAGAACCTTGTTAAAGGGGTCCTTACTCGGTTTCCTATATGTTTACAGCTCTAATACGTTATTAACCTTACTACGATAGTCAGTCGTTCCAAACAAGTCGCATTTCCCTTGTCCTCCGCAGATTGGGATAAAACGTTGGGTTTAAATGAGAAATTCATTCGGGCACAGCACAATAGCGTGGAATATTTGATTAATTGTGACATTTCTGGCCTTGATAGTATACATTTTACAATTGTTTTGTTCATCTACCCTAAATTTTACACAATAGAAGGTGGTTCTTACGTAACATAACACACTCTTCGGCCAATACATAAAACTGCTTGAAATTATCCACCATCTTTCAGTCTCATCCTCTACTTATACTTAACCAGTTTTCTTTGTGTGGCTCCAGTTTTCATATTTGGTCTCTTTTTTAGAAATTACCCCCAACTTTACTAACATTTATTAATGTCAGAACCACCTCTTATTCACAGAGACATGACAGTTTTCGTGGGAGATGGCGTCCATCACATAATCCTGCAGAGCCTAATATAAGAACTCCTCATCTTGACTGACTTTTTTTGGAAACGCCTTTAAAGCAACTGCTGTATTTTAATCAATGTCGGAGATCAAAATACCTTGTTCTGACAACTGGTTTCACTTGTACCTGGATCAGAATCTTTCTTTTTCTTGTGCCTTTGTCCTGCAACTGGTGTAGGGTCAGCATGGTTATACACAGATTTGGTATGCTTAATTTAAAGGGTGGCCAGATGTCCTTCCTGTTGCCAACGTGTTACCTCATCGGATGGAATGTGTACCCCAGCAGTCCACGAGTAATGTTATCCAAATGAAACTGAACAGAAGTTTTCTAATGTTTGTGAACTGTAAAACTGAGAGTCCAGGCATGGTGCAAGACATCAACCAGGGTGCATTTTATCACCTCATAATCTTTGTCTTAGAATCATCAAAATCAATCTCTGCACACTGTTCCCAACAGAGTATATTCTCCATACGCTTCCTCTAGCAAACAATGACTTTCCGCAGCACATTTCTTGATATGAAAGCAGAAAAGTAAAACTTCCCGCAAATGCCATTTGGTAGGTAGAAAACTGCAAGATATTCAAGGCACTAATAGGAATGCTCTTTTCCCTCCACTCTAAAGTCACACACAGGTCTGAAAACCCAATCTTTCTACTGTTAAATAGGTCTCATGTCACTATCCACTTTTTTCATCAACGAGTATTAATTCGAGCTCCCAATACTGCTGCTGATACTATGTGTCATGTTTTAAGTAACTGAATTTCAAATAAATTAGCATACTGTGATAATTGAAAAAATAATACAGATTCACCACATTAAAAATACTGTAAAGGGTGAAAGTTATAAACATGACTTGGAACAAACAGAGTAGTGCCAAGACAGAATCAGATCACACCAAAGTCAGGCACTGGCCAGCAGACTGTGTGTTCAGCAGCTTTGCAATGGCTCTGTGTTGACAGACAGCACCGGGCCAGCTTGCAGGAGGCATTGCAGCCTATTATGACAACTGGGTCATCACCTGGCCCAGAACAATTGTTGTGACCCACAAACACTGCTGTTACCATCAAATCAGCAAGGAACAGTAGTATTTAACTACAGTTAAACCAGCTCAGCAGTATGTGACCCAGTCTGTGTCGACTGGAGCCAATGCCATAGCTCTGCTGCAACTGGGTCACAGCGAGGGACCAATACCTGTCTGCCCAGCTCGGGCAACCAACTCTGTGCTACCCACCCAACCCTGCTCTTAAGCATCGGTCCAAATTTCGATTCTGGGCAACAACATCGCCTTGTCACTGGGAACTCACAAACTTTTGCAGTGGAGATGATGTTGCCGGCCACCCGTGACCGAGGTGTTGTTGGAACATGCTGCCTCAGCCAGCATACCGGTGATGCCAGCTCTGCACTCTGTTTCCCAGGCAGCATATACACTTGCCTCATTGTATGCCGCTGCCTGAAGCTACAGTGCTAAATATTATAAGAGAATACTGAAACACACTTGGAAATAGGGCGCAATCAGATGACTGTTTCAGCTGAATAAATAAATATAGAACTGTAGTAAGGTCACGTGTCACACCTCAAACCATCTATGAATCCATAGAATCCCCACAAACAACTTCGACACATCCTGAAAAGCAAGCGTAATGCATGGTCCCCTTCTGTACCATCATGAAACATACAGGTACAAACTATCTGCAAAATATCCATATTAAATCAAAGGCTCCAAATACACACACAGTAGTAGCTGCTGTCACTCTCACTAGACCACATCTGACATAGTATCCAGTGGTTGCCAATATTTCAAAGTAAAGTAGAAATACATTTGACAGATAAATCTTAGTCTGACTATCAAACACATTGTTTCAAACTCTACCTGTTTGCAGTTTCTCTGAGTTTTGAAGTTTCGCCCTGCAAGTTTTCAACTTTTTTCTGTGACTCTTCCAGTTCTTGCAGTGTTTCATCCAAGCGATTCTTAAGACGAAAGAGCTCCATTTGCTTTTCAGCCAGGTCATTTTCTGCATCAGCTTCAGTTTGTTCTGAAACCAGAGCATTACAACAATTACTCTTAAGCTGTTATACTTATGTATATACAGCACAACACACAACATACAAGGGTTGTAACTTCAATAGTGGCAACTATTTATTTACAGCTCGCACAAAATAGATATGTGTTTCAAAGTTTTATTGACCTTCATAGTTGTCACCAGCATTGTGTATAACCCGTTGCCAGCAATGTGGAAGTCATAGGATACTCTTAGCAGTGCCAGTTGCATTAACTGTTCGAGCGGCGTGGTCTAGTGCTGGACAAATTTGTAGCAGTTCTGAAACGAATGCTGTGAAGTGTTTCCTTCAGTTTAGAAATCGAGTTGAACTCATGAGGGCTTAAGTCAGGGGAGTGCAGTAGGTGGTATAGCACTTAGCAGCCCCATCAGTCAAACAAATCAGTAACAGCTTGCACTGTGCATGCTTGAGCATTGTCCTGCAAAATTATGGTCAGGTCTCTATGCTGTTCATTTTTGGAACACAACCTACAACCAGCTTAGAGACAGAAGTGATGACACTTTCTGCAGGACCTGACCATAATTTTGTAGGACAATGCTCATGCATGCACAGTGCAAGTTGTTACTGATTTGTTTGACTGATGGGGCTGCTAAGTTCTATACCACCTACTGCACTCCCCTGACTTAAGCCCTCGTGAGTTCAACTCGATTTCTAAACTGAAGGAAACACTTCACGGCATTCGTTTCAAAACTGCTACAAATTTGTCCAGCAATAGACCGTGCCGCTCGAACTGTCAACACAACTGGCACTGCTCAGAGTATCCTAGACTTCCACATTGCTGGCAACGGGTTATACACAATGCTGGTGACTACTCTGAAGGTCAGTAAAACTTTGAAACACATATCTATTTTGTACAAGCTGTAAATAAATAGTTGCTACAATAGACAACATTTTTAGTGGACTGCAATTGACACAGAGCAACAAAAATCCACAGAAACCTGACACTACAGAAGCAAAAAGTGGAATCTTAATTGTTCTAATAATTTTCAAGTGTGCAACTTGATCCCATTGACATTGGATCACAATATTATGACCCAGAGATGTCCCTGCCATCTTCAGGTGATAAGACATCTACCGAAGAGCCCAAGTGCACACACTGTATTTATGCCGAACCTTGCACATGTAAAATAAGCTGACATACCTTACACACTGAAATGTAGCAGCTAAGACTTTTCCGCTTGTTTGAAATTTCTTACAAATAGCGTCTCTCTCACATTAATTAATAGGAAAAGCTAATAATATATCAATGGCAATCCTAAGCACTGCCAAACAATGGGCAATATAAGTAAAACTGAAGTTTGGGAATTGTTATGTTGAAATAAACCTCTACAATGATTCCTGGCGCCTCAAGCAGACAGTGTAACTGGTAGAAATGTTTGAAGCTATACTAATTTCTTAAAATCTTTAAAATACAGTTGAGATTATTGTCTATGACACATATTTTAAATCTGATATTTTAAGGTAGAGAACAGAATGGAGTCTTATTATGTAATTGCAAAGCTGCCAGGATCGTGTTTGAAAGACTGTTATTAATGAAATAATATATATTGTCATTAAAGCCGGGAAACACACTAGGAAGAAATTATATTTGGTATTTCACAAATAATCCGCTAAAATGTAATATGTGCTGTTTTATTTACACATATGACTATTTTCATTGTGACTAAGACTGGCCTGTAACAAAATTCATATACTACATAATGTTGTTTTATTTTACAATTCATACAATGTCACTTACTGGGGATCTGTCAAAATTCATAATATTTCTTTAATTTTCTGTTTTTAACAATTACGTCACTGTAGCAAAATGTATGTAAGGCCCATGCAGAACTACTGTTATGCGTGCAGTTTTGCTCAAAATTTTGTTGAGGCCTCTGTGCCAATCTAATTTGTAAACATGTAATCAATTCTTAAAGGCATACACTGGACCAACTTTATTCAGTTGTACAAAGGGTTGTTTTATTGCTTATATGACTCCATGGCAAAAATAAATTATGTTGAAACTCAAAATCTTCTGGGACATGAATTAATGTGTGCATTACTGCCCAGTAGGTCAGTGGTGTTACACCAGGCTTTCAGCAATAGCAACAAATCAACTCTACAAAGTAAATAACTCCCAGCCAAATGAAGAAAAGTTTCAAGAGACCAGGCAATAGCGTAATACACGCACTGGAAAAACAACCTTTTACAGAAAGATACAAATGATAAGCAAGGCAAACAACTTTTATAATCAAGAAATAATGCCTTTATCAGAATAACAAAGTGACTGACAGATGAACATGTAAGGAAACTATGTATATTCATTATTAGCTACATTACCTACATATTGCATCAAGTTCTTATTATGTTAGCACTATTGCAGAAAAAAACTAAGTGTCAGTCACTTTGTTAATATGATCCAGGTACAATATATCTAAATCAACAAAATGCACTATTTTGTTGCAGTGGAGAAAGGGTGGGGGTATGAAAAATAATTAAATTATATCATTCGTATAAATAGTATACCTAGTATTTTAAAGTAGCTGGACATCATCATCTGAGGTGAATCAGAAAGGTTATGCTGACGTTCTTTTTTTGACCGAAATGGCCCCCTTCTCATTCACTTCCTGCAGCTTGGGACAACAGTGAATGTCCAGCATAATTCGCAAACCTTGACCACCCATCGCCAAGCAATCAAATCAAAACGACCAAGCAATCTCACCCATGGGGTCTACATCTACATCTACATCTACATACATACTCCGCAATCCAGCACACGGTGTGTGGCGGAGGATACCCCATACCAGAAGTAGCATCTTCTCTCCCTGTTCCACTCCCAAACAGAACGAGGGAAAAATGACTGCCTATATGCCTCTGTACGAGCCCTAATCTCTCTTCTTATCTTTGTGGTCTTTCCGTGAAATATAACTTGGCGGCAGTAAAATTGTACTGCAGTCAGCCTCAAATGCTGGTTCTCTAAATTTCCTCAGTAGCGATTCACGAAAAGAACACCCCCTTTCCTCCAGAGACTCCCACCCGAGTTCCGGAAGCATTTCCGTAACACTCGCATGATAACCAAACCTACCAGTAACAAATCTAGCAGCCCACCTCTGAATTGCTTTTATGTCCTCCCTCAATCCGACCTGATAGGAATCCCAAATGCTCAAGCAGTACTCAAGAATAGGACGTATTAGTGTTTTATAAGCGGTCTCCTTTACAGATGAACCACATCTTCCCAAAATTCTACCAATGAACCGAAGACGACTATCCGCCTTCCCCACAACTGCCATTACATGCTTGTCCCACTTCCTATCGCTCTGCAGTGTTACGCCCAAATATTTAATCGACGTGACTGTGTCAAGCACTACACTACTAATGGAATATTCAAAAATTACGGGATTCTTTTTCCTCTTCATCTGCATTAATTTACATTTATCTATATTTAGAGTTAGCTCCCATTCTTTACACCAATCACAAATCCTGTCCAAGTCATCTTGTATCCTCCTACAGTCACTCAACGACGACACCTTTCCGTACACCACAGCATCACCAGCAAACAGCCGCACATTGCTATCCACCCTAACCAAAAGATCATTTAAATAGATAGAAAACAATAGCGGACCTACCACACTTCCCTGGGGCACACCAGATGATACCTTCACCTCTGATGAACACTCACCATCGAGGACAACGTACTGGGTTCTATTACTTAAAAAGTCTTCGAGCCACTCACACATTTGGGAACCAATCCCCTATGCTCGTACCTTAGTTAGGAGTCTGCAGTGCGGCACCGAGTCAAACGCTTTCCGGAAGTCAAGGAATATGGCATCTGTCTGATACCCTTCATCCATGGTTCGCAAGATATCATGTGAAAAAAGGGCGAGTTGCATTTCGCAGGAGCGATGCTTTCTAAAGCCGTGCTGGTGCATGGACAGCTACTTCTCAGCCTCAAGGAAATTCATTATATTCGAACTGAGAATATGTTCGAGAATCCTGCAACAAACCAAAGTTAAGGATATTGGTCTGTAATTTTGAGGATCTGTCTTTCTACCCTTCTTATATACAGGCGTCACCTGCGCTTTTTCCAGTCGCTCGGGACTTTACGTTGGACAAGAGATTCACGATAAATACAAGCTAAGTAAGGACCCAATGCAGTAGAGTACTCTATGTAAAACCGAATTGGAATCCCGCTCAGGACCTGGCGATTTATTTATTTTCAACACATTCAGCTGCTTCACAACCCCAGGTATGTCTATCACTATGTCCTCCATATGGGAATCTGTACGAGACTCAAACGGCGGTATGTTTGTACGATCCTCCTGCATGAACGATTTCTCAAATGCTAAATTTAAAATTTCAGCTTTCGTTTTGCTGCCTTCCATTGCCAGGCCAGACTATCAGCGACTGGATGGAAGCCTTAATGCTCTGCTCCGCAACAATGCAAAGCCTCATACGGCCAACACAGTCATGGCACTGCTGCAGAAATTCAAACAGGAGGTTCTCAGCCACCCTCCATACAGTCCAGACATCTCTCCCTGTGATTATGCCATTTTTGGTCCCCTTAAAAAGGCTATGGGGGCAAATGATTCACCTCGGACGACGACGTCCAGCTTTACGTATGGGACTGGTTAACACCGCAGACCCGGAATTTTATGAGACAGCCATTCACCGCCTTCTGTCACAGTGGAACAAGTGTCTCAGCAGCCAGGGTCAATGCTTCTAACATACAGGTACTGGTTTCTGTAATTATGCCTCCAGCTCTCTTCTTTTTGAATGCCCCTTATAATTTAAACGTTCATTAGGATGAGAGCAACAAACTCTGTAAATACAAATAACAATCTGCCAGTAAATTTTTTCTTGAAGTTTTAACACAGAGGGCACAGGGAGTGAAAGATGTGAGTTCTGCTGAGATTTATTGAGAGGAAAGATGACATGGCAGCAGCTTAGTACTTCGCATCTATGGAAGTAGGATGGATACAGTGAGAATTAATTTTTAAATGTGCTTCAGACAGACAATAATTTTCTAAAATAATGGTGACTGGGATTAACTCAAGCCTTTGTTTCACTAGCTCAAGAACAAACTGTCACCTTTCAGCCTAACCCAGACCTCAGGCTACAATACATATCAGGATCTTATTACAAGAAAGAGTTTGCTTTCACATTAGATGGTTTCAACTCGCACACTGTAACCTTTAACCTGAATTGTGTGTTATGTTACAGATCACATTTAAGTTAGCTTCTCCAATAGAGGATGTGCTCTATTGGTTCTGCACCGTTTTCATAATTTTGACTGAGATAAACTGACACAGCAGTGTTCATCTTTGGCATGCCAGTGCAAAAGTTATCAGAATCAGTTAAGTGAAACACCCAAGCAATCTGCATGTCCATTTACATATAAAAACCGTCTTTTGAATTTTCCTTTGGGTGTTACCACATGTGCGAGTCCGTATAATGATTCAAAGTTCTAGACTATAATATTTTACTGATCACGTCACTTCTGCATAAATTTTCATTGATTGTGTCAATACCTGTGCGTGTCGCAATATACTGTGAAATTTCAAACATTTATGAAGGCCACGATAAAATCATCATCATCATCATCATCATCATCATTTGTATCCTTCAGCTTAAATTGTGCTCTCAAAATTTTTGGCAACAGCAGGCCTATTCTCCCTCAAACACAATATTTTCCTCATTTCACTGTAGCTTATAATTATGTGAGAAATAGGACAGTTCTTAAGAATTTTTAGATGTTTACATAGTATATTTTTGAAAATTTTACAAGTGTTATGGATAACTAATTTCATAGCAAAATCATCATTTGTGATTTACAGTTACTGTCAAAAAACAGTTCACCCAGAATTTCAGAGAGTGTCGCAGAGAATGTTTGGGAGTTACTATTGTCTTGTGCATTAAGCTATTTCGTAGTAAACTGGCATTTGTGGGTTGGGTTGGGTTGTTTGGGGAATGAGACCAGACAGCGAGGTCTTCGGTCTCATCGGATTAAGGAAGGATGGGGAAGGAAGTCGGCCGTGCCCTTTCAAGGAACCATCCCGGCATTTGCCTGGAGCGATTTAGGGAAATCATGGAAAACCTAAATCAGGATGGCCAGACAAGGGATTGAACCGTCGTCCTCCTGAATGTGAGTCCAGCGTCTAACCACTGCGCCACCTCGCTCAGTCTGGCATTTGTGCTTAGTTACTTTAGCACACACTTTGTTACCTTTAGTTTTCCCTTTCGAGAGGAGAGTATATTATCTACAGTTATCCCGAAGTAGCGCTGTTTTTGTGTGTTTGCGGCAATCGTCTCAAAACGTTTTAAGAAACTAGTAATTTTCACCACAGGTTTTTCTGTTGCCTTCATAAAAATAGCGTTTCCTGTACTAAATGCTTCAGTTCTTAAAATTAATTAGTAATAATTTTAGCTCAACAGATTAAACAATCCATAAATATTAGTGTAATATAAGGAGTGCCCCCCCCCCCCCTCCCACAATAGGCAAACGTATCAAAATCCTAGTAGGGCCATTCCACACCAAGAGGTCTAATTTCACGAAAAGTTGCCCCCTGGCCATCACGGTTTTTGCTGAAATTTTGTACAAACATTCGCACAAGTTCCCAATGAACATTGATAAAGTTTTACTTTCACCAATTTAATACTTGCAGAGATACAGTCACTTGTTTGACCCCATAGCACAGCAATCAACAGTGCAGTGCACCCGTGAGTTTTTGGCATCTTCGAAACATAATATCTCTGCCAATATTTTCTTGAAAGACACAAAACTAAGTCACCTTGTACAATGTTTTGCACCTTCTTAAGCAAAATAATTAAAAAAAATGATTATTTGAAGCAAAGTCGTCTGAAAAAAATTGATGCTCGAAAAAATGTGAAGTTTAGTTTTTTTATAATTCCAGAAGTAACTGAAGGATAAACTTGAAAATGGGCTTGTAATAATTTACCATTACAATGTCTTAGAATGTGAAATTTCATTCTCCAACTGCTATCCAAGAGTTTACAAACTGAGGGCAATTGGGTATATATGGCCCACCCTTTTTTTAAGTGCCTTCTGCAAACTCTTTTAGACCGTATACATTAGAAAGACTATTTTTTAAAACCACCTAAAAACTAGTTTTGGTTTTGTAATGCGAGTATATAAGGGACTAAAAACCAACAAGGTGGAGGTGCATTGAAAATGGACCCATACTCTGCAGGTACTCAAATCTGATATCTTTTATTATGTTCTGCAATTGTTTAGCATTCTTTGTGGAAGATAATATCAACAAAGTCCTGATGTCTAGGAAATAAGCTGAGTTAGAGAAACTGCAAATTGGTCCTTTTGTTTTTCTACAGCATTCAGCTCTATTGTTTTTCTACAGCATTCAGCTCTACAAAATTCCTTTTATAAAAAAAATGAAATGAAAAGGTATAAATAGAAAAAAATAGTTTCTTTTTTCTTTTCTGGGGCTCTAATAATTTGAGATAATCACATTTGAAAAGTGTAATTTTTTGGATTACATCTTAACAAAACTTCTCCCCAAACAATACCATCAGTGACCTAATGAAACCTGCAAAAAAATTCAAGTACCTTAAATCAAACATAAGCTTATGTGCTAAAAGAAGCCTCTTCTAACTTTGGCCTCTGGCACTTACAGGAATGTATCGTCAGGATTGAGAGCCTGGAATTAAAGTAGTAAATCAATAGCATTATGTCAATAAAACGATATAGTAATAATTCTCTGTGACATGAATCCATTCCAAAACATGTCAGAAAAACTGCTATTAACTTCATCAAAATTTACACTATGTGATAATGGGGTAAACCTGAAGGCTATTTATACCACGTGTGCTGTAGCTATTTAGCAACAATTTTACTACCATGATCTCCACTGCATTGGCACTGCACAATTTATTTGTAAAGTTTATAGCCAAGACGATTCTGTAGTTTTAGCAGAAAAACGGACTGAATAAGTCTTGACGAAAGACACCCCCCCCCTTTTTTGAAGTGTTTCGAATTGTTTTGACTTTATCGCACTTCTTAGCCATCAAGACTTCTGATACTGTCTTCCATAGGCAGTACTCAACAATTGTATAACACACTGAAAGATACCAGATTCACTCTGAGTACCAGTGGAATATGAGCATTTTACCATGCACCTCCACTTCGTCATTTTGTAGGGCCTTACATACTCACGTTGCAGAACCAAAAACTGTTTTTTAGGTGGTTTAGAAAACGGTCTTTCTACTGAATACAGCTTAAAAGAGTTTGCAGACTTTTTTTTGTAAAAATGGGAAAATATACCCTTTCTGGCATTTTTAGAGAAATCATCATCTTTGCACTCAATTTATAAAGTATTGGAGAGCAGCAGGAGGATGACATTTTATATTCTAAGACCTTGCATTGATGAGTTATTATGCATAAAGTTTCAGGGTTATCTTACAATTCCCTCCATATATATAAAAAGACAAACTTCACATTTTTTCAAGGTTGTATTTTTTTGGCTGAAATAGCTCAGGAAATATTTTTTATTGCTTTGCTTAACAGAGTGCAAAACGTTGTACAAAATGGCCTAGTTTTGTTTCTTTCAAGAAAATATTGCCTGATATATCATTTCTCCAAGTCGCCAAAAAAACTCATGGTTGCACAGTTGAGACTTGCATTATGATGACAAACGAACAACTACATCTCCAGAGGTATTGAATTGTTGATCATGAAACTTTACCAATGTTTTCTGGGAACATTGTGAATATTAGTACAGAATTTCAGCAAATTCTGTGTTTGTCATGAGGTACCTCTACCATTCGGCATGGAATAATCCAGTAGTTAACTGACTACATCTTTGCAACAAAATGCCTGAGTATGAAGCAATCTAGAAAAGCACTGAAGCTTAAAGAATACTAGGTACAGAAAGCTGGTTAAATCTTGAAGTTGATAATGGTGAGATTTATGGGAAAAATTTATATGTATGTCAAAAGGACAGGCTTACGAGAAATGGAAGTTGTGTATTTGTCACAGAACACAAGACACTGAAATCCATTGAGATAGAAACTGAAGCTGTATGCAAGAATGTTTGGAAAAGACTCAGTATCAGTCGTGGGCATAAAATGGTAATCAGATCCTTCTATCGACTGCCAAACTCACCCCCTGATATAACGGAAAATTTCCTTCAGTTCTCTTGTATGTTAAGTCCCCCAATCATACTGTAACCATTGATAGAGACTTTAATCATCCAACAATTAACTGGGAAAATTACAGTTTAGTTGGTGGTGGGTGTGATAAGAAGTGCTGTGAAACTTTACTAAATTTCTTCTCTGAAAACCACCTAGAACAGATAATTAGGAACCCCAGTCATGGTGGAGATATATTAGCTCTAATGGTAACAAATAGACCTGATTTCTTTGAGGAGGACCACATCGAAACTGGCGTCAGCAACTACGAGGAGGTTGAGGCAACAATGATTACCGAAGTACAAGGTAAACTAAAACAACTTGAAAGACATATATATGTTCAGTAAACTAATAGTGCCGTACCTCAATGAGGAACTTGCAACTTTTCATTCAGGACAGAAATGTATAGAGGAACTATGGATCAACTTTAAAAAACTAGTTGACCATGCACTCAATACATATTTGTACAGAACAGTTCATAATGGAAGGGACTTCCAAAGAAACAAGAACTACCGCATAGGTATAAAACGTAGCTTAGGGCTATAGACAGAGAGATGCTGAATGAAAAGCATTTGGCAGTCAAGAGAGCAAGGCATGAAACCTTCTATGACTACCAAATCAGAATACTGTCACATGATCTTTCACAAAACCCCAGGATATTCTGGTCCTATGTGAAGCCTTTCAGTGGTGGCTAAATTAGTGTCCAGTCAATCACAGATGACACAATAACTGAAATTGAGGGTAGCAAAGTAAACGCAGGAAGCAAAGGAAAACCTAGGAGAATTGCCTTAACTTAATGCTCATACCACTGAAAAGACGAGTGAAGTAAGCGTTAGTGTCAGCGGTGTTGAAAAATTTAACAAAGCTCCAGGCACAATGGACTCCCAATCAGATTCTATATCAAATTTGCAGCTGATTAGCCCCCCTTCTAACTACAACCCACCTTACATCCATCATACAAAAGACTGTGCCCAGTAGTTGGAAGATAGGACATGTCATGCCTGTTTACAAGAAGAGTAGCAGAACTGATTCACCAAACTACTGTCCAACATCATTCTCATCCATTTGTTGTGTAATTTTAAAAAATAGTCTGAGCTCAAACATAATGAGATATCTCTAACAAAATGACCTCCTCCATGCCAGCTGACAGGGAAACATCATCAATCATGTGAAACACAACTTGCACTTTTCTCACGTCACACACTGAAAGCTTTGGACCAAAGCAGCCACGTAGATGCATTATTTCTTTATTTCTGAATAGCATTTGACTCCACACCACAACTACACATATTATCAAAAGTGCAGCCCTATGGGGTATCAAGTGAAGTTGGGGACTTGATTGAGATTTTTTGGTAGGGAGAATGTAGCATGTTGTCATGGATGGGAAGACATCGACAGATGCAGATATAACTTTGGGTCTGTCCTAAGCAAGTGTGTTGGGACCCTTGCTGTCCATGTCGCGCATTAATGTAGCCTGACACTTTCTGCAGATTATGACGTCATCTATAATTAAATACTATCTGAAAGACGCTGCACAAATATTCTGTCAAAGCCTGATAAGATTTCTATGTGGTGCAATGATTGGCAACTTGCTTTAAATGTTCAGAGATGGAAAACTGTGCATTTCATTAAACAAAAAAACCTAGTATCCTATGGGTCAGAAGCAAAATGGAAAATAGATTTTTTTAAGCAAAATATTTGTCACTGGGAGTAGCCAAGTTTTCTTGCGAGCCACAGCTGGATTTGTGCTAGCTGGTACCAGCTACTTGCCATATGCTGGCACCAACCCACACCGTCTTATGTGCCTGGGCGAACTCCACTAACACAGTCAGCAATGCCGATACGGTAATGCTTGGCTTAAGCACCCCTGACAAGGTAAAGGTTCCAGAACCAGTGTCAATATAAACAGTCCATCAATCAAGAAATTGGAAATGGTCATGTGCCAGCTGAGTGCAGACTGAGGAGCACAGTGGAGCCTAGAGCTCTGCCTCTCTTGGCACCCAGCTCTTGATTTGATCAGATGTTCCTTTACTACACTCTTGGTCATCACGATTGTCAGTGGTCTCCCAAGACATTCATGTAACCTTAATTACTAGAAATAAAGCTTCAGAATTCCCCAATTTTTATTTCAACCATTCTCACAAACCAAATGCTCACAAATCTTGACCACCTTACCATCAGCCAACTTTCACAACACAGCTGGAATCTGCCTACTCATAGGAATGAATATATGGGTGCAACAATTTGTAGGGATATGAAATGGAATGATAATATACGCTCAGCCATAGGTAAAGCAGCTGGCAGACTTTGCTTTATTGATAGAATACTGGGGAAATGCAATCATCTACAAAGCAGATGGCTTACAAGTCTCTTGTGTGACCCATTCTAGAATAGTGTTCAAGTGCGAGAGACCCATACCAAATAGAACTGGCAACAGATATTGAACATATACCAAGAAGGTCAGCACAAATGATCACAGGTTTGTTTGACCTGTGGGAGAGTATCAAAGAGACGTTGAAAGAACTGAATTGGAAAAAAAAAAGTTCAAATAGCTCTAAGGACTATGGGTCTTAACATCTGAGGTCATCAGTCCCCTTGACTTAGAAACTACTTAATCCTAACTAACCAACGGACATCACACACAACCATGCCCGAGACAGGATTCGAACCTGCAACCGTAGCAGCGGTGCAGTTCCGGACTGAAGTGCCTAGAACCGCTCGGCCACAACTGCTGGCGAATTAGCACACTCTTAAGAGAAAGTGAAACTATCCTGAGAAAACCTACTTACTAAGTTTCAAGAACTGGGAAATAGGACTCAACAAATATGCTACAAACCCCTACACATCAATCATGCAAGGTTCATGATGACAAGATTAGATTAATTACAGTACGCACATAGGCATTTAAACAATCATTCTTCCCATGCTCCATGCATGAATGGAATGGAAAGAAACCCAATAACTGTTACAATGAGGTGTACCCTCTGCCATGTACTTCACACTGGCTTGCAGAGTATAGATGCAGATGTGGATCAGCCATCACCCCAACCCACATCAAAAAATTACATAGAAGAGATCGAGAGAGGAGGGGCGGGGCGAGGAAGAAATATTGCCAGTTTTATGGTTTTGCAAATATGACGTCACATGCTTCAAAATAATTATGTCACGGAACAAAACAGACACACAGTATCACTATGTTCAGTTGACCCAACAAATCAACATCAATTTGTCCAATGTCAATTTCAGTTTGAAGGGCAAGTAAATATCTTGAGATAAAATTTGTTTGCTAACATAATAAGGACATAAAAACTAAATTACAGGTTAACACTCAACCAACAGGAAAAATATTACAATTAAACTTCTCGGAAGAGTTTGACATAGTGGTTTACGGAAATGGTGGAAAGGTACATGAAACAGTAACCCTGTACTGTGCAATGAGGTAAGATTGACATTACCAATTAAGGTTGATCAAAGCCCAGTGCTCTGCTGGGAAATTAATTTCCAGTAAATATCAAGAAGGCTATTTATTTTCTTCTTGTAGGTAACAATTTTAATGTACGTACAGAGGAATTCAAAAGCAGCACAAATTTAGTACAGTTGTGTATTGTGTAATCACATGGTAAAATGTGATTAGTATTTTACTTGTTTCTCTTGGGCTAAATACTTCTAAGTGTCACTGAAATTTTGTTTATATGCATTAACATTTGAACTTCATCTTTTATGCAACTGGTTATCATCTTACTATCACTTATTGTGATCTGAAGTGTGCTCCAATTTTGAAGGGGTAACATCAAAAATCTAATGGGGGGAGTCTGTCAAAATAAACTGCAACACAAATACTACAGGTGCACATATTCAGAAGATTTGGATACACTGCAAAAAATCATGGTGGGATGCTGTGGCCCGATAAAGTCATATTTCAGATGATTTGACTGGTATGGCAAAATTTACATCCTGGTTTGAATCACCTTTCCTCCCACACACCAGGCATCAATGAAGTATTAAAAGTTCTTCTAAAGACAATCTACTATCTCATTTCCGTTCAAAGTTCTCAGACTCTGTAGTGTTTGTGGACAAAAAGTATTTGTACATCACCAAACTCAACAAATCTATGTCAACCTCTAAATGTTGTCTTCTTTAGACCTGTGAAAATGGCATGAAGGAAGATTTTAAACAGGTGCAAAGCTATTCATGGGAAACCTGGGATACAAGAAAAAGACTTCCCTTACTTATTTGCTGAAGCCTTGAAAAAACACAGAGTTCCTCCAAAAGTGACAGTGCAGGAGAAAGGTGGAATTAATTGCAATCTTATTGCTGACTCTGCAGTCTGTGGTGTCCTTCCATTTAAGATTTGTATCCATAAACATTTCAGTTTTTTTCTTTTTTAATATTGAGTGCAGTTTCTCCAATGTAACTTAAATAAAATCTCCCGAGTAATTTATTATTCCCATTAATTACAGAATACTTGATGTTACACCACTATTTCAAAAATAGCTGAAACAAAATTCTTAAGACTTTGTGAGAAATTGGAAATGACTGCAAGCATTCTGCATATATAACAAAACACAAATGTAATTAATCTCATCACAAAACAAGTATGACATTGATCACCCTGTTTTTTTTTTCCTTCTTTTTTTCCTGATCCCTTGATAAGAAGAAATAGCATTACAACACATTTTTCTGATACCTTTCAGCTGTGCTATTCATATACTAAATTTTCACTCATCATAGTTCAGCAGAATCAGTGTCCGAAAGCAAAATCCTTGAAAAATGATCAGTTTCACCCCATTCCACAGTATTTCAAAAATGTCTAATAAAAAGTAACAGAGAACACATATTTCTTACTGTCATTTCTGGTTAACATCAGCAGCTTATTCTCAAGAATTAGCAACTTCCACTCAGTTAACACTAAGCAGAAATCCAATTTGCATTTGGAACACACTTCCCTGATTCTTGTGCAGAAAAGTGTGCAGTATATTGCTGCATCCATTTTCAATAAGCTGCCACAAGAATTCAAAAATCTTAGTAGGAATCCAAGCACTTTAAAATCGAAGCTGAAAAGTTTCTTCATGAGTCAGCTTCCTCATGGGTCACTCCTATTCTGTCGAGGAGATCCTTGAAAAATTAAGTTGATTCCTATGTCGTGTTGTTGATTGTGTTTACTTAAAGGGGGGGGGGGGGGGGGGGCTGTTAAGGAACTAAACAGCAAGGTCATTAGACCAGGAGTATAGCCATCCAGGGAAAACACAATCTGATCTAGTCAGGAGGTTCATAACAGTAAAAGTGGATAGGCTAAAAACATAATAGACATCTTTTGTATCATTAATAATAAAAGCAAGAAGATGACTGAAATAGGACGTCAGCAAGTAGGTGTCCCTGGGGCTCTGTATGCAGCAAGAAATGTCCCACCCACAGCTATCCACCCACAGAGCCATTACAGTCAAGAGCACCCACTATTCAATAGTGTGTGACACCTAGAATGGAAAATTGTGTGCTGCAGAGAGGAGACAAGCGAAATCTAAAAGTTGATTGAAACAGAGTAAAAGAGGGATAAAGTGTGCCCTCACCATGGACGTGGGTGGAGGAACCCCTGGCCCAGAATACAGGAGATGCCCCAAGCCCAAACAACCTGCCCCTGCTCTGGAGGTAGCTTAAAACAACATGACTGACAGTAAAAATCACTTGCACTGATAAAACTGAGAACCAGTTCAACCATACATGAGTCATCCACTACTATTAGAGGCAATGAGTCCCCATACTTAACATGGAGGGTTACAAGGAAGGCAGCATTCCACCAAGACACAAGTTACTGTCTTCAAGGCTCCGCAACCATAATGTGGGGATGACTCGTTACACAAAAGAAAGCTATTCATTAACCTGATATTTTAAGTGGGGACAACACAAGACTGTGGAGTCCTTCTGGGAGAAGTAGAAGGAGCAGCACCATGCTGCAAAAATCTCCTTGACTGTGAGAAGTTGACTAGATGGGGCAGCAGCCCATCAGATGTCTTTCCATTTGTGAACTAGCAGAGATCTAATGTGCATGTACAAGTCCAACCCCTGGGCTTGTCAAAGCAAATGGGGAGCAAGTACATGCTCCTCCAGCCAAATGGTCAGCCAGTTCATTCCATGGGATATCCACATGATTTTGGACCCAGAGAAAACTGAACAGGTAGCACGATGAAGGTCAGTGAAAAGACCATGAATGACAGAGACCCAAGGACGGCAAGAATAGCACCGGTGAACAGCCTGTAGACAGCTCACAGAGTCACTGCATATTAAAACACAGACCAGGGAGGTCTATTTAATAATATGGAGCACTCTGGTAACAGTATCATTTCTGCCATAAACATGCTACATGTACCCAGCATCGAACAGCATTCCATACAGGTAGCAGATTTTAAAGCATATCCCACGTGATCCAGTTTTAGAGCTGTCGATGTAAAAGATGGTAGCACTCTGGAACTCTTTGAAGAACTGGACATGACAGATGCCGAAAGGTCATGGGGGCAGCTGAGACTTTAGAACCTTGGAAGAGATCTGTCCTAATCAACGGCCTGGGGACCATCCAAGGTGGAGTGAGTGAGGAAACACAGGGAGCACAGTCCAGGAAGGGAAGATGGAGATCTTGGAACAGTGAAGTGAGACATATTCCAAGATGAAATCCCACCCAAGGGCGGGTATCAGGATGATGACTTACTTTGTATGCAAAGAGAATGGGATACATGCAATGACAAGGGAATTTTGAAACTGGAGGGAGAATTCCCATTTCGGGATCAAGACAGTCAAAGGGACTAGCCCATAAGGCACAGTGGCCAGATGCTTGCCATGATGATCGAGTGGGTCTAATAGTTTCAAAGCTGAAGGAGCCATTGAGACATAAGCCTGTCATCTGAAGCCCAGTTGGGATGAAATAAGAGTCTGGTATATATGGGTAAGAGTAGCATGACTGCACCCAGACATGCGTGGACAAAGAAGCAGCAGAGAGTGTTAAGCTTCTGCATGCAGCTAGTTTTCACATGATGAATGTGGGGCAGCAAAATCAGCTTTTTATCAAAAAGGAGACCCAAGAAACAGGACCGTGCTGCAATTTCCAGGTTCTGGGTATCCAAGTAGAGTTCCATGTCTGGATGGCCCATGTTATAACAATAGAAATGCATGACCTGCTTGTTTGAAGGAGAGAACTGGAAACCATGGGAAAGAGCCCATGCAGAGTACATTCAACAAAGGCTACTGAATGGGAGCTGCACAAAATGCAAAAATTGTTGCCATACTACACAGGGGTAAACAGCGGCCCAACAGAGGTCACTAGTCCATTGCTGGGTGCCATTCTCCTGGGCCCCTGAGAAGCTGAGTGAAGTGTCAACTCTAACCTAGAACAACTGGTGGGAGAAAAAATTATGAGTAAAAATCAGTAGAGAGCCTCAAAAGTTTTAGGACCTTGGAGAGTAAGTAAAATGTGATGACACCAAGTGGTGTCATATGCCTTATATAGGTCAACAAAGACTGTGACAAGGTGTTGGCAATTGCAAAAAGCATGTCAGAGTGCTGCTTCCAGCCTAAGCAAATGAACAACCATGGATCGTACATTCCAGAATCCACACCGACAGGGGAACGAAAGGACCTGAGAAATATGAGAACCCAGCATGGCCAACCATCCTTCCAAGCAGCTTACAGAGCACACTGATCACGCTAATAGGTTAATAGCTACTGAGAAATGGTGGGTTCTTGGCTCACTGAGCACTGGTACAACTTTCTATCTCACCATTGCAATGGGGAAAACACCTTCGAGGAAAACACAGTTGAAGATACTGAGTAGATGCCTTTGGGGGATGTTCACGAGTTGGATCATCTAACAGTGAACTGAATCATGGCCTTGTGTTGTGTAGGGATATGAGACAAGGCATAGTTCCCAGTCACTGAATGGTTCATTATAGGATTCAGCTTGATGTGGAGTTAGTGGATGTCTTCAACTTGTGGTTTTTGCAGTAGAAAGGTAGCTAGAAAGCAACAAGAGACCAATGCTGTCACAAAGTGGATTGCAAGGTGTTCTGCAAGAACCAATGAATTATCAGGAACACACCCTGCACGACAAGACCCGGAACAGCTGTCGATCATTTGCAGCACTAAAGACTATGGAGCTTGGCCCACATCTGAAATGAAGAGGCATATGTTTCCAAGGAAGACACACAGTTCTGAAAGCATTCCTTCTTACTGTTTTTGATTAGATAGAGCACCTTACAATGAAGTTGCTTAAAAATGACAAGGTTGGTCCATGTAAGGCATAGTTGGAATCATTGCAGGGATCATCAGCAAACCTGAATAGCTACTGCAATGTCTTTGGTCCACCACTACAGCATCAGTCAATGGTGTGTGGATGGGGGGGCCACACGGAGAAAAAGGGGTGGGAAGGGGGATGGCATTTGCGCAAGTTTACAAAAGAAAACCCACAAGTATTGTCACAACTTAAATTTCACTGCTGAGAAGGTGAGTGAAATAGATCAGTGTCAGTGGTGTTAAGGACCAGCTGAAAATTGTTTAAATTTAACAAAGCCCCTGGGTACAATGGAATTCCCATCAGATTCAATTCTATACACTGCAGACGAATTAGCCCCTCCTTTAACTATTAATCTATTGTAGATAGCTCGAACATAAAACTTGCCCAGTATTTGGAAGGAAGCACAGGGCACCTCTGTCTACAAGAAGGTACCAGAAGTGCTCCACAAAACTACTGTCCATTGTCACTGAATAAGTTTGTTGTAGAATCGTAGAACATATTCTGAACTCAAATATAATTAGGTATCTGAAAGAGAACAACCTCCTGCACATCAACTAGCATGTGCTTCAAAAACAGACCATGTGGAACCCAACTCGCACTTTTTTCACATGACATACTGTAGGCTATGGATGCAGTATTTCTCAATTTCCGAAAAGTATTTGACTCAGTACAACACCTAAGCTTTTTATCAAAAGTATGATCATAAGGTGTATGAGCCGAAACTTGTGACTGGACTGAGGCTTCCTTGGCATGGAGGATGCAGCATGTTATCTCGTATGGAGAGTCATTGCCAGATGTAGATGTAACTTCACATACACCCCAGGGAAGTGTACTGGATCCCTCGCTGTTCATGTTGTACTTTAATGATCTTGCAGACAATATTAACAGAAACCTCAGACTTTTTGCAGATGATGCAATTATCTACAATGAAGTACAGTCTGAATGAAGCCACACAAATATTCAGTTAGATCCCGATAAAATTTCAAAGTGGTGCACGGATCGGTAATTTACATTAAATTTCAAAAATGTGATTTGTGCATTCCACAAAATGAGAAAACACAGTCCCAATAAAATTTCAAAGTGGTGCACTGATCGGTAATTTGCATTAAATTTCAAAAATGTGATTTGTGCATTTCACAAAATGAGAAAAAACAGTCCCCTACGAATATAATGTTAGTGAGTCACAGTTGGAATCCGTAAACTCATAAAAAACTTAGGTGTAACATTTAGCAAGGATATGAAGCAGAATGATCACATAGGCTCAGTCAAGGGTAAAGCAATAGCAGACTTCAGTTTACTGGTAGAATAGTATGGAAATACAATCTTTCTACAAAGGAGATTGCTTACAAATCAGTCATGTGGCCTATCCTAGAATATTGCTCAAGTGCGTGGGTCCCATACCAAATAGGACTAGCAGAGGATATTTAACATTTACAGAGAAGGGCAGCACAAATGGTGACAGATTTGTTTGACCTGTGAGAGAGTGTCACAGAGATGTTGAAAGAACTGAACTTTCAGACTCTGGAAGAGAAGACAGAAACTATCCCAAGAAAGTCTACTAACAAAGTTTCAAGAACTGGCTTTAAATTATAAGTCTAGGATTATACTAAAGCCCCCTACATATTGCTCTCATAGGGATCATGAGGATAAGACTTGATTCATTACAGCATGCACAGAGGCATGTAAACAATCTATTTTCCTGCACTCTATAGGTGAATGGAACAGGAAAAAGTCGTAACTGGTACAGTGGGAAGTACCCCTCTGCCATGCATTTCACAATGGTTCACAGAGTGTAGCTGTAGATGCAGAAGTTAGGTATAGATGACTGCCTCTGTGACACCTTACATAACACCGTGAATATAATCTAACGGAAGTGGCAAATGTAACAGCGGAGGTACACAAAGACCAGTTGCCTCTTTGAAGCACCCAACATGGTGGTCTCTCTGTCTGTCATTGACAAGGAAACAACAGAATCACAGGAAAGTGGTCATAGTCACACAGGCTGCTGTCTAGCAACCAGTATATCGAAGCCACAAGATTAGGGAAGAGATCATTAGGTCGATAGCTGAAATGGTGCCACAAGTGGCACTGAAGTGGGTAGGAGAACCATCACTGAGGAGACACAGCTCATGGTCCATGAGAAGGTAGTCAATTAGGAAGCCACTATCAGACAAAAGACAAAGTGGTACACCCCCCACTGGGGAGGGGGGGGGGGGGGGGGGGGGGATGGGCATTTAAGTCCCCAAGTAGGAGAAAGTGTGTGTGTGTGTGTGTGTGTGTGTGTGTTTGGGGGGGGGGGATGTTGTTGGATTTAGGTGGTCAATTCAAAGCATGTGGCAAGCCTGGAGATAGGTATATGTTGAAATTGGTGATCACTGAGGTATTTTGCTTCAGCACAACTATTGCTTACCATGTGGTACAAAGAGGAATCCATTACCAATGACATCTGTGCGAACCAATGTACAGGCCCTTCTAGATGTCCTCTTGAGTTCTGCATGGTTCCGACAGACCACATGATAACCACAGAGTGTTGGAGAGTGGTAATCACTACAGCATGTTTCATGGAAATCAATGAAAACTGCACGGGAGGACGAAACAAGGTTTGTAGTTTCAGCATGTTTCATTAATACCCATTACAATTTCACTGAATGACCATATGACTGGTGGCCACGTTATGCATGGAGCCAAGAGGACCAGTCACGTCACTGTCATCAGTGGGGATGGAACCACATCAATAAATAACACCTCATATTCCAACTGCAGGGAGGGATCTGGTGCTTCCAGGGGCACCTGAGGAGCCTTGTTCCGACTCTCCTCCTCCTCTGCAAATTCTGGTGGGCAAGTTTCCTTAAAGGAGCTATCTGCAGTGAGAGCATGAACAGATGAAGAACAGGTAGCCCTGGGATCCACAGGCGTGACTCCTTCATGCATTGTTTGGCATCAGGCTTCTGGTCTGGATGTTGCCTGGGAGAGGTGTCCCAAAAGGGAGCCCTGTCAATGGTAGTCGCCAAAGAAGGACACCGCTACTTTGGCTGGGTGCAAGAAATGGTTTCTGAAGGAGGTTCTGCAAGAACAATGGGAGAGAAGGTTGGTGGGAATCCTGGTTTGGGGAAAGCTGAGGTGGGCCAGGACGTCAATGGTAGTCATTTTTAAGTAACAGAATGGCACATCCATGGGCTGAAGACATTCATATTTCCTCCGTGTCTCAATATAAGACAGGCAGTAAAGAGATTTGTATTTCTGGATCTTCTGTTCTTTCTTGCAAACTGGGAAAACTGTCAAACGTTGAGGATGATGCTGTGTGCAGCTGATAAGCAAAGATGAATGTTCAAAAGGACTACATTCATTGAGGGATTGTCCACAGCTGCCACATTCTGGGATCACCATGCTGTGGAATGACACATGCTCAAAGCATTAACAACTCAAGCACCACACAGGTGGTGGTACATATGTTTTTACATCACACCTGTACACCACAACCTTAACTTTCTCTGGAAAAATGTTCCCTTCGAAGGCTACAATAAAGGCATCTGTATTTGTATGATTACCCTTGGGCCCTTTTTGTACATACACTATGTGATCAAAAGTATCCGGACACCTCCAAAAACATACGTTTTTCATATTAGGTGCATTGTGCTGCCACCTACTGCCAGGTACTCCATATCAGCGACATCAGTAGTCATTAGGCATCATGAGAGAGCAGAATGGGCTGCTCCACGGAACTCACTGACTTCAAACGTGGTCAGATGATTGGGTGCCACTTGTGTCATTCATCTGTATGTGAGATTTCCACACTCCTAAAAATCCCTAGGTCCACTGTTTCCGATGTGATAGTGAAGTGGAAATGCGAAGGGACACATACAGCACAAAAGCGTACAGTCTGACATCTGTTGACTGACAGAGACTGCAGACCGTTGAAGACAGTCATAATGTGTAATAGGCAGACTTCTATCCAGATCATCACATATGAATGCCAAACTGCATCAGGATCCACTGCAAGTACTATGACAGTTGGGCAGGAGATGAGAAAATGTGCTTTTCATGGTCGATCAGCTGCTCATAAGCCACACATCGTGGCAGGAGATGAGAAAACGTGGCTTTCATGGCCGATCGGCTGCTCATAAGCTACACATCATGCCGGTAAATGCCAAATGAAGCACTAATGTCAGAATGCACTGTGCAGCCAAACTGCTATGTTGCATGTGCATATGACTCTTCTTGGTATTTGGGAATTGTTGAAAAGGTGAATCGTGACGAAGGAGATGTTACAGTAAGGTTCATGCATCCTCATGGACGATCCCCATCCTTCTATTTGCCTGATTATAATGTTTGTAATGTTTCTTTCTCTCATATTCTGTGTGAAGTTGATATCACCACAGCAACAGGCCATACTTATTCTCGGAGCAAAGAGTCCTCACAGTTGGTGGAAGGAAAGTGGTTCTCATACACAAGCATCAAAGTGTCTCGTCACATGTGTAGTTACGACTCAACTTGAAAGCCGATTGCAGCACCAGCATTTTGCGCAGTGTAGACAATATTGGCTTTGAACAAAATGCTTAAATATTATAAACAAAATGCTATGTATTTGTACATTGAGTCAATTGGGTTATGGCAGAGTTAAGAAAGTGTTCATATGCCATGTAATGTACAAGTTACCATAAATTTTATAATGTGTAATTCTGTTTCATATATTGCAATTTGTCTTTAAATATGTCTGCTTGTGTCTGTATATGTGTGGATGGATATGTGTGTGTGTGCGCGAGTGTATACCCGTCCTTTTTTCCCCCTAAGGTAAGTCTTTCCGCTCCCGGGATTGGAATGACTCCTTACCCTCTCCCTTAAAACCCACTTCCTTTCGTCTTTCCCTCTCCTTCCCTCTTTCCTGATGAGGCAACAGTTTGTTGCGAAAGCTTGAATTTTGTGTGTATGTATGTGTCTGTTTGTGTTTCTATCGACCTGCCAGTGCTTTCGTATGGTAAGTCACATCATCTTTGTTTTTAAATATATTTTTCCCACGTGGAATGTTTCCCTAAGGTAAGTCTTCCCACTCCCGGGATTGGAATGACTCCTTACCCTCTCCCTTAAAACCCACATCCTTTCGTCTTTCCCTCTCCTTCCCTCTTTCCTGATGAGGCAACAGTTTGTTGCAAAAGCTTGAATTTTGTGTGTATGTTTGTGTTCGTTTGTTTGTCTGTCGACCTGCCAGCACTTTCATTTGGTAAGTCACATCATCTTTGTTTTTAGATATATTTTTCCTACGTGGAATGTTTCCCTCTATTATAAGCATATATATATATACATATATATTCCCCAGTGCCATTCATTTCTCAAAACTGATTTTTTGTGTGATGAAACTTTATTATCTAATTTGTTCAGTGTTTTCCAGAGGGGGGCAATTGTCCAAAATACTTTTTCTAATTTAACAATAAAATTAAATAAAATTACTTTACAAAAGTTTAATTGGACAATTCTAACATGTTTTCAGAAACTACATGTATGAAAGGATATTCAGGAAAAAAACTGTCCGCATACCATTTTTTGTTTCAATACTGCAGCCAATTTTCAAATTCTTACAGTTTGCTTTGAAGTAATGCGTATCATCAAACTTTTTAGCAATTGCTACCAACAGAAAGTATATAGAGCAATAAAAATTGGCAGAAGTTCATGATATTAGATACAAAAGCAGTGCACAAAATCTCAGTTCACAACTACATAATGGGCGTCATGGCCTGGATGACTTGACATGGAATGCCTCAAGCGCGAGTTTCCAATGATGGCGTCATCCAGTAATTTATGTGTGTGGACCTTTTATTGTCGATTCCGTTCCTTTCTAGTGCATTCGATAGTAACAACACATTTTTAGGAATCTTCTCGAAAATCACTATTACCGGAGACATGCGCATCAATGATTTCCCATACCTAACTCGTATTATGAGTTAGGTATGGAAAACTGTTGTTACATTATTAGTAAAAATATTGTTATGAGTCTCGGAACAATATTTTTACTGAGAAATTACAATGAATTATATTATTAATACTTCACAATAACCTGATCACTCTCACTCTTGACTAATCTTCGTACTTGCACTTGCTACAACTAGGACTTTTTACTTATCCATTCTTCAGTCTTAATATTTCTGCTTCTAAATTAAACTATATTCCTACTTGGCAAATAGTCCATATTTGTAATGCTACATATCTAAGGTTCTCTGTGCAAGAAAACAGTATAATATTTGCAACTTTTATTGAACAAATACCAGACAGTATAATGAACTGATATCACTAGAATGGCCACAACATTTCTCCTAGGTATGTGTTATGTGTTACCTATCTATGTGCCAAACAGAAACGATGACACAGTACAACTACTCAATAACTTGATTCAGTCAAGTCGACTGATGAAAGAAATGAATGAATATCATATGGGCTGACTGGTGGGGGCGGCACGGGTGGAAATGTGCCCCCCCCCCCCCCCGCCCCACAAATGGGAGGAGGGGTGGTGTGCACTCTGTGCACCACTGCAGGTATGTCACATAGACGATGACCTGCGTGAAGAGCTGCAGACTTGGGCAGCGCAGTAAGTTTTCATTAATAACAAACCATACTGCATTTTTCCAGGGACACAACTTTGCCAGATTTGTCTTGGACATTTACAACAATAAAATAATGGTTTTGTTGCAGCAAAAATATCCCCATCATTCTGGGTACATAACAAGTATTGGGTGAAGTGTTTCACTCCGACATCTGGCTCATTCCTCTTCCCATGGAGTAGCTAAGGAAAAAAATATTGTGGAGTCATATCTCTCTGCATCTTACTAATTTTTTTAACCTGAAGAAAATGCCGGGGCCTTGCAGCCACCAGCAGAAGAAAGTCTATGTCACTTCATGGTGTTTCCATGAGCAGTTAGGGATATTCACCCAGACAAAGCCCCACTTGCCTGGGTAAGCCTTATACAACTGAGGTGTGGCAGGTTCCCCAGAAATTTCACGCTAATAACTGTTCCGTCTTAACAGCCATGCATGTCATCGGCACACTGCGCACCTTGATACTGGGGGTCTTTTATTGAGCTTTTTGCCGTCCTTGTGATCCACGTGGCTATGCCAAAATTCCAGTTCCCTGTGACACACAATGTTCCACCGCCGCACCGCATGGTGGTTGCTGGAGCATGCCCAGGGCTTATGGTTACAAAGAACTGGGGGGGTACAATCCAATCCCCATTGAGGAAGCCCGAACGTCCAAAACCACAAACCAAAGCCAAACAGGCTCAGGATCAAGAAAACCGTACAATGCAAAGGCAGAGCGAAAAATAAACATTAGAAGGATGGACTTACAGCATAGACAAGGAAGTAGTGCTGCAAGTGCTATAGGGGCCTTGTTGGCCAAGCACATACTAAGAGCGAAGCATGCTGATGATATTCTATTCGCCAGTACCTTTGTGTATTCATTCCATATTACCTGACAATAGCATCCATAATTTTTTTTTTTTTTTCAGTGAAGCTATACTGACAATGGCAATGTTCATCTTTGGCATGCCAATGGAAAAGATGACATAAAAAACCAGTCATATGCAAAATTAATGCAATTCGTATAGATGAAGCTTCTGGTGTTTCCTTTGTGTCTGACAAGATGAGTAAAATCATGTGTATTGGGGGGAAGGTGGACACCTCAAACACTTGTATCCATAAACCTGGCAGAAAATTTAAATGTTTTTCATGTTGATTCTTGTGTATGTTGCAATATATTTTATATCTTCTTTGCCACGAAAATGTATTTAGTTCTATAGCATCGGTTATAATCACCATTTGTACTTTATAAAAGTTTGGCTGTAGTATCCACGTTCAAAGAATCATACACATTAAGTTTCAGTGTATACCCATGAATAAACATACATTTTTAGAATTTTCAGAAGTTATGAGTTGTTTTTGGACACCTGCAGAAGCATATTTTCACAGATCTTTCATCATAAATCAGTGTTTGTGATTTGCAGTTACTGTAAATGGTTGCGAAAACACACTTGACCTCTTAGCCACAAACAGTCCAGAGCTGATAGAGAGCATCATGACTGATACAGGGGTTAGTGATCACAAGGTCATTGTAGCTAGGCTCAATACCGTTTCTTCCAAATCCACCAGAAACAAACGCAAAATAATTTTATTTAAAAAAGAAGATAAAGTGTCACTAGAAGCCTTCCTAAGAGACAATCTCCATTCCTTCCGAACTGACTATGCAAATGTAGACGAGATGTGGCTCAGATTCAAAGATATAGTAGCAACAGCAATTGAGAGATTCATGCCTCATAAATTGGTAAGAGGTGGAACTGATCCCCCGTGGTACACAAAACAGGTCTGAACTCTGTTGCAGAGGCAACGGAAAAAGCATGCGAAGTTCAGAAGAACGCGAAATCCTGAAGATTGGCTAAAATTTACAGACGCGCAAAATTTGGCACGGACTTCAATGCAAGATGCCTTTAATAGGTTCCACAACGAAACATTGTCTCGAAATTTGGTAGAAAATCCACAGAAATTCTGGTCGTATGTAAAGTACACAAGTGGCAAGACGCAGTCAATACCTTCACTGTGCAGTGCCGATGGTACCGTTACCGACGACTGTGCCGCTAAAGCGGAGTTATTGAACGCAGTTTTCCGAAATTCATTCACCAGGGAAGATGAATGGAATATTCCAGAATTTGAAACACGAACAGCTCCTAGAATGAGTTTCTTAGAAGTAGATACCCTAGGGGTTGCGTAGCAACTCAAATCGCTTGATACGGGCAAGTCTTCAGGTCCAGATTGTATACCGATTAGGTTCCTTTCAGATTACACTGATACAATAGCTCCCTACTTAGCACTCATATACAACCACTCGCTCACCGATAGATCTGTACCTACAGATTGGAAAATTGTGCAGGTCGCATCAGTGTTTAAGAAGGATATTAGGAGTAATCCATCTAACTACAGGCCTATATCATTGGCGTCGGTTTGCAGTAGGGTTTTGGAGCATCTACTGTATTCAAACATTATGAATCACCTCGGAGGGAATGATCTATTGATACGTAATCAGCATGGTTTCATCGTTCTTGTGCAACGCAGCTAGCTCTTTATTCGCACGAAGTAATGGCCGCTATCGACAGGGGATCTCAAGTTGATTCCATATTTCTAGATTTCCGGAAAGCTTTTGACACCGTTCCTCACAAGCGACTTCTAATCAAGCTGCGGGCCTATGGGGTATCGTCTCAGTTGTGCGACTGGATTCGTGATTTCCTGTCAGGAAGGTCGCAGTTCGTAGTAATAGATGGCAAATCATCGAGTAAAACTGAAGTGATATCAGGTGTTCCCCAGGGAAGCGTCCTGGGACCTCTGCTGTTCCTGATCCATATAAATGACCTGGGTGACAATCTGAGCAGTTCTCTTAGGTTGTTCGCAGATGACGCTGTAATTTACCGTCTAGTAAGGTCATCCGAAGACCAGTATCAGTTGCAAAGCGATTTAGAAAAGATTGCTGTATGGTGTGGCAGGTGGCAATTGACGCTAAATAACGAAAAGTGTGAGGTGATCCACATGAGTTCCAAAAGAAATCCGTTGGAATTCAATTACTCGATAAATAGTACAATTCTCAAGGCTGTCCGTTCAACTAAGTACCTGGGTGTTAAAATTACGAACAATTTCAGTTGGAAAGACCACATAGATAATATTGTGGGGAAGGCGAGCCAAAGGTTGCGTTTCATTGGCAGGACACTTACAAGGGAACCTCCCCATCGCACCCCCCTCAGATTTAGTTATAAGTTGGCACAGTGGATAGGCCTTGATAAACCGAACACAGATCAATTGAGAAAACAGGAAGAAGTTGTGTGGAACTGTGAAAAAATAAGCAAAATATACAAACTGAGTAGTCCATGGGCCACATAAGCAACATCATGGACGAAGTGTGCTTAGAAGCCCCGTGGTCCCGTGGTAGCGTGAGCAGCTGCTGAAAGAGAGATCCTTGGTTCAAGTCTTCCCTCCACTGAAAATTTTACTTTCTTTATTTTTGCATAGTTATTATCTGTCCGTTTGTTCATTGACATCTCTGTTCACTGTAATAAGTTTAGTGTCTGTGTTTTGCGACCGCACTGCAAAACCGTGCGATTAGTAGACGAAAGGACGTGCCTCTCCAATGGGAACCGAAAACTTTTGATCATAAGGTCATAGGTCAACCGATTCCTCCACAGGAAAACACGTCTGATACATTCTATACGACACTGGTGACGACATGTGCGTCACATGACAGGAATATGTTGTCGACCCTCCTAACTTGTACACTTGGCGAATGGGTAAAAAGATTCTTCTACCTTGCTCGATTTAGGTTTTCTTGTGGATGTGATAATCACTCCCAAAAAAGTGATGAAAACATAAGAGTTTGTCACATAAACTGAAAATAAAAAATTAAAATCTACACTTGATGGAAGATTTGAACCTAGGACCTTTCGTTCCGCAGTTGCTCACGTTACCACGAGACCACGGCGCTCCTGCGTTCCTATTGTCCTTATTGTTGCTTATCTTCCCTTGAACTACTCAGTTTGTATATTTTGCTTATTTTTTCACAGTTCTACACAACTTCTTCCTGTTTTCTCAATTGATCTGTGTTCAGTTTTTCAAGGCCTATCCACTGTGCCAACTTATAACTAAATCTGAGGGGGGTGCGATGGGGAGGTTCCCTTGTTAGAAGATGCAACAAGTCCACTAAAGAGACAGCTTACACTACACTTGTTCGTCCTTTGTTAGAATATTGCTGCGCGGTGTGGGATCCTCACCAAGTGGGATTGACGGAGGACATCGAAAGGGTGCAAAAAAGGGACAGACACAAGCAGACATCAGTGTCTGTATGTGTGGATGGATATGTGCGTGTGTGCGAGTGTATACCTGTCCTTTTTTCCCCCTAAGGTAAGTCTTTCCGCTCCCGGGATTGGAATGACTCCTTACCCTCTCCCTTAAAACCCACTTCCTTTCGTCTTCCCCTCTCCTTCCCTCTTTCCTGATGAGGCAACAGTTTGTTGCGAAAGCTTGAATTTTGTGTGTATGTTTGTGTTTGTTTGTGTGTCTATCGACCTGCCAGCGCTTTTGTTTGGTAAGTCACCTCATCTTTGTTTTTATATATAATTTAGATGTAAAGAACTAAATATTGTATCACATTAGTTCTCTCTTTTAGTAACAGTGTGTATTGTATGCATTTGTTGTAAATTAACCTCTTTGTCAAATTTGTTAGTGATCATAATCAATGTTTCAAAGAAATAGTAAATTTTGTACCAAGTTTTTCTGTTGTCATAACAGATATTTCCTTTTGGTTTTAAACTGCTTTGGTTATAAAAGGCTAGTGGGTAATGCTTGCAGAATATTGATATGTATCTTGCTACTTTTCGTATTATGGTGATAGGTGTTGGTAGTAAAACAATTCATTACTCAAGCTGCAGAATTTTTGTAGGTTAATTCTTCAAAGTACGGTAGTTGTAATATAATTATCAGTCACCACCTTGTGCTGAAAGGGTCCTGCTAATCAGTGCCCTTTTAACTGCAGATCACTCTTTTCAGTGGACTACTACTCATTTTGTGTTGAAAGATACTGAAAGAGGTTTTTGTTGTTCAATGTATCCCATGGAATGACACACCAAGATAGTTTGAATTCAATGATGCCCTATAAGATACAATTCTCGATGACGACTGACAGATTAAATCTGCATGTATTCCAGTCAGATAAGAGTGTGTATGTCTATCAGAGTCCATTAAGACGACAATAATTGGTACAAATACATTTCAACATCACTTGTTCTCAAACAAGCATTTCTTTGACATGATGGAGATCACATTCTCTTCATGCCCTTCAACTGTGGTACCGCAGAGCAGATGACTCCCCACTGCACACAGAAGCGCCCATTCACTTCCTACCTCGTCAATACCATAGGATCGGTGGAACTCCTATCTGCACAGATCATAAATGCCTCCTAAAAGTGGAGTGCTTCCTACTTGTTAACTAAGTTAACAAGCAAACATCTTTTGTTGGCCCTAGGCATCCTGTACAGCAGAGACAGGGACCAGAGAGAACTAAAGATATCACATTCATCCCCCTAACCAACAAGTTTCAAGTGCTAGACACCACTGAAACTAAAATTGAGTCAGAGAGACTAGCTTCACCCATTGGGAAATGTGGAGAGTCCAATGTCAAGTAGAGACAAACGCAAATGGGTAGGGGTCTATTAATTGTTAGCAATTAAAATGTATGGTAAAAACTGGTACCCCTTAGGGAAGTGGCAGCAAGATATGGGAACGAACACCAGGTGCACTCAGTGCTACGCCCGGAAGCCCCAATCAACATGCTGCAGAGGATATTCCAGTATCCATTAAGGGACAGGATGTAACGAATTGTAGATTGTGGCACACATTGGAACAAATGTTGCTTACTGTCTTGGCTCTGAGGTCATATTTGGATCATTCCAGCAAATGGCAGAGAAAGCTGCGAATACCAGCCTACTCAGAGTTTCACCTACGATCACAAGCTGCTGCATTGTCCCCATAACAGAATGAGTCCAGGGGAAGGCATGAACCAGAGACCTCGAAGTTTCTGTGACAAGCTAGGCTGTGTCTTCCTGTACTTATGTCGTAATAGAGTTAAAAACTGTAGTGCTGCCCTAAATGGGTCAGGTATGCACTAAACATAAGAGGCTGCTACCCAGGTAGCTGACTGTGTATGGAGTGCAAACTTTTTCCTTTTTTGATTAGACTGCTCAGTGCAGAAAACAACAGCTGAAGGAACCCAGAAGTATCAGGTCAATATCCAAAGAAATGGCCCCATCCTGTCCCTCCAACCAGAGGAGAGTATTATAAACCTAGTAGTTAACTGCAGACATATTCACAAACAGGAAGTTGGTTAAAAATATTAAGGTGACAGTAATGAGATTTCTGGTGAAAATTTTAACATATTTTGAAAGGAAAGCCTAATGAAAAATGCAGTGGTGTATTCGTCACCATAGACAAGAAACTCAATTCTACCAAGACAGAAATCGAAGCTGTATGCAGGATTGTTTGCGCATGACTCAGTATCAGGGGTGGGTATAAAACTGTATCAACCATCAGGTTTGCAGCCTGACATAACCACAAACGTTACAGTAAACCTCAGTTCAATTTACGTAAGTTCCTCAATCATACCGTAATCATCTGTGGAGACTTTAATCATCCAACATTCAACCTGGCAATTACAGTTTCGATAGTGGTGGGTGTGACAAGAAACTGTGAGAAACATTTCTAAATGCCTTTCTAAAAGCTAGTTAGAACAAATAGTACGGAACCCCACTCATAACAAAAGTACATTGGATCATATGGCAACAAACAGACCTCAGTTCATTGAAAATGTTCACATCAAAATTGGCATCAATGGCCTTGGGGAGCTTGTGGCAACAGTGAGTGCCAAAGTATGAAGGGCAACTAAAACAAGTAAAAAGATAGGTATGTTCAGTAAACCAGATAAAAAAGCAGTAGTGTCATATCTCAATAAGAAACTGAAACACTTAGCTCAGGACACAAGCATGTTGAACTATGGGCTCAAGTTTAAAAGGAGAGATGATCTGCATTGGATAGATATGTACACAGAGTAGAACAATTCAAACTGGGAGGGACCCTCCCAATGGTATACAGTTAGTGTAAAGAAACTTCCAAATAAACAGGGACTACTGCATAACAGGCATGAAAGCATAATGATATAAATATATTCCAAATGAAATGTATTTTGCTGTCAAGAGAACAATGAGTGATGCTTCTGTTGATATCTGAAGGCTGTCAGTATTACCAAAACCAGTGTTCCGACACTCACTCATGGATGTGGCAGTAGCTGACACTCAAGGTAACAAAGAAAACGTAGAAAGGCTCAACTAAATTTTCAAAAGATTCCTCTGCAAATAAAACCACAGGAGAATTTCCTTGTACCATTTAAAAGATGAGTGTGAATATTAATGTCAGTCATGCTGAAAAAGAGTCGAAATCATTGAAACTGAACAAAGCTCCAGTGCCTGATGGAAACCCTACCAGATTCTGTACTGAATCTGTGGCTGAATTAACCCCTGTTAACTCTAATGTACTGTAGAACTCACAAACAAAAAAATCATGCCCAGTAGTTGAAATTTACAGCACAGGTCAACACTTGTATATAAGAAGGGTAGCAAAAGTGATTCACAACATTACTGTCCAAAATTCTTGATGTCCATTTGTTGTGGAATCTTAGAACTTATAATGAGCTCAAACTTAAAAATCACCTATCTTAAACAGAATGGCCTCCTCCATGCCAAGCAACATGGGTTCTGTATACATCTATCACATGCAACCCAACTTGCATTTTTTTCAGGTGCAACCACGCATACAGCTCACGTTTCAACATCACTGCTTGCTGATGTTTTTGGTGATCGCATAATTTCACAGGAACTTTAGCCTCCACGATCGACTAACCTAACACCACCTGACTTTTTCTTCTGGGGTGCAGCGAAAGCAACTGTCTATGAAAACCCTCCAAAATCCGTCAATGAATTGAAAACTGCAAATATCCACTTTCACTGCTTCTGTTACAGGAGAGATGTCACAGTTTGTGTTTGGGAACATGATTAGATGAATTGAATTATGTATTCAACAACAGGGAGGAGGGGGGGGGGGGCACTTTCAACATTTAATGTGAATATTTGTAAGTAAAAATGAATATTCAATAAATTAATAAGTTGTATTTCACTGAATTTCATTTTGGTATATTCACTGAGGCATACAGCATGTGCAGCTAACAATCATGTGGCGCTGTGGAGAGACTTTTTGGACACACCATATATTCACTGTCAGTACTGTTAGCGATTCTTTGGAGTTCTCGAGTGCTGTTTGCGAATATTGGAAGAGTTTGTAGTGGTTTGTTAGTGAGTTATTTTTACGTTGGCAATTATGGGCAATAGATTTGTTTTCAGGTTTGGAATTATTAGTGTGATGTGTTGCTTATGGTTGGTGAAGTAATTTTATGTTTCATTCTCTGTTACTTACGGCCATGACACGAAGTTTGCGAGTAGGTCTCTGCTGTGAAGTGTTACATTTGTGGCGAAGGTACAAAAGTTGCTACATCTTAGGTCAGCAATCACGGTGTGTGTGTGTGTGTGTGTGTGTGTGTGTGTGTGTGTGTGTGTGTGTGTGTGTGTGTGTGCGCGCGCGCGCGCGCGCGCGCGCGCGCGCGCGCTCATGTTATCATATCTCATCTGGTGCATTCCCACAACAGTCAGTCTTTCCTTCTCATTCCATCCAGTAAGTCTCTCCTGACTTGGAGTTCTGGGTGAATTTTCTGAAATGTACCCCTTTCCCATTTTCTGAAACCTCTCCAGTCTTTTTCCTTCACTCCTCTTCCTTCCCCATCAACTCTTCTGCCAGATAAGGAGCCACAGGCTCCAAAAGTTAGAAAAAGTTAAATCTTTTCGCCTGCCGCAGCTTGGTGAGTAGATTTGTTTATCTATCCATTTACATTATATTGTCAATAATTGATTATGTTAGTTATATTTTCAGCAGGACAACGTATGGCATTCTGTCTGGAGGGGTTTCTAGTTTGAGAAATCTAGGTTGGCCATTCTAGAGATTGTGTTGATGACATTATTGCTATCACAAGATTGCTAGATTTATAAGTTGGCTGACTTTGGTTGGTAAGTGTGTTTCTATAGTTTTACTTACTTACTTATTTATTATTTATTTACCGTATTATGTATGGCATGTGTGTGTATAAATGCAAAGTTGCATGTTTCTTGCACATCAAAATTTATATTAATTCAATTTTTTAGGAATTTTTTGGGTTTTGTTGTCAGCTGTTGATAATTACATTAGACTGCGTAGGATCCTACGGTCTTGGCGTGCATCCGTGCGTCGCTGCGGTCCGGTCCCAGGTCGACGGGCACGTGCACCTTCCGCCGACCACTGGCGACAACATCGATGTACTGTGGAGACCTCACGCCCCACGTGTTGAGCAATTCGGCGGTACGTCCACCCGGCCTCCCGCATGCCCACTATACGCCCTCGCTCAAAGTCCGTCAACTGCACATACGGTTCACGTCCACGCTGTCGCGGCATGCTACCAGTGTTAAAGACTGCGATGGAGCTCCGTATGCCACGGCAAACTGGCTGACACTGACGGCGGCGGTGCACAAATGCTACGCAGCTAGCGCCATTCGACGGCCAACACCGCGGTTCCTGGTGTGTCCGCTGTGCCGTGCGTGTGATCATTGCTTGTACAGCCCTCTCGCAGTGTCCGGAGCAAGTATGGTGGGTCTGACACACCGGTGTCAATGTGTTCTTTTTTCCATTTCCAGGAGTGTATAATGAACTTCTTATAACTATTCCATCACAGTTCAAATGAAAGTATCCATAACTGTTGTGCTAGCTTGTTGCTCAGAAAGGTGATGTAATGTGTACTTTTTTCTTTTTAAGTTGGTCTGGGAGCTTAGTTAACTTTAAAACCAAGTTCCACAAATCAGTTAGTGCTGTTATTAAAGTAAAGTCACTTTTACTACTCTATACCAACATTGGAAAATAGTCAACATGTTTCCATGGATGTAAAAATGGGTTATGTTCAGCAACTAGGACACTGAATCATTTCTCACCACATTGCACTTTCGTACTTAAAGCAATTGGCTATGGAACATATAACTTAGATTGATGACACCTTTGTCCACTCAGAAATGTCTTTTGCTAATACCACACACAAAATATACTTTTGTAAAATGTACCATCCAATCTCACCACTATCAGTACATTTCACTGAAGGTTTATCAAAAATATAAATAAAATTAGCTTTGATTCATGAAACTGTGGCTATTGGGTCCGTTACATAATTTAAAATTTAGGAATGTCATTATTTACAACAGATGGAAAATAATTACCATTTCTATAGTCAGTTGAAATACTGAAATGTTTTAAGATGGGCACATCTTGTGTATGCAGACAATGTCATACATGGGGCAACCACAGCTATGACTAGTCATTACAGTTTTGTATAGTTTATGAAACAAGTAAATTGTACAGATGCAATAATTTCAAGTGATCAAAGACTGATAAGATACAGGAAAAAAGTGCACACAAAGATAGAAAGAAACAATATCTTCATACAGGAAATCGTAAATGTAGATTTTGATAATTTATTTATGAATAGAGCTGTTGTCACCAGCTTAAATTTAGAAATTTATGCTTACACCAACAGAGAAGAATCGGGTCAAAATTTGACAAAGTTGGGATCAGGTGCAAATGTAACTAGGGGGGGGGGGGGGGGGGGGAAGAAAATCGAATGGAACAAACTAACTATTAAAAGGCAACTGAGGTTTGTTCAGTAAACATAAACTGGAGCATTGCAAAATATGTAAAACTGAATGCAAAAATTCAGGCCTGTGTCTGTGAGGTTCTGAACAGGTATAATGAAAACAATAAGAATATGATTGAAACAAAATAGAAACTTACGTTTAGTAGACATCGCATTTGATACATTAAAACAGCAGGTGGTACAGTAACTAATAATGGATACAAAAGCATTTGGTGATTTCATTAAATGTTTATGTAGTGCAAGATAAAAATCAAAAACCCAGATAATTAATAATTAAAACAATGACATTTCAGAGGAAATGGCATACGAGATGTGTAAAGCCATTACAGGAAAGGCACCGGTGGATGATAGTGCTTCCATTAGAAATGATTAAGGATCAAGAAAAGAACAAACTAGCTTTAGAAGTGGATATAGGCCAACAGACTGTTTGCTAGTTCCAGTTAAATAGGACAGCTTGTGTGTTATACAATACAAACACTTCAGTGCTATTCATCTTCAAGTGTTTCTAGTCTACAACATCCTGTTCTAAATGTAAATGCTGCTATAGTTGTATATGAAATTTCTAATTTTAGGGCTATTTTAAAACAAGGAGAATCATTCCTTGTCTCTCAAGTTTGTCTTAAAAAATAGTCGAGTGAACACATTTCCTTGGTGATAAACACACAGCTAGTTGTCAAAATATCGCTGTACTACAAGATTCACGTTAATATTTGGGTAATGAATGAAAATTGTAATATGAACAGTTAAAGGTTTTTAAGTGCAAATTTAAAAGATGTTTTTGGTGAAGGTGACTGAAAGTTTCAGGTCATTTGATTGATGGTTGTTATATTTTCTTCTCTTTTAAAAAGGAAGACATCATAAGTTCTGCATGCTGTTTGAACTGACCAGATAAAGCGGTATTTTTCGTTAAAAGTGCTTAAAAATTTTACAAAAATAGTTTGCAATTCTGTGGAAGTAAAAGGGGGGGGGGGGGGGGGGGGTTGAGGGGACAGAGTCTGCAGAACAGCATTTATTGCTGTCCAGTATTATTTATCACAAAGTGTCGGAAAGTGATTGAATTTGATTGACTATATAACTAATTCAGATCAATGCAACAAATGTTTGTATGCAATGTTTTTGATATTTTACTTCACTGAAAACTTTTTAACTGGGAATTTTGGAATTACTGATTCATTTCTGTGTTAAAATTATTGAAGAAACCTACAACACATTTAAGAAAACATGTAAACACATTTGTCAAAAAGTTCAATTTTTTTTGGTCAGCATATGTGGATCAACAACCCAAGAAATGTTCATGAAAGAAATCAATGGAAGTGAAGTATTATGCTGATTCACTGATGAGACTACTGACAACTCTTGGAATACAGTATATCAAAGCAAATACTGATGTTAGCTTTACAATAAAAGAATAATTCATAGACTTCGTTAGGTAAATTAATTTTATGCAGAAAGAGTGGTAGAAACTTACTGGTTTAGGCTTTGAATGGGTTCAGGCTGTTTGGTAAAAGACACAAAAGGTGCATATTTTTGTTGTGCTCCCAGCTAATAAAGATAGTATTTTGTGCTCTCACCAGTATGCCAAAAATGACGAATACTATCTAAACAACAAAGTAGGTAATCATTTTGAGGGGACAATCCCAGTGCTAAAAGGAATGAGTTCTAAACATTCCAGGTCTGAAACAAAATTATCTTAAAAATACATGACTATGTAATTGTTTTATAAAAATTGTGTACATCAAGGAACCTCAAAGTATTCTTTCCACTGACAAGAAAAACTGGAAAGAGTTACCCATAGCAACATAACCACTAATGTTCATCAGGTATGTGTATCATACCCCAATATTGTTGACATCTTGAGCAATTTGTAACTTGATTTTTTTTTTTTTTTTCCATGTGCTCAGCGGAATCAGAAGGCAGATTTTCTGAAATTTCCAAAAAGTTTTTTTGTGGGTTGTATTCCAATGCAAAAAACGCCTGCCAAGACAAATTCAGGTTTCTAGCACATTTATGGCTGCTCCTCCTGCATACTACAGAGTAGCTTTTCATCATGATGAAATTGAAAATGTCAAAAGCCTATGTAGTAATAAAGAAGTCAAACATGAAGGCGTAATAATAACAATGAAGTAGTACTGACAAATATCAAGGATCGATTTGACCAAGCTCTGCATGATCTGATGGGGGATGGGGGGAGGAGAAGATAGATATTGACAATATACTAGCAGAATTAATAAAAAATGTTTGAGAAAATGTGAAGAATTCCTAGTTCAGCATTATTGTACACTATTGTGAGAAAGAAAAATTCATGAAAACTTCTATAAGAATAAACCAACTGGCTTTCTGAACAACTGAAAAGTGATGGAATATATGTGAAAAGGGAAATGCAATGCCCAGTCTCGATAAAGGGAGGGTTAATGAAAGAAATGGAAAAAAATAACAATATCAGGTCAGATGAACAGAGGGTAATTTCACTAACAGCAGAAATTGAGTAATGCTAGTAGAATTCATCAGACAGGAAAGTAGAGTAAGGGATTAAGTTACTATGAAAAGTTCAGAAAGGTAGTGTGAGTAATCCACTAAATTACAGGCCCATATTGTTAACGTCGATATGTAGCAGGATTTTGGAACATATCTTGTGTTCGAACATTTTGAATTACCTCGAAGATAACTGACTATTGACACACAGTCAACATGGCTTTAGAAAACATTGTTCCTGTGAAACACAACTAGCTCTTTACTGACGAAGTGTGGAGTGCTACTGACAAGGGATTTCAGATCGATTCCATATTTCTGGATTTCCGGAAGGCTTTTGACACTGTACCACACAAGCGGCTCGTATTGAAATTGCGTGCTTATGGAATATCATCTCAGTTATGTGACTGGATTTGTGATTTCCTGTCAGAGAGGTCACAGTTCGTAGTAATTGACTGAAAGTCATCGAGCAAAACAGAAGTGATTTCTGGCATTCCCCAAGGTAGTGTTATAGGTCCTTTGCTGTTCCTTACCTAAAAAACGATTTGGGAGACAATCTGAGCAGCCGTCTTCGGTTGTTTGCAGATGATGCTGTCATTTATCGACTAATAAAGTCATCAAACCAAAGTGCAAAACGATTTAGAATAAATATCTGAATGGTGCGAAAAGTGGCAGTTGACCCTGAATAACGAAAAGTGTGAGGTCATCCACATGAGTGCTAAAAGGAACTCATTAAACTTCGGTTACATGATAAATCAGTCTAATCTAAAAGCTGTAAATTCAACTAAATACCTAGGTATTACAATTACAAACAACTTCAATTGGAAGGAACACATAGAAAATGTTGTGGGGAAGGCTAACCAAAGACTGCATTTTATTGGCAGCACACTTAGAAAATGTAACAGACTTACTAAGGAGACTGCCTACACTACGCTTATCCATCCTCTTTTAGAATACTATTGCGCGGTGTGGGATCCTTACCAGATAGGACTGACGGAGTATATCGAAAAAGTTCAAAGAAAGGCAGCACGTTTTGTATTATTGCGAAATATGGGAAAGATTGTTACAGAAATGATACAGGATTTGGGCTGGAAATCGTTAAAAGAAAAGCGTTTTTCATTGCGACGGAATCTTCTCACGAAATTCCAATCACCAACTTTCTCCTCCGAATGTGAAAATATTTTGTTGACATCGACCTACATAGGGAGGAACGATCACCACGATAAAATAAGGGAAATAAGAGCTCGTACGGAAAGATATAGGTGTTCATTCTTTCTGCGTGCTATACGAGACTGGAATAATAGAGAATTGTGAAGGTGGTTCGATGAACCCTCTGCCAGGCACTTAAATGTGATTTGCAGAGTATCCATGTAGATGTAGATGTAGACTGCAATTGATAGGTATTGTGGAGTTTTTTTTATCTACAATGATCAGGTTAGGTATTCAGTACTATTTATATGGGTGAATTTTGGTTTACTGGTACTGCGGACTTCGTTTTAGCTATATACATAAAGTGAAGTGTTAGATATCTTATTTGTCTAGTTGCATGTGGCTTTGTGGTATCATACATTTTGTCTGAGCTATATAGTTCAGGTGAAATATCTGATACAAGTTTTTTCCTTGAGTTTTTTATTGTGGTTTTGTTGACTGCTGAGGTTTCTGTTTGCTTGATTTTTACATTTGTATTTGTTTCATCATATATTTATTATTAGGACTGTATTGTCCACACAAAACCCTCTCTTGTCCCATTATTTCGTGTTCTTTCTGCAATTAAGTATTTTTCACTTTTGTGTCTGTTCATGAGTGGAATGAGTGATTTTACGGTCACCATATTGTATAAGCTTGAAATAGGCGTGTGTGCCATCATCATGACATTGCAGTCTCCAGTTTTGCCTTTTTTTGTGCTTTGGGTACTCCGGAAAAATTTCTGAACTAAAGGAGTCATTTACTTTGTTTGTTAATACGGCTTGTATACTGTGTATGCACACCTTCAGAACAGAAGACAGTGCCGTATCTAAGGCTGATATTTCTGTATTGTCTTCCTGACTTGAAGACTGTTGTGGTTACAATAACATTGTACTTGATGTGTACGTCATATTGGGTGCTAAAGCATTTTACGAAGATTTTGTTACAACTTCTCTGCAATGTCATATCTACCACAGGTGCCAACCTGACCAACTACTTTCATCCAATTTGATTTGTTCATTGTACATGACAAGGGAATGTAAAATGTCAAATTACAGAGTAACAGTAAAAGTACGACAAAAGTAGCAAATGCCAGAAATTCTGAAAAATGGGAGAATATTCTACAAATACTGCAGACAAAAATGAATTTAACTTCTGTTCCAATGGAGATAGATATGTAAAACAGGTAATTTTGGAAAGGTCTGGGAACACATTTTCATATCATTTGCAACACGGCCATATTCAAACAATGTACACATTTAAGGTAAATGACCTTGATCTTTGACTTTGAATATGTCTAGACATCAGTTTAAAATGTGGTGAACAAATGTGAATAAGAACTCCGACAAACTTTCAGAGATGGTGGTATCGGCCAAAATAACAAAACGCTCCAGAAAACATGGCCTCTAAAGTACATAAACTAAGAGCCATGAGTACTCCATCTTCGTTAGTGTGAAAAACATCTTTACTGCTGAACAAGTGCCGTACCTGTTAATGTACGCATTTTAGAGTTCGTGTTTACTTGACTTTTTTTTTATTGTTTTGTCTATACCATCATCCTGTATATTTGCTTCTTTGCGTTAGACTACACAACACAGTAAAATATCGAGATGGGATGGCATTTGGATTTTGAGGTATAATTTAATACATCCAGCTATGTGATGCAATAAAGCAATATAACAGTATGCAGAAAGCAATATAGCAGTATGCAGACTGTACCGAAAGTACACAAGCAAGCGATAAGTAGGGTAACAGTTAAAAAGGTGGTGTGGAAGCAACACACAGTAACATAAATGTTAACAGACAAATAGCAAACATTATCATTTTGACCAATCACAATAAAGTGAACAGGCCAACAGCATGAACTCTTACTTTTACTCATCACAGTTAAAGCTGAAATGTAAACAGGTCATTATGGTTGCTCTACAGTATCAACATGCTTATTTTAGTATCTATGTCAGTGCTCAGTAATGCACAACACCTTGCTTTTCAAAGACTCTAATTCAGCTTCAAACAGGTATACATACTGGATAGACAGGTGGACCACCCAGTTGCCGAACATGCTGTTCAAGATGATGTGCTTCACTATAATGACTGCTTCACAGACTGAGCAATCTGGATTATTCCTACCAACACCAGCTTTTGCGAACTGCGTAACTGAGAAGTCTCCCTATTATATACACACAGTTCCTATAACCTCCTGTCCTGTCCTGTCTTCCACCTACTTATCCCATTCCCTGCTTCCGCTTAGCATACCACCTTCAATACCACGACTGCAGCAACCAGTTTTTTTTTCTACTCTCCTCTACTTCTATCTTCCACGTCCTTCCACCCCAACCCTCCTCCCATCTCAATGCCAGCACAGCCTTCTGACTGCACCTAGCAGCCCATCCCGTCCCCACTACGTCCCTGCAAGCTCCCACAAGCAGTGTCATAGAATCTTCCCTCACCTCTACCCTGCTATCCCTCCCCAACCCACACCACCACATTACCCCACCACCCATCCCAGCATATTGCTGCTCATGTCATATGCAGTAAGGCCGCAGTGTGCGGAGACACTGGCCGTGTGTGTGTGTGTGTGTGTGTGTGTGTGGAGGGGGGGGGGGGGGGGGGAGCATGCACACTATTTCGGAAGACGGACTTTTTCCAAAAGCTTAATATTTTAGCAGTCTTTCTGATTTTGCCTGCCTGTAACTCATTGCCTGCTCTATGTGGTGACAAGGAATTATCCTTTCCATGTTCTTATTCATTTTATCTTTCGTATACACTCTGAAGATACCTGTAAACTGATTAAGCCAATTGTAAGGGAGGAGAAATTGTTGTCATGATATATCCCATCCTACCCACGACAACATTTATTTAACCATGAGTGGCCTCACTACCTCCTACTAGATTTTGATGTAAGAGCAATAGTCAATAGAGAATCAACCAAAACACCGATCTGGTTCATGTTGTATGATGTCGTCCAGTATAATATGTGTAAATTGTAATTAAAAGTAACACCAGAATTAAGGAGTATAGGAAAAGCCTATCCGAGAACTACTAATGTGAAGATGTGTGTAGGTGAGTTGGTCGAGCGTCAGATCATCGTATTAATGATCACGAGTTTGAAACCCTCTAACGGCATTTTTTTTAATGGTTTACACATGAAATTGTTACATGGGAGCAGTTTTTCCGACCTGTAAAACGACTTTTCAGAGTTTGTAGCAAAGTGCTTTGGCTATCTCCTTTTGCTTCATTAGCTGGAAGCAGCAAACCTATAGAGTACATTTGTATAGCTAGGTATTGTGTTATCTATACAAATATATGCTATAGGTTTGCTATTTTCACATAACAAAGCGAAAGAATACTGCCAAGAGAACAGTGTTAAAAACTCTGAAACATCCTTTGACACGTCAGAAAAATGTTCTCCCATATAACAATTAACTGCATAAACTATCTAAAAAAATGCCACTAGTGGGTTTCGAACTCGTGACCGTTAACAGAAGGCTCTGATGCTCTATCAACTCTCCTACCACATATCTTCACAGTCATAGCTCATGGATATGCTTTTCCTATACTCCGCAGTTCCGGTGTTGTTTTTAATTACCATTTAGACATGTTCTACTGGACGACAACACACAGCACGAACTAAATCGGTGGTTTGGTTGATACTCCATCTACACAGAACATTTGGTACCGATCTGAGTGTCTGATATCTGGAGGTTTGGGTGTAAGAAATGATACCCAAGTTCAGTATTGATCACATCATCATCGTTACTACGTGTAACTCATCAAAATTAAAAAGTTGGATAAACATGACAATGTACAAAGCCTTCCGCTGGTTTTACATATTAACAGATAATGTTTGACCAACATTTTTAATTTTAATGAGTTATACTTAGTAACCATGATGCTGTGGTCAACAATGCACCTATGTACTGATTCTTTAAAAAGCATGATCTGAGCTGTAATTTGTAATGAAGGTGTTGTGTCCAACATCATACTTAGGTACTGAATCTTCAGTAAATAGATCAGAGGATGGTTGCTAGTCAACTGACACCAATAATCAGCCAACCATAATTACATTTTCTTGCTATCAAGACTATTAAAACTTAACAAATAATACAGATCACTATCGCCTTTACCCAAATCTGTCAAGCCATACAAATAAAATATGACAGAAGAAAATATGTCACACAGTAATAAACAATAACTTAATTACATTGTTTGGAGGGAAATTACAGGAAGAATGCTGTGAGAAGTTTTAAGCAGCTAGCTGGGAAATTTAACGTTCTCTTAAATATGCTCAGTTACAATACTACTGACGCTTGTGTCCCCTAAAACAAAGGTAAAATTGAACAGACGCAAGGAGAAGGGATCCCAACCTTCGGCAATACAATGACATTTATTTGTCCAAATTCTGTCAGTCCATAGCCCTCGCCAACTTAGTCCTGCACAACCATATAATACACACATCAAAAAGTTTCCCATCACCTCAGTTCTGAGAGTTGGAATAGAGATCAACATAAACATCATTTCCGCCATTTTTTTGCTCATGAAAACCACACATTGCATGTTGTACCACCATACAGCGAGACCTTCAGGGGTGGTGGTCCAGATTGCTGTCCACACCAGTACCTCTAATACCCAGTAGCACATTCTCTTGCACTGATGCATGCCTGTATTCGCCGTGGCATACTATCCACAAGTTCATCAAGCCACTAGTGGTCTAAATTGTCCCACTACTCAACAGCAATTCGGTGTAGATCCCTCAGAGTGGTTGGTGGGTCACATCATCCATACACAGACCTTTTCAGTCTATCCCAGGCATGTTTGATAGGGTTCATGTCTGGAGAACATGGTGACCACTCTGGTTGAATGATGTCCTTATCCTGAAGGAAGTCATTCACAAGACGTGCACGACGGGGGTGCGATTTGTCATCCATGAAGACGAATGCCTCGCCAATATGCTGCCGATATGATTACATTATTGGTCGGAGGATGGCATTCACGTATCGTACAGATGTTACAGCGCCTTCCATGACAACCAGCGGCGTACGTCGGCCCCACATAATGCCACCCCAAAACATCAGGGAACCTACACTTTGCTGCACTCGCTGGACAGTGTGTCTAAGGCATTCAGCCTGACTGAGTTGCCTCCAAACACATCTCCAACGATTGTCTGGTTGAAGGTATATGCGACACTCATCACTGAAGAAAACGTGATGCCAATCCTGAACGGTCCATTCGGCAGGACTTGGGCCATCTGTACCACATTGCATGTTGTCACGATTGAAAAGATGGACCTTGCCACAGATGTCAGGAATGGAGTTGTGCACGATGTAGCCTATTGCGCACAGTTTGAGGTGTAACACGATGTCCTGTGGCTGCATGAAAAGCACTATTCAACATTATGGCGTTGCTGTCAGGGTTCCTCCAAGCCATAATCCATAGGCAGTGGTCATCCACTGCAGTAGTAGCCCTTGGGCGGCCCAAGTGAGGAATTCATCGACAGTTCCTGTCTCTCTGTATCTCCTCCATGTCCGAACAACATTGCTTTGGTTCACTCCGAGATAACTGGACACATTCCTTGTTGAGAGCCTTCCTGGCACAAAGTAACAATGCGGACGAGATCGAACCACGGTATTGAGCATCGAGGCATGGTTGAACTACAGACAATACTAGTCATGTGGCTCCTTCCTGGTGGAATGACTGGAACTGATTGGCTGTCGCACCCCCTCCATCTAATAGGTGCTGCTCATGCATGGTTGTTTACATCTTTGGACGGTTTTAGTGACATCTCTGAACAGTCAAAGGGACTGTGTCTGTGATACAATATCCACAGTCAACGTCACTCTTCAGGAGTTCTTGGAACTGGGGTGATGCACAACTTTTTTTGATGTATGTGTATTCTCTCCATCCACAAAATTCTCCTGCTCTGCGACGTAAATTCCTGCACACAAACTCTTGCCTTCCAGAAACTGGAACAACACGCACAACGCCACCTCAAAAAACTCTCCAATTTGTCAATTTGTTTACTTGCTACTCCCACCTTGGGTTACCTACTATCCATCAGCACTAAAACTGCAAACCTCCCCAACATCCCCTCACAGCTGATACACCCCGCCTCTTAGACCTACCACATTTACCACACCCTCAGAAATTCACTCCTACCACCATATATAGAACCTAAACAGACCCAAAACACAGGCATGAAACCCTTAGTCCTTTCCAAAAGCCTTCCCTTTTGTCCCACTCCCAAATTCAATCATCTTGGTCTGGTTTCTCTCCTTCTCACAGTCCCTACAGTGGAAACATGTTTTGGCCACCAACCCTATCAATCAGACTCAACCCAAGGCCTATGTTAAACCCTGCCTGACTCAGTTCACTTACCTCCTTCCAACAGTGAAACATCCCCACTGTCTGTAAACCACACCACTTCCAGCATTTCTTAACCTCAAACTTTGCCCCACCATCAATCCCTATAGGCCTCAACATGGAAACTTACCTTATGTATGCAAAAAAAAAACCTGCAATCAACCACCTAAAGCTGGTCTCAACCTCGTAATCCTATCTGTCGTTTTGAATCGCAGGGATTACCTGACAGAAGGACTCTGCCAGCTGTCTCCCCCCCCCCCCCCCCCCCCCCCACACCGCCTCACCTATACAACTCCCCACACCCCTACCTCCTACATGCTTCACAAAATCCATAAACCTAACCGCCCAGCACACCTCATTGTGGCCAGATACTGCGTCTCCACTAAGAGAATCTCCGCTCTTGTTATCCAACACCTTCAGTCAATTACCCATAACCTACTCTCCTACACAAAAGGCATGAACCATTTTCTCCAAAGACTCTCCACAGTTCTTGTTCTGCTACCACATGGTGCCCTGCTCATCACTACTGACACTACACCCTCTACACTAACATCCCTATTGCCCAAGGCATTGCTGCTACTGAACACTACCTTTCCTAACACCTAAATGACCCCAAACCTAGGCATCATCTACAAACAAATCCAGGGTATGACAATGGGCACCAAAATGGCACCATGGATCATCCATAGGAATCCTTTCACACCACCCAGAATCCCAAACCTTCATCTGGTTCTGATCATTGATGACATTTTTGTGATCTGGACTATCCACATTCCTCCAGAACCTCAACACCTCCTCCCCCATTCACTTCACCTGGTCTTCCTCAACCCAACAAACTACATCCCTGAACATGAACCTCTACCCAAAAATGGCTAAGTCACGACCTCCGTCCATATCAAACCTACCATCCACCAGCAATATATCCACTCCGACAACTGCCACCCAGTCCATACCTAGAAATCCCTTCCAGCCTATCCAACTATGGCCATCACGTCTGTAGTGACCAGCAATCTGTCTTCAAATATATTAAGAGTCTCACTGAGGCCTTCACAGACTGAAATCAACTACTGATTTTCTACAGAAACAGTTCTCCCACACCTTGTCTCTCCGGTCACCTACCACCACCCACATTCCCACTGTCTCGCCATGTAGGAGCGCTCTCCTCTTGACTCAGTACTACCCAGCATTGAAGCAACTGAATCACATTCTCCACCAGGGTTTCGACAACCACCATCTACTCCAGTCAAGTCACAGACATCACCTATCCCATCAAAGGCAAGGTTACCTGTGAATGCAGCCACATGATCACAAACTAAGTTGCAACCATTGCGCTGCTTTCAATGTGGGCATGACAACCAACAACCTGTCTACCTGCATCAATGGCCACCAATAAGAAGTGGCCAAGAGAGAGCTGGACTACTCAGTTCTGAACATGCTGCCCAAGATAACATGCTTCACTTCAATGACTGCTTCACAACTGTGTCATCCTTCGCAGCAAGACCATCTTTCCTGAACAGTGCAGGTGGGAACCGCAACATATCCTATGTTCCCGATGTGCCCCCCTATCCTCAAACCTTCAATAGCTCCTGTCCTTCACCCACCTCTCTCTTGCCCTGCCCCACTCCAGCACTACACAAACTTCTATTTCACCAACGCACCCATCAGTACTTTTCCCCTGCTCTACTTCCCCACCCCTACTCTGCCATTCTTCCCCGTTCCCACCTCCTTGTACCCCCACCACCAACGGGTTGTTTATCCATGTTAGAAGCAGTTGCTGTGTGTCATCCAGCATCAGCGGCCAGATGATGATGTCTGGTGTGTCATACCCAGGAAGATGCAGTCAAGAACAAAGGTATGACGCAGCAACTGCAGATGTATAAACACAGTCAGCAACAGGAAGAGAGTGGCCCTTTTCCTGCAGCCAGCACAGCAGCGGCTCAACATGCTGGCAAGCCGCAATGTTGTCCCAGACAGAGAGAGAGAGAGAGAGAGAGAGAGAGAGAGAGAGAGAGAGAGAGAGAGTGTGTGTGTGTGTGTGTGTGTGTGTGTTTTCTACTTCAGAAGAAGGCCTTTTGACTGAAAGCTTGACTGTGCACCAGTCCTTTTGTTGTACCTGTCTGTCAATCAGTTTCTCCTCTATACATTAAGCACCAATCCCCCCTTCTCAAAGACTGTCATTATTCTTTCCTGAATTGTCCATTGTTTGTACAAGCTATAAAGTTTTGAATCTATTTTGAATCAACAATAAGTCACTAACTCAAAATGTGAAGGAGAATGCTGTAACCTTTTCTTCATTTTATCTACCTAAAGCTCAAAATGGATTTGACATACAAAGCGAACATTTTCATCAATTTTGCATGTGCGTACATTTTGGTAGAGCACAGAGGTTATTGTACAGAAAGCACCAGAAGGCAGCATGGGTGAATGCCATATTACAAATTCTTGGCTAAAATCAGGTTAAACTCATGCCCAGCTGGTTAACAATGGTCTCTTCAAGTAATTATAACAGAATTACAAAAAGGACAGTTGTTACTCAACATATAGTGGAGATGCTGAATCACAGATAGGCACAACAAAAAGTCTTTTTGTTGTGGCTATCTGCGACTCAGCAGCTCCGCTACATGGCGAGTAGCCAACAATCCTTTTCATAATACTGTTACATTCCCTTCTGGATTTTCCAAGTCATTATAAGGAATTTTCTGCCCTTATAAATTAAGTACAGCTCTCATCAGATGTATTTAAACTATGATGAATAACACATTCTTATTTGAGTACGACAAGATGACTGAGTAATTATTTGAAATATGATTAATAATTTATTCTTATTTGTGTACAAAAAGATGACTGAGTATATAGGCATACCACATCAAGTGGACCAGTTTTAGAGAGTCCCTGACAGACTATTCATGAACTGAATCAAATATTTTGATTAGCTTCAACATCTATATGTATGCTCTGTAAACCACTGAGAAGGGCAAGACAGAGGGTATGACCCTTTTGTAGCAGTTATTGAGGTGCAGGAAGAATGATTGTTTACATGCTTCTCCACGTGCTCTAACTAACGTAATCTTGTTCTCACAATTCCTAAGTGTGTGATCTGTAGGTAGTAGTTGTATATTCCAAGAGTTATCATTTAAGCCAGTTCTTGAAACACTGTAAGCAGGATATTTCAGGATAGTTCAGGTTATTTTCAAAAGCCTACCAGTTCACTTCTTTGGCACCTCTGTAACACTCTCCCACAGCTCAAATAAACTCTGACCACTTGTGTAGCCCTTCTCTGAATATGTTTAATATCCCCTGCTAGTCCTATCTGGTATGAATCCCACAAGCAATCTCCTTTATACACTGAATGCATTTCCACAATATTCTACCAATTCTGTACACAGCCATTGCAAAGGCACAAAGGAGACATGTGCACTGTTGAAACATATATGTAGTTTGCAAATTGCTTAATATCTCACTGAAGAAGTCATTAACTGCATGCAGAATGACTTTATTACGCATTTTGGCATCTGATGACTATTGTCGAAATGCGTAATACTGGATTAATAAAAGTCATTTTGCATTCAATGACTTTTCCCCAGTGACTTATTCAGCTAATTACAGACTACATATACACCTAACACCTCCTTTACCCACGACTGGGCTTATGTGGTCATTCAATTTCATATCAGCAAAAAATATTACACTCAGGTATTTGTATGAGTTGGCAGAGTCCAATTGTGACTAGGATCCAGGATGAATTTATGAAAACTTTTGGTAGTTACCTCATCCCAATGCAATATTGATGTTTGTTTGTTTATTTATACCTACTTATTGCTTGGAGTTCCTTTTCACATTACTCCACTTTTATTTTTGCAGAAATAAAACCAGTTTTCACTGATATCACTTTCTGCTTACTCACTTATGTCATATTCTAGTGTATACACCGTGTATGAAGATAGTAGCTTCAAATAGGCCTAACACTTTTCCATCCATAAGCAAGCACAGATTTAAAATTGAAGTATATAGTTCTGAGGATTAAATAATACTCTTTCGAGATACATTATTAACACTGAAGACCTTAGGCCTACAGTTGAGATAAAGTTCCCAAAGATTGAAAAATTTGGCACTGAAGCATTTCCATCATTTTTGCAGGTCCATAATTTTCATACAGAAGAATAACAGCTGCTGTACAAAAAGCAAAAGCAAATGGCATAGTACATTTTTATATTGCCCATTCTTGACTGAGCCATCCATAAAAAGTATGATTTATTTGAAGATGGTCTCAAACACACAAAATGAATTTTCTGCTATTTTTCCAAGTACAGCTTTCAACAGATATATTTAAAAATCCTGTCATTAACATATTCTTATACGCCTACAGCACAAAATGTTGTTATTGCACAAAAAGTTGTTTAAGTATACAAAATCAGAGGCTTTTCAGTTGAGACTACCTTTCATAAAAGTTATTCAAAGTTTGCACTTCAGCATGCTTGTATATGATACAAACTTAGGACCCCTATCTATGAGAGGCTGTAGAAATGGAACTATAGGAGATAAGAGCTGAAATTTTGTACACATCAAACCAAAGCGTTGTTGAACCAACTTAAAAACACTCATTGTGTTCCGGAACGTTTGAGAGGGGGGGGGGGGGGGGGAGCATGACAAACTAGTTCACTTGATGTAAAATGATACATTGGCAAGGGCGTATCAATTATCTGGGGGCTTGTACGCTAAATTATTAAAATATTTTTTGTAGTACAATGTCAATTTACTTTTGTGGTAGTTTTGAGGATATAAGGAACATCTACCTGGAGAACAATTACAGATATTATGAACGGCACTTCGAACTGAGGCATGTTAATATTTATAACATGAGCTACTATGGCAGCAATTACAAATGTGTAACGTTAACAGTAGATTCATAACAGAATTTCCAAATAGGCCTAGTTAGACTGTTGTCATTTTCTTAATGATTTCTGCTGCGCTATAAAAGTGACATACAAACATAAGTACGTAACACATTCAAACTCTAACGTGAAAAACACAGTAGCCTATTCGTGAAACGCATCACTGTATAATGCCCTGCTCTGCTAGCCAGCAACTCCTATTAAAAAGAATATGAAAAAAAGATGATTGTATTAACTACTATAACTGACGAGTTAAAGGTACGCAGTGGGTAAGAGAAAGAGTGGCAAGAGTTCTGATGAGCTCCGGGATGTCAGTAATCTACAACATCGCAAAGCAAATGCCCCCACGGAACTTCTATGAGGCAAAAATGTTTTGTATACCAGCATCAAAACAGAAAGTCACCAGGTAGCTTTAATATCCATCAATAAAATTAGGCACAATTTGTTAACAAATGATTCTTCCCAATCTTCCACATATAGTACTGAGGTAGATCTTCCAAAATTAATAAGAAAGCATCAGCGAAGGCTTACCATCCTTATTTTCCATTTCTTTCTCTCACAAAATACACAAAACTATGTAAACTGTTCACTTTTCACAAGGTTAAAGCTCTCAGTTAGCTTTACGTTCACCACTTCGAAACGACGCGCACTTTACGTACGACCCGCACGCCGAATTCAGTTCATAAACATTACCCCTCTTCAAAACAGCAATACGCCGGCATTAGCGCCAACCTCGACGGAGGAACATTTTACGTTAAAGCGAGACTTTGGAGTGCCTTGTCAAAATCTTTGCTACCGCGAACATTGGAACACGTGTTTAGTTTATTTGTTCGTGTTGTTACAAATATTGTAAGTTTCTTATTTTTATTTTATTAGCTAAAAAATTAATTTAGAGTCCTATTGCTTATTAATACAACCTTGTTCTGCTTCCTGATTTATTCTTTTTACACTATCACGACGCAATTGTGAGGAAGTCTTTGTTCCATGCTAGGCGTAGATGTATGTGTAAGCCTGCATCGTTTAACGTGAAAGATATATAATTAACGTTAATTTCAAAACATTATTTTTTATTGCCCCATGAAGCTGTTTCAGAGGGCATTGCTAGTATTTAATGCTGGTTTCCATTTTAATATTAATATTCCACGGTGTTAATTGTACGCTGTGTAAAATCAGGTTCCGATGTTGCATCTTGATTGTAATCGGAGATGTCAGTCATCTATGATAAGTAAAATTGGAAAATGGATAGAGAAAGAGAGAAAATATTTTATGAGCTAAACGAGGGTTTAAAATACGACCATTATGCCACAAACCCCGTAGAAATTGTCGTTACGAGTTTACATGTTACTATATATTGAAAAAAAAGCGCACGTATGCGTTGCTGGTGAAAGGGGGGAAAATAGCAAAAACAATTAAAGTGCCCAAATTATTATTAACTGTTTCAAGTAGTAACAATACATTCCACAGAGTCCAAGAATAGCGGATACGTTAGACAATATTTGTGGTGCGACTACTGGAAGTAGTAGCGATGTAAATGACTACTTCGTGTGGAGCGTTTAAATTTTATGTCATTTGTGGGATAAAATGCGAAATTTGCGTTACACGTTTATGAAAACGCATTTGCGAGATCATTCTCACAGACGAAACTACCTTAAGTGATTTTTCGGTTATGGTTAGTTTATTGTGAAAGTCGTAGTGAAACCGTTTATATTTTTGTAGGCAACGAGCTCCTCTTCTGTTTTTGTATTATCTGTTCAGTTATTCGTTAATGGGAAGAGTTAATTCAGTATTTTTATTGATGTATGGATTTCACATCATTTATACATATCAGTTAGTAGTCTGTTTCGTTTTTACAAGCCTAAAAAAAGCAGAATGGTTTAAAAAAAAGTGCATGTATATTACGTAGAAAACTACTGCAGTGATGTACGCATGCTGAAACAGTAGGAGATGAATTTTATCTAAAACCACCGTTAGTAGTAATAGCGTTTTCACGTAAACCATTTTTAGGGTGATCGAGTTTATCCTTTTAGTGAAGGTAGAATAGCAGCTGGGCTTTTTGCTACTGACGTTCTGTTGAGTGTAACATTGTTATTTCTGAACTCTTTGTGTAAACTTGCATAAAGACTCCTATACATAACTTGACATGTAGTTTTAATTGTATAATGTTGATAAGTTTCACCTTCAATTTATGGCACGAGCTATCCACCATAAATCTTAAATTTCTTTACACTGCCCATGGAACAAGATTGTAAACCTAGTTTATGATTTTGAATAATTGAATGAGTGCACTGTGTTAATTATGTTGCCTATATTACACCACATACCTCTGTACTATGTGTTACTGTGACTAAAGGGAAATGGTTAATCCAAGTTTGACTCCATTATTTTTGAAGAATAGAACAAATTGGTTTGTAAGGCAGTGATAATCTTAGACGTTGTTAATAATGAGTATAATTGTTGACTAGGTTTAGACGTCATATAATTTATAACAAAACTTTTTTTAAAGAGTAGGCCTCCAGAAATAAATAGAAGAAAGATTCAGGTCTGTTAAGTAATCCACCAGGCCATGTGGAAAGTCAAGAGAAGACATTTGTCAGATACCAGGGATATGATCTGTAAAAAAAATGAAAAATTATGGAATTATCCATTCTTTGTTTATTATAGATCCCAACAAGAAGGAGAAGTTTCAGAAATGTCGAATCAGTCAAAGTATACATTAATGAAAGATTAGGAACTCTTAAATTTAGAGAGTACACGGCAGAAGACAGTAAATGGTTATTATTGTAATGATAAGAATGCAAGAGATTCATATATATATAAAAATAACATCAGTGAAAAACAAATTATTTGCATGTCAACAGAGAGAAGGAAAAAGAGAAGGTGCCACGTTGGGGGGGGAGGGGGGGGGGAGAAAACATTTGTAGGCGAGATGAAATAAGTATCAGTAAGTCAGTTACGTCGGTGAAAATGATATACAAAAGGACGAGGCCCAACATCGAGAAAATATGAAAATAAAAAGTGTGGTGACTGGTGAGAGAGACTAGAGTACAAAAAACCTCTCACTGAGTGAGTGTGTGTACTTTACATTTGAGAGTATCGCACTGTTTGTTGCATTAGCTGTTACTGCTGTTGCTACTTATGATGAGTTAGTTAGTTACTTTCGTGTTCCATGGATCATTTTGCACAATAAATCATCAGATGTGTAATAAGTCATTTTACATTCATATTGCAAATTAATTTGTACACCATTCTGCACCCCCCTCGAAATGAAAACAAGATGTACAGATTGAGTTAGAAATTCCTACCCACCACCTTTTACACATTACAAACATAGAAATTCTTCTGCAAAATAGGAGGAGTTGTCAAGAAGAAACTTTTTTTGATTTATTTTCAAATTTTATCTTGCTGTCGGTTAGACTTTTGTATCACTGGGTAAAGTAGTCAAAAATTTTTGTTGCAGCGTTGTGCACCCCTTTCTGTGCTAAAGACATCCTTAATGTTGAGTAATGAATGTCATTTTTTTCTTCTAGTATTGTAATTATGTACTTCACTGTCCCTTTTGGACTGTAGTGGATTATTTACAACAAACTTCATCAAGGAATAAATATACTATGAAGCAGTAGTCACAGTGCCCAACTCCTTAAACAGATGTCTACAAGATGATCACGGGTGTGCGCCACTTATTTGTCTTACAGCACATTTTTGGGCAATGAAGACCTTTCTTAAAGATGAGTTACCCCAGAACATTATTCCATATGACATTACTGAATGAAAATAAGCAGAGTATGTCAACTCACTGATGTCTGATTTGCTATGATTCTAAGTGCAAATGTGGCTGAACTAAGTTGCAAGTTCCAAAATGGATTTTTTTTTTTTCCTTTTCTTTTTTTTCCAATTTAAATTCTCATTAGTATGGACACCTAGAACTTTTGAAGTTTCCATCCTATGTTTTATTTCATCATGATGTTATGTCACACTTATCACTGGTGCAGTACCCCTATAGGTGCAGAACTGATTATGATGTGTATGTGAAATTCAGGGTGAGACCATTTGCAGCAAACCAGTCAATGATACTTTTGAGGACTATCTTCACCCTGTCTTCCATAACTGTATGTGTGTTGGGAATGATTACAATACTGGTGTCATCTGCAAAAAGAACTAATTCTGCTTGTTGTACATTGTGCAGTAGATCATGTACATATATGCAAAACAGTAGTGGACCTAAGATTGAGATTCCGAAGAATTTAGATTCCAGTAGTGCTCGGAAATGAAGAGGTTTGCACAGGATAGGGTAACATGGACGGTAGCGTCAAAGCAGTCTTTGAGCTAAAGACCACAACAACAACAACAACAGTAATGCAAAAAGAAGGAATTCTGCTGGTTGTGTATTAGACAGAAGATCTTTTACATATATGAAGAACAATGAGCCCTGGGGAACCCATTACAAAACTTCTCCCCAGTCAGGATAATATGCCCAGACTACCACTGTTGAATTACTAAATACAACATTCTGCATTCTTTTGCTTGGATATGACACCACCTTTTTGAAGAGTGTTTAACAAAGGCATATTTCAGTCTCTGGAAAAATGCCATGCATTAGTGATGCATTACATTGATAAGACAGTTTCTGTACCTATTCAGTTGACAGTCCTTTTTGAAGGCAACATCCTGTTGATAGCGGGGCAATTAAAGATGGACCATGAAATAGGGGGAAATATATTCGAAACATTTCCTCATAGTTTTGAATCAAGCAGAGATAAAGTCAGTACATGAATTTGTTGATTTTTAAGTAGTTTGTTAACTCAGCAGTTACACATTGTAAAATAGATATAGGACAAATCATACTTTATTTGCCAAACTAAGTGATTACTCAGCATTACGATTACTTATTTATCCCACTTTCTCAAATCATGAAAGACTAGGAAAATTATTTTGTTTGCATTTAGTTCCTTCTAAAAGTTTCCATGAAATACTGTTCACACCATTCAGTTAAATTGGACATGTATGCCATTATTGAGACTAAGTACCTGATAATTACAGATTAGCTTCTAATATTGGTTTTTAATTATTTTTGCATTTCACATCAACTCTTACTTTCTCTGAGAAGGGGGCAGTGTTTCTCTTAGGGTACCTTTTTTCAGGTAGACAGTAATGTATATGTAGATAAGTTTGGTAGAAATTGCTGCAGAGCTTTTCTGGAACACATACAGTCCAAAAAACCACTTTATATTGCCTGACAATCACTAAACATCACTGAGCGAGGTGGCGCAGTTGTTAGCACACTGGACTCGCATTCGGGAGGACGACGGTTCAATCCCGTCTCCGGCCATCCTGATTTAGGTTTTCCGTGATTTCCCTAAATCGCTTCAGGCAAATGCCGGGATGGTTCCTTTGAAAGGGCACGGCCGATTTCCTTCCCCATCCTTCCCTCACCCGAGCTTGCGCTCCGTCTCTAATGACCTCGTTGTCGACGGGACGTTAAACACTAATCTCCTCCTCCTCCACTAAACATCTCAGTACAGTAAATGAATAATAATTGAACACATTCAAGAATAATACTTATTATGATGGTAATACTAATAAAAATAATTATGTCATGTAAGATATTTATTTCAAATTTTAGTAATCCTAATCAAAGTTATTGCCGTAGTTAAGTGTTTCATAGGTATTTGCATGAATGAGTAAAAGGGAATTGACTATACAGAAGCTTTCAATGTTGCTTTGGAAGTATGAGATTTCTCTCTAGTAAATGGTTCTCAGCCCAAAGCTTGGTTTCAACACCACAATGCTGTACTGAGAATGGACCTATTGTAGGTTTTATGCTTCTACCCGCCTTTGACCTTCAAACTGACTTGTCCAGCTTGTTATTGGGGGGACTACGAAACCATGGTGCAACACAATATTTTTATACATACACAAATCATTGGCAGAGGTCATTAGTGACAGAATAAAATCTAGCAACCACAGGATTTGAGCCCAAGACTTTCAGGTTTGTAGTGTGACTTACCCACTATCCTGTCTAATTACCTTCATTTCTTTTGAACTTCTGCAGTTGGTCATAACAACTTCCTCTCCATCCTACAATTTTGCAAGTCAATTAGCATATTACCGAGGTAATTATTTCCATTTTTTCTTTACAGCAATTTGAGTATAACATATCCTTTCCTTATTAAGTTCATATTTTCGGAAAGTATATGTAGGCCCTTAGTCTTTAAGTTGTTTCATTCAGAAGCTTTGCGCTAGTAGTTTGTTTGCATACAGTTTGTGTACATTAGACCTAAAATAAAACTTACATTTCATCGTGAATTAAGAAGGTGCCGAGTTCTTATTTCAAATGGAAATAATTAACTTTTCACATTATATGATACACCTGCAGGCGTAGTTTTTGCGGCTCGTAAATAACGGAAATTCATGTAGTGTGAAGTGTATCAAGTTATTTAAGTCCAGTTTTAAGTGTTTCATCTGTATTGCAATTCATCAGTGTATGATAAGTGTGTGTGTTGCCGTGATAAGTGTGTACGTTGCCATAGGGTAGTCAGACAGGGGTATGTGTAGATTGCAGGTTGGAGTTCCACAGGGATGACTAGTCAGGAATTGAAAGGGGACCTCAATAAGGTTCTCCCATGGAACTGTAGGCTCCTCAGAAAAGACAAAAGAGTCACTGAGCGACCTTCAAGCTCAATTAGAACATGCAAAATCTGACTTGGCTAGGTTGAAGGGGAAAAAAGATGATGGGAACTGCATAAAGATAACGAGCAATGGGTGAAAGAGGAACAGCTCTTCAATTATTTCTTCTTTTTCTTCTTCTTCTACATTTGAGCTTCGAGTATCAAATTTGGCTTATTACCTGAAGTCGGAGGGCAATAGCCTTGTCCAGCTGCTGGTCATAGTAGGGTTCAGCAGACTTCTGGGAAAGAAACTAAGAGATCGGAACCAAAACAGTATAGGAAGAAAAGAATCTTGCTGCTAGGTAGTAGGCATGCTAGGGGTGAAGGTCAGATAGTGCAGGACTAATTAGGAAAAGGGTGCTAAGTTCAAAAAATTGTGAAACCAAGTGTTAACATTAGCCAAGTGCTAACATTAGCCAAGTGCCAGAGGACTTGAGAATTTGTGTAATGAAGAGGATCAGGTGATCATAGTAGGTGCAGTAGGAAACAGGCTGGCTGAAGACAGAAATTACTGCATTAAGGGTGACCAGGATGAAACGGGAGTAGCAACTACACAAATCTTAGTTCAGTGGATGTCCTACTGTGCTACTGTGCCACGACCAGCCCTGGTTTAATACTTCTGTGAGCCAAGTGAACACTTGAGTTGAGCAGCCTGCTGTTGACTGAAATGAAATATCATATGAGTTCAGTACCTGTTGATACAGTTAGGATATTGGGATATACAAGACAACTTATACCAGAAAAAAGAGGGGGTTCAAATGGCTCTAGGCACAATGGGAAAAAAGAGGGGGGAGATATGTGGTCTGAACTCCTTTTAGAGAAAACAGCAGGAGGGGGGAGGGGGGGGGGGGGGCGGTCGCAGCACCATCACACAAAACAAGATGCGTGTGGTTATCGGTTTCAGAAACCCTATTACAAAAGAAATTAAAATAACAGAATAACAAAATGCTGAAAAATCCACAAAGAAGTATGGTTAGCTTATTTCATCAGAATACTAGAGGACTGAGTAATAAGATAGAAGAATTTCTTGTCGTCTGTTAGGAAGATTTAGAGAGCTTTGATAAAATAAACATCTTGTACCAATCTGAGCACCCCATAACGACATGGTTAGATAAGTAAAATATGAAAGATTACACTGTAGTCTCTTACTCATGTAGAACCATTGTGGGAAAGTGAGGAGTTGTATTGTATGTAAAGACAGTACACAAGTTCAAAAACATTGAGGTGAGTAGATTTTCTGGTGATCAGCACATAGAAGTGTGTACTTGCAAGTTAGTACTGAAAAAAGATTCACTCTTAATTGTATATGGGAATAGTGTATTGTAATTGTGTATAGTTATTCTGAACTGTTTACGAGGAATTTGAATTCCTTACTGTGCTACCTGTCAGACAGCAGAAAACAGAGAATAATCTGTAGTGATTTCAATGTAGATTTTCTAAAGGATCCTGATAGGAAAAATGATTTCAAAACCTTATTTGGATCCTACAATTTGACCTTAGTAATTTAACAACATGCGTTGATAAAGACAGTAGGACCTTAATTGATAATTGTTTTCTTTGATGAAGCTCAAAGCAAATGACTCTATACCCAGTGAAAGAGATGCTGTGTCTGATTATGATGCCCAGTTAGTTAGGATAAACAAGATAGTGCCTTACAATATTTATACACCTCACTGGAAATAACTTAGAATAATTGAAGACTGCAGAACAAGTGTTTTAAAAGATAGTTTACAAGAGATGACATAGGATGAAATTTATAATGAACCAAATCCTTAAATAAAATTCGATCTATTCCACGATAAATGCAAATCATTATTTGCAAATACCTTCCAGCAAAGAAACTAATCAGAAAGGATATTAAACAGCCGTGTAAAAAAGCATGGATAATTAGAGGTATTAAAGTATCGTGTGAAAGGAATAGGGAAATGTCTTCATTGGCAACAATAAGAAGAGATCCTGTAGTAGTTGCACGCTGCAAAAGCTATACAGAATTACTAAGGAAAGTAAAGAACATGCATTTATGTTGGAAATTAGTAATTCTGACAACAGACTTAAGGCTGTATGGAATTTCGGGATATGAGAGACAGGAAAATAAGCCATAGAACAGGATAACATCACTACTGAATTGAATAGAAGGGCTTATAAGTGATGAGTCACAAGTAGCAAATATATTTAATAATCATTTATTAAATGTAGTCGAAAGTAAAGGGACAAAGAATTCAAGAGAAAAATCAGGCAGTACAGCAACTCACAAAATTCAGTCATATCAGTGTATCAACATCTGCTTCTGAAATTAAGAAAATTGTGTATTCTCTCAAAACCAAAAGCTCACCCTTAGTAAATTACAGTTGGGATTTCAGAAGAGTTCATCTATTGAGGATGCCATTTAAATGTTCACTCACCGAATTTTACAAGCACTAAATAACAAAATAGTGCCGGTTGGTATTTTCAGTGACTTAAAGCAATTTTACTCTGTGAATCACAGTATTGTCCTATCTGAGAGGTTTTATGGGATTGATGGTGTAGCCAACAAATGGATAATGCCATATCTAAGCAAAAGAATAAGAGTGTTGTACTTAAACAATGGAAAATCCAGATATCAACAATGCAGAGATGACATGTTGCAGACAGGTACGATTAAAAGATACTTACACACTAGCTTTCGGCTATAGCCTTCGTCAGAAAAGAAAGGCGCACACACACACACACACACACACACACACACATATTGATTCACACAATTAAGCAGATCTCGTGCACACATGACCACCACCTCCAGCAGCTTGGATCGGAATGCAACTTTTAACATGGAATGGATGCAGCAGTCTAGAGGGAAAGGGGTAACATTGTTCAAGTGAAGGGAGAGAAGATAGCAGTCTGGCAGTGTGTGCACTTGTGTAAATGAATGTGTGTGTGTGTGTGTGTGTGTGTGTGTGTGTGTGTGTGTCTATCTTTTTCTGATGAAGGCTGTGGGCAAAAGATAATGTGTAAGTGCCTTTCTGCAACTTAACATGTCATCTTTACAATAAGTAGCAGTCTGTCTTTTCCACACCTTTTTCTTAGTAATTCAATGAATGTAGTCCACAGATATTATTCCAACTGGGCAGAAATCAAGTATGGGGTTCCCCAATGATCAGTCTCAGGTCCACTGTTGTTCCTCATGTATAAATGATCTTCCATATTATATAGAAGAAGCAAAACTAATTCTTTTTGCTGGTGATGCTAGTATTGTGATCAGTCCAAGCATGTATACAGCACCAGAAGAAATGGTAAACAATGTTCTTAAATGTATCATTGACTGGTTTTCTGCAAATGGTTTCACCCTCAATTTCAAAAAGATGCTAGATATTCATTCTGCACATCTAGGGTACTACAACAATGTGGGTATAACACATGATGAGAAAATAATGGATAGGGTGGGAACTTCAAAATTCTTCAGTGTCCATATTGATGAGAATTTAAACTGAAATAACACATTTTTGAACTCCTAAACCAGCTTAGTACAGCTAAATTTGCACATTGAATCATTGCAAATTTTGAGGAGAGAGAAGTCATTAAGTTGACATGTTATGCAATAATGTTCTGGAGTAACTCATAATTAAGAAAGAAAATTTCCATTGCTCCAAAACATGCTGTAATAATAATAATAATAATAATAACAACAACAATAACAATAATATGTGGTGCTCACCCATTATCATCTTGCACACACATTTTAAGGAGAAGCGTATTGACTGCTGTTTCACAGTATATTTATTCTGTCTTGAAGTTTGTTGTAAATAATCTACTGCTGCTCAAAGAGATCAATGATGTACATAACTGCAATACCAGAAGAAAAAATGACATTCATTACATCACACTGAAGTTGTGTTAGCACAAAAGGGGGTGCACATTGCTGCAACCAAAATTTTTAATCACTGTCACAGTGATATAAAATGTCTGACAGACAGTGAAGTAAAATTTGAAAATAAACTGAATAAGTTTCTCCTTGACAGCTCCTTCAACAAGTACACATATTTACATAATAATTTGTGATGTGAATATAAAATGCCCCATTCTACATCATTACAATTTATCATGGTACATGAAACTAACTAACTAATGGGCTAAAACATTGCTACTGGTTTTATTGTATATGGAAAATGTAACTGTGCTGTGGTTGCTTTTGTTTTAAATACCTTGGTGGCAACATATTTATTGTGAAATAGAAACTGGCTTCCTTCCAGTATGCTGTTTACTTTAGCATTTGGTTCCTTACCAGAATCAATAAGAATTATGCTTTTATCATCAGCAAATGAAACAGTTTTTTGAGGTGTAGTCATAAGTGAAGCTGTACATACAGCAGGCCAAAATATAGAATCCCAAGAGAAACTTAACGTTATGGTGTACCTGTCAGTTGAAAGTTCATTCCTTGTTACTTGACTATGATAAACAATGACGAGAGCCACTGTATATATTTCCCCTAACTCCATAATATTATATTTTGTAATTTATTTATTGATGATCTTTGCAGACAAAAATCTTAAATTGCTATAGGTACTTGACAAAAGAAGTCATCCACAAACATAAAAAAGTCAAGAGAAATAAAAGATCATTTGTTTATGCAGCCCTTTGTATTTAGAGGTTCTTGAAGGAGCAAATATCATTTTGTAGCTTCTCTGAATTCCAAAATGATTCCATATCCTACAGGTGACACATGTGAGATAAATGAATTTGCTCAGGTGTAGTTTACTAGTTTCAGAAGCAACTCGTCAGAGTTTTCAGTGTTGACTTTCTGGACTTTCTAAAGAGAAAATTAAGTGAAACACATATTTCTCTCTTTCAGTAAGCTTCTTGCTGTCAGCTTCACAATGCGAATACAGGAAAGCAGCAACACTGCCATATTTTTATTGTTGTCTCATTAGTAGATAGGAGCAAATGGAAGTTGCTAACAGAATGTTTGAAAGTTAGTCACCTGTCATGGCAATAGAACATAAACACTCAGTAAAGTTTTGCACCACTCTCATGACTTCCATATTTTTATTTTTTAAAAATCAATACCACTTTCTCAGTACTCATTTGACTTTAGAAAATAACTAAGTATAGCCAGTTTTATAATGAAAGTAAAAGTAAACCTGTCCAGTTGAGCACACTGTCTCTCTAATTTGTGCAGTTTGCATATACTGTTCAATCTATCAACATGTCTCGAAGGCTCATCTAAAATAAGTGTGTGCATTTTCAATTTACGGCACACTAGGTTACCAGCCTGAGAAGTTACCTGCCAAATTCGTGTACATCACAGTTAAGTCATCTGAGCATCCAATTGCTTAGGCTGTGTATACCCTGACAGTTGCAAAACCATCTCCATATGATTAAATTAGCCTCTGGGCAGCCCTTATGAACAATAGTACATACCATTAGGTAATGGGATACAGAAAGTAGGTTTGTGAGGGAACTTGGATCAGTATCGTTGGGTACTCTTCACCGACAACTGCAGTATTGACATTGATTTGCAGTAGGATTTTGGATCATAAACAATAATAGAACTTTATGAGTTGCTTTGAACAAAAAGATATATTCACAAATAGTTAACAAGGATTCAGAAAACATCATTCTTATTGATTACAACTAGCTATTTGTTCACACAAAATATTGAGTGCTAGTGACAGGGGCTCTGAAATTGATTCCATATTTCTAGATTTCCAGAAGGCTTTCAAACCATTACTCACAGTTGACTCTTAATCAAATTACATGCCTGTGGGCTGTAATTTCAGTAGTGTGAGTGGATTCATGATCTCCTGTGAGAGAGGTCACATTTCATTGTAATTGATGCAAAGTCATTGAGTAAAAGAGTAGTCATATGTGATGTTTCCCAGCAAGTGTGATAGGACCTCTGCTGTTCCTAATTTATCTAAATGTATTAGGAGGCAATCTGGGCAGCCCTCATAGATTGTTTGCAGATGTTGCTGTCATTTACCGTCTTGTAAAGTCCTCAGAAGATCAAAACCAATGGCGAAATGATTTTAACAGGATATCTGTACGGTGTTTTAATGTCTGTACTGGTATGATAATGTTGCTACGTTACACTGTTGGCACAGACCATCACAGACTGACAGTACGTTGGTAATGACCAGGGATTAGGACTCCTTGAGAGGAAACAAAACTCACCATGTGAGGCAATCTACAGGAAGCAGAAAATCTGAACCTTTGTAAGGACTTGCAAGGGGAATAACTCAACCACACAGGTGGCTATCGACAGAGCACTAGGCAACAACACACAGTCTGATGCACAAAGTGAAGTCTGCAGTAATTGAATTCAGCACATGCACTGGCGTGCTAGGCTTACAGCCGCTCACAAGTAAACATCTTCACGTTCACCTCCATTGCAGTTTTACATGCTGTTCTGTGTCATTACCCAGGACTGCTCATCTGCCTCCATTTTGATGTCAGTTGGTGGGGATACTAAAATGCAAAAAGTGACAGTTGTATCTAAATAATGAAAGGTATGTCATCATTCACATGAGTACTAAAATGAATCCATTAAACTTCAGTTACATGATGTTGTTGTTGTTGTTGTGGTCTTCAGTCCGTTGTTGTGGTCTTCAATCCTGAGACTGGTTTGATGCAGCTCTCCATGCTACTCTATCCTGTGCAAGCTTCTTCATCTCCCAGTACTTACTACAACCTACATCCTTCAGAATCTGCTTAGTGTATTCATCTCTTGGTCTCCCTGTACGATTTTTACCCTCCACACTGTCCTCCAATGCTAAATTGGTGATCCCCTGATGCCTCAGAACATATCCTACCAACCGGTTCCTTCTTCTTGTCAAGTTGTGCCACAAACTCCTCTTCTCCCCAATTCTATTCAATACCTCCTCATTAGTTATGTGATCTACCCATCTAATCTTCAGCATTCTTCTGTAGCACCGCATTTCGAAAGCTTCTATTCTCTTCGTGTCCAAACTATATATCATCCATGTTTCACTTCCATACATGGCTACACTCCATACAAATACTTTCAGAAACGACTTTCTGACACTTAAATCTATACTCGGCATTAACAAATTTCTCTTCAGAAACACTTTCCTTGCCATTGCCGGTCTACATTTTATATCGTCTCTACTTCGACCATCATCACTTATTTTGCTCCCCAAAAAGCAAAACTCTTTTACTACTTTAAGTGCCTCATTTCCTAATCTTTATTCCCTCAGCATCACCCGAGTTAACTCGACTACATTCCATTATCCTCGTTTTTCTTTTGTTGATGTTCATCTTATATCCTCCTTTCAAGACACTGTCCATTCCGTTCAACTGCTCTTCCAAGTCCTTTGCTGTCTCTGACAGAATTACAATGTCATCGGCGAACCTCAAAGTTTTTATTTCTTCTCCATGGATTTTAATACCTACACCAAATTTTTCTTTTGTTTCCTTTACTGCTTGCTCAATATACAGATTGAATAACATCGGGGAGAGGCTACAACCCTGTCTCACTCCCTTCCCAACCACGGCTTCCCTTTCGTGCCCCTCGACTCTTATAACTGCCACCTGGTTTCTGTACAAATTATAAATAGCCTTTTGCTCCCTGTATTTTACCCCTGCTACCTTTAGAATATGAAAGAGAGTATTCCAGTCAACATTGTCAAAAGCTTTCACTAAGTCTACAAATGCTAGAAACGTAGGTTTGCCTTTCCTTAATCTTTCTCCTAAGATAAGTCGTAAGGTCAGTATTGCCTCAGGTGTTCCAACATTTCTATGGAATCAAACTGATCTTCCCCGAGGTTGGCTTCTACCAGTTTTTCCATTCGTCTGTAAAGAATCTGCGTTAGTATTTGCAACTTTGACTTATTAAACTGACAGTTCGGTAATTTTCACATCTGTCAACACCTGCTTTCTTTGGGATTGGAATTATTATATTCTTCTTGAAGTCTGAGGGTATTTCGCCTGTCTCATACATCTTGCTCACCAGATGGTATAGTTTTGTCTGGGCTGGCTCTCCCAAGGCCATCAGCAGTTGTAATGGAACGTTGTCTACTCCCGGGGCCTTGTTTCGACTCAGGTCTTTCAGTGCTCTGTCAAACTCTTCACGCAGTATCGTATCTCGCATTTCATCTTCATCTACATCCTATTCCATTTCTATAATATTGTCCTCAAGTACATTGCCCTTGTATAGAACCTCTGTGTACTCCTTCCACCTTTCTGCTTTCCCTTCTTTGCTTAGAACTGGATTTCCATCTGAGCTCTTGATATTAATACAATTGGCCTTCTTTTCTCCAAAGGTCTCTTTAATGTTCCTGTAGGCAGTATCTATCTTGCCCCTAGTGAGATGAGCCTATACATCCTTACATTTGTCCTCTAGCCATCCCTGCTTAGCCATTTTGCACTTCCTGTCGATCTCATTTTTGAGACCTTTGTATTCCTTTTTGCCTGTTTCATTTACTGCAATTTTATATTTTCTCCTTTCATCAATTAAATTCAATATTTCTTCTGTTACCCAAGGATTTCTACTAGCCCTCGTCTTTTTACCTACTTGATCCTCTGCTGCCTTCACTACTTCATCCCTCAGAGCTACCCATTCTTCTTCTTCTGTATTTCTTTCCCCCATTCCTGTCATTGTTCCCTTATGCTCTCCCTGAAACTCTGTACAACCTCTGGTTTACTCAGTTTATCCAGGTCCCAACTCCTTAAATTCACACCTTTTTGCAGTTTCTTCAGTTTTAATCTACAGTTCATAACCAATAGATTGTGGTCATAGTCCACATCTGCCCCTGGAAATGTCTTACAATTTAAAACCTGGTTCCTAAATCTCTGTCTTACCGTTATATAATCTCTGATACCTACTAGTATCACCAGGCTTCTTCCATGTATACAACCTTCTTTTATGATTCTTGAACCAAGTGTTAGCTATGATTAAGTTGTGCTCTGTGAAAAATTCTACCAGGCGGCTTCCTCTTTCATTTCTTAACCCCCCCCCCCATATTCACCTACTATGTTTCCTTCTCTCCCTTTTCCTACTGTAGAATTCCAGTCACCCATGACTGTTAAATTTTTGTCTCCCTTCATTAACTGAATAATTTCTTTTATCTCATCATACATTTCATCAATTTCTTCATCTTCTGCAGAGCTAGTTGGCATATAAACTTGTACTACTGTAGTAGGCATGGGCTTCGTGTCTATCTTAGCCACAATAATGCGTTCAGTATGCTGTTTGTAGTAGTTTACCCGCACTGCTATTTTTTTATTCATTATTAAACCTACTCCTGCATTACCCCTATTTTATTTTGTATGTATAACCCTGTATTCACCTGACCAAAAGTCTTGCTCCTCCTGCCACTGAACTTCACTAATACCCACTATATCTAACTTTAACCTATCCATTTCCCTTTTTAAATTTTCTAACCTACCTGCCCGATTAAGGGATCTGACATTCCACGATCCGATCCGTAGAACGCCAGTTTTCTTTCTCCTGATAACGACATCCTCCTGAGTAGTCCCCGCCCGGAGATCTGAATGGGGGACTATTTTACTTCCGGAATATTTTACCCAAGAGGACGCCATCATCATTTAATCATACAGTAAAGCTGCATGCCCTCGGAAAAATTACGGCTGTAGTTTCCCCTTGCTTTCAGCCGTTTGCAGTACCAGCACAGCAAGGCCATTTTGGTTAGTGTTACAAGGCCAGATCAGTCAATCATCCAGACTGTTGCCCCTGCAACTACTGAAAAGGCTGCTGCCCCTCTTCAGGAACCACATGTGTATCTGGCCTCTCAACAGATACCCCTCCGTTGTGGTTGCACCTACGGTACAGCTATCTGTATTGCTGAGGCATGCAAGCCTCCCCACCAACGGCAAGGTCCATGGTTCAAGGGAGGAGTTACATGATAACTCACTCAAACCTAAGGCTGTCAATACGTTTAAATACTTACAGATTACAATTATCAATAAATTAAATTGGAACGATCACATACATAATGTGGGTAAAGCGAACCGAAGGCTGCATTTTACTGGCAGAACGTGTTGAAAGTATAACATGTATAATAAAGAGACAGCCTACTCTATGCTTGACTACCCTCTACTGGAGTGTTGTGTGTATCATATAGCATTGATGGTAGACAAAAAAAAAAGTTCATATAAGGGCAGTTCAGTTTGTTTTATTGGGAAATAAGTGCATCATGGATATGTTACACAAGTTGGGATGACAGTTGTCAAAACAAAGGTGTTTTCGGTTGTGGCATGATCTTTTCACAAAATTTCAATCACCAACTTTCTCCTCCAAATGTGAAAATATTTTGTCGACACCCACCTACATAGGGATAAAAGATCATCGTAATTAAATAAGAGAACTCAGATCTTGCACAGAAAGATTTAAGTGCTCATTTTTACCATGCACTGGTGTAAAGTGGAACAACAGAGAAATTATCTGAAGGTGCCTCTGCTACGCACTTAATTGTGAAATGCCCAGTAGTCATGTAGATATATTTGTCTGGAACTTTGACTGTCATAGAAGAGGGCAGAGGTGGCTAGATGTCAGTGCATGTCTCAGACATTCATTTCTTGGGTTTAGAAGAGAGATGGTTAAGGCTTGTTTTGGGCTCTATCGTGTTCTGATGTCTTGACACCATTCACCACCCTCGAGAGTAATTTGAGGGTGGTGTAACTTTGGGACAGATCCCATCAACCTTTTGTCAAGCCCTACAGCCAACATTTCAGCTATGGGTTCATCTTTGAGAATGATAAAACATGAGCTCATCACACTCACCTTGAAAACTGTACCTCAGGCGGCAGGAATCAACCAAATGGAGTGACTACAGGATCTGCTAGCTGAACCTAGCTTGGAAACTGTTGACACTTACAGTTTGTTGTCACTGCAACTATCCTCACCATCTAGATGACCTCAGGAAGAAGGATGAAGAATAGTGGGAAAGGCTTGAGCAGCGACCTGTAGACCAACTTGTGGACAGTATGCATATGAGGTTCCAAGTATCTTGTAGTGTCTGGGGCAAAGCAGTGCAGCAGTGAATGCTACCGAGTAGCAGATTTCTATTTCAAATGTACAAAAATGTTCATTATCAGACGTTGTCACACAACCGAAGCATATGTCCTGGCAGTCACTCCATGTGCACTATTGGGAAGTGTGGCTGCCATGGAGAGACAGCACGGCCAATCGACCATGCATGACAGCTGCACAGGTGCCTTTTAGCACCACCTGCCTCATGCTGTCTACACATGCAATTGCCGCCCGGCTCAGTCTGTTATCACGCGTCATGCCATTCACTATATCATCTAAAACAGTAGTGTACTTGTTTTGCCCCATTGCATACAAAGCATTGTATCCATTGTTAACTTATCCTATGGGATTATTAAATATATTTGTAGTGGTGGTGATGCCTCATGTTTCTATTTTGTGTTATAACATAATAGGCAACAATCATGGACGTTTAACAGGATCCCTTAACAGGCATGGCTGTGGATGCAGTGCTACAGCAATTTCTACAATAACAGATAGAGGAACAGAAATATCAGGAAGCCTTATTGTCTGCATTGCTCTTTTGGCAGTCAACTACGCATCTACCACCGTTCCTGTTTTATGACGAGATGGAGGAAGGGTGGGAGGCATATGAGAAGCACATCTGGCAGCACTAGTAACATTGCAGATAACTGATCCATTTGTTGTCAGATCACTTTCCCTGTCATGGATCTCACCCAATACGTAAAAACTTTTGTCCAAAGTGACCCCTCTCATGGAACCAGTGCAGCTGACTTTTGTTATTTGTTAACTAAACTATGGAAAATCCAGGATGGAATGTAACAATATTACGAAAAGGAAGTTGCTACTCACCATATAGTGGAGATGCTGATTCGCAGATAGGCACAACAAAAAGTTTTCACAAAATACGCTTTCGACCAACAAGGCCTTTGTCAAAAAATAGACTACACACACACACACACACACACACACACACACACACACACACACACACACACTCTCATGTAAACACAACTCACAAACACATACACATCCACAGTCTCTGGCAGCTGAAGCTCGACTACAAGAGCAACAGCAGGGCAAGGTGGAGAGAGGTTAGGGCAGCTAGGTGCAGTCGGTAGGTTAGACGGGAGGCAGGAGGAGAGAAGGGTGGTGGGGGAGTAGCAGAAAAGGGGAGGCATAAAAGACTGGGTGCGTTGGCGGAATAGATGGCAGTTTAGTGCAGGAATGGGAACAGGGAAGGGACTGGATGGTTGAGGACAACGACTGACAAAGATTGAGGCCAGGAGAATTACAGGAATATAGGACATATTGCAGGGAGAATTCCCACCTGCGCAGTTCTGAAAAATTGGTATTGGTGGGAAGGAACAGGCTGTGAAATCCTTCATGCTCAGCAGCTGGGTGGTCCAGTTGTTCCTTGGCCCCAGTTTGTTGGTGGCTATTCATGCGGACAGACTGCTTGTTGGTTTTCATGCTCACATAGAATTCGGCACAATGGTTGCATCGTAGCTTGTAGATCATGTGACTAGTTTCACAGGTAGCCCTGCCTTTGATGGGGTAAGTGATGTTTGCAGACTGGAGTAGACAGTGATGGGAAGATGTATGGGACAGGTCTTGCATCTAGGTCTTTTACAGGGATATGAGCGATGAGGTAAGGGATTGGGAGCAGGTGTTGTGTAAGGATGGACAAGTATATTGTATACGTTCAGTGGATGGCGGAATACCACTGTGGAAGGGGTGGGAAGGAGAGTGGGCAGGACTTTTCTCATTTCAGGGCACGACGAGAGACAGTCAAAACCCTAGCAGAGAATTCATTTGCTCCAGTTCTGGGTGATATTGAGTTACGAGGGAATGCTCCTCTGTGGTTGGACAGTGAGACTTTGGGAAGTGGTGGGTGACTGGAAAGATAAGGGACGGAAGATTTGTTTTTGTATGAGGTTGGGAGGATAATTATGGTCTGCAAAGGCTTCAGTTAGACCCTCATTATATGTCAAGAAGGACTGCTCATCACTGCAGATGCGATGGCTATGGGTGGCTAGGCTGTATGGAAGGGAATTCTTGGTAAGAAACAGGTGGCAGCTGTCAAAGTGGAGGTATTGCAGGTGGTCAGTAAGTTAGTATGGACAGAAATACTGATGTAGCCATTTTTGAGGTGGAGTTCAACATCTAGGAAGGTGACGTGTTTGAGTTGATTAGGACCAGGTGAAGCGAATATTGGAGAAGGTGTTGAGGTTGTGGAGGAACGTGGATAGAGTCTCCTCACCCTCAGTCCAGATCGCAAAAATGTCATCAGTGAATCTGAATCACATGAGAAGTTTAGGGTTGTGGGTGTTTGGAAGGATTCCTCTAGATGGCCCATGAATAGGTTGGCATAGAATGATGCCATGCACGTGCCCATAGCGGATTTGTTGTAGGTAATGCCATCAAAGGAGAACTGTGAGGATATAGTTGGTCATGGTGACTAGGAAGGAGGTTGTTGGTTTGGAATCTGTCAGGCATTGGGAAAGGTAGTGTTGAATACCGGTAAGGCCATGGGCATTAGGGATGTTAGTGTAAAGGGAGGTGGCATCAATAGTGAATGGCGGGCCACAATGTGGTAAAGGAACAGGAATTGTGAAGAATCAATGGAAGAAATGGTTTGTATCTTTTATATAGGGGGCTGACTGACCTTCAACAAACGGTGGCCAAGAAACAATTGGACCATCCTGTTGCTGAAGAACTTGCTGCACAACATAACATTCTTTATTTCAGTGACTGCTTCACAGCCTATGCCATATGGATCCTTACCACCAACACCAACTTTTCGGAACTGGCCTCAACTTTCGTTAGTCATTGTCCTCACCCATCCAGTCCCTTCCCTGTTCCCATTCCAGCACTACACAGCCCTGTATTCCACAAACGCACCCAGTCATTTTACTTCTCCCCTTTTCCCCAACCACCAGCCCCCTCCACTCCCACCCCACTCCTCCCCCGCCCTCCATCTAACCTACTAACTGCACCTAGTTTCCCTACCCTCTCTCCACCTCATCCCGTAACGCTCACCAGCAGCACTTCACCATCGCCTACCCAGCTATACTTCCCCATCTCCGCCCCAGCCTCCTCCTTACCCCCATCGAGTTCTCTCTTCCCTCATCCACTGCTGCTGCTGCTTGTAGTCTGGCTTCAGCTACCAGAGACTCTGCTCATGTGTGTGTGACTTTCTTTTGTGTGAGTGTGTGCGTCTGTCGTCTATTTTTGACAAAGGGCTCATTGGCCGAAAGCTTATTTAGAGACAGTCTTTTTGTTGTGCCTATCTGTGACCCAGCATCTTCGCTATATGGTGAGTTACAGTTCTTTTCATAATATTGTTATTTGTTAACTACATACTTTCACTGACATTGCCGGACCTCGTGTGGAATTTTATCCGTTTCAGAAACAGCCTAACCAGTCATAGTGCACAGGGTCAGTTGAACTGCAGAGACATAGTAGGAAATGCCATTTTGGGTCTCTGGTGGTTAAGGAATCGTATGCAGCTGAGATGATTATGGATGCAATCATTTGGGTGGCTCCAGATAAGGAGGTGCATCATAAAGCTCTACAGTATGACCCGACCCCCCCTCCCCCATCCCCGTCTTTGGACGAGTTTTGAAGCGAGGCCCAATCTTTCGAAGTTTCACAGGCTGTCAGGCTTCTGGGGCAAGGTGGCAGCTTTTGCGTCAGACATGGGAGAGGGTTCCGTCATACCTGACACAACAAATGTTGCAACAGTAGAGCACCAGCACTGCCACACTCTGGTTCTGTTTCGTAAACTAGTAAGTCAGTCTCCCCCCCCCCCCCCTCCCCTAACCGGCACTCGTTTCCTTCATGACTTGCCTGCTCCAGGCAGAGATCACTAGTGCTGAAACAAGAAACTAAATTCTGCAATCAGACCCCGAAGACCATGCAATGTTGACTGGCTGCCATACCCTCCTGTGCCATGGGGTATGGTGTCAGAGTACAACTCTCCTGGTCATTGTTGACTTTCAGACTTTTGCATCACTACTACTCATACAGGTAGCTCCTCTGTTGGTGTGTTCCAGTCCTCCCTCCCTGGAAAAAATCTGGGCAGTCTTGGGAATCAAACCCAAGTCCTCAGCATGAGAATCAAGTGTGGTGACTACTTGGCTATGGAGGCAGGCAGCTCATTATTGTGACCTTCCTAAAATTGTTTTGACAGCTAGTCAGTTTTTTTTTTTTTAAATCACCAGGGAATCCATTAAAAATAAAAGTTATATCAAGAAACTGCAGGTGGTATACTGTCCACCAACATAAATATGACTAACTCTACGTCTGTCAATGTCCCCATTTCCATGTTTCAGTCCTGAGGAGTGCCGTATCCTATAAATCTACAGATAACAAATTTGTACGTTTTCCTGTATTGTTTGTAATAATCATGCTACCTTTCCCTATTGTTAAGTTGTCTTGTTCCAAACATTAAGCCAGGAACCCATAAGGGTGTGTTGATTGCCTTGTCACAACAAAACCACAGAATTTATTGGTTACACAAAACTTCATTTTGGTTCACTTTTTGCAGCTCAAAATCATAGGTGTTTGTCATCATTATTTCACTTCATTGCCGAAAGTTGCTTATAGAAGGGCCAAGGTGCCTGTAACTGTGGATACGTTGTATTCAGTCCTAATTTTCCACCCACGTTGAGGTGCAGCTCACATGTCTACCCGTTCACACAATTTTCTCTTGCTGACACCCCTGCATATTAAACCTCCAGTCATTTGAAATATTAACAAAGCATTGCTTTACTCTTCATCCTCTATAAAGAGCAACTTCCTTTGAAAGAAATTTTCCCAGCAAGTGACTTAGGTTGTAGATTTATTTTTGACCTATGGGACAACAAGAGACAGCCCACTAGATTATCTTCCAGTGCATGTGGTTTTAAAATATTTTTGATGAGTGTTGTGTTTCTTCTGCAACATAATAATTTGGATTTTTAGAACTTTAAACAGTCCATAATCACATTGTTTTCTTCTCTGTCAAACATTGTATAATTTGAAACAGTCTTTGATTGTGAAAAGAACAATAACATTTGAATATCATACTACATGTTACATTTTAAGCTGTAGATAGGAAAAAAATAACCCAATGATGATACACTTTACTGTAATCAAGTCAAGTATATTTTAGATCCTCCTGTGGGTCTGGGGGCAAGAATAGGCCTGAGGTATTCCTGCATGTCGTAAGAGGAGACTAAAAGGAGTTTCACATGTTTCGACCTTTCTGTGATGGTCCCCTGTAGGGTTTGACCTCCATTCTTCAAAATTTTCCCAAAGAGCGAGCCAATTGGGGGAGGGCGCCTTACATTGTGTCCATCGTGCATTGAGATCTGTAGCCTATTTTCTCGTTGTCGCATTTCAGTCGTGCTCATTCTCCATCTCTTGGTCGAGGACACCTTCCTGGGTGCATTTTCCACCAGGCACTATGCAGTGTCGTTTTCTGCATTGACGATGACCATGTACTTCTTTGCACCTTATATCCAACATGGTAGCCAGTCCGTTGTAGTGAGGCTGCCATGTACTGTGTTGGATGTAGCCCCCTGACCTCACAGGGATCGCTCTGCTGATGCCTGCGCTGTTAACTCCCCACGTGTGCCAAGGGCTAGATGGCCATCCCCCTGAGTCATCGAGACTCCCGGCAATGGCCATCCTGCCAGGTGGCCTTTGCTGTGGCTATGTGGCGCCCATGGGGAGGGCCCCTGTTCGGAGTGGGTGGCACCAGGGCAGATGACACGCAATGAAGCTTAGTCCATCATCTCTTGATGGTGGTAAAACACCAGCAGTCTCTAAGCATTCACGAGCTCAATGCAGTGCACAGAAGTACAACCCCAAGTTGTTCCCCTCCCTGGCCACACCATGGGAGGAATATCAGGCTAAGGATGGCAGCGGATCTTCTTCACCCTGGTACCTTGTATGTTCGAGAGCTGATGGGGACTCTTTCATGACGATGAGTCCTCAGTTTTTTGTTGAGCACTTAGAGGACAAGTTTGGGTAGGTGAAGGGATTGTCCAAAATGAGATCTTTTGGGCCAGTCGTGATCAAAACAGCATCCTCTGCCCAGTCATGGACGTTATTCGCTTGTGACAAGCTGGGGAATGTTTCTGTAACCATCACACCCCATAAGAGCTTAAATATGGTCCAGTGTATCATATTTCACAGGGACCTTCTTTTGCAGTCAGACGATGAGCTGCACACCATTTTAGAGCAGCAAGGCGTACATTTCGTCCGGCGTGGTCACCAGGGTCCGAGGGATAATCAGGTTGCCACCAGTGCTTTCATCTTGGCCTTCGAGGGTGATACATTGCCCGAGAAGGTCAAGGGGATGGTCCACCGCTGTGATGAAAGCCCTATATCCCTCCCCCGATGCGATGCTTTAAGTGCTGGATGTTCGGCCATATGTCTTCCCACTGTACTTCTGGCGTCACATGTCGAGATTGCAGATGCCCATCGCATCCAAATACTCCATGTGCCCCGCCTCCCATCTATGTCAACTGTGGAGAGCGCCATTCGCCTTGCTTGCCAGACTGCAGAATTCTCCAGAAAGAAAGAAAATCATGGAGTACAACACCCTGGACCAACTTGACCTACACTGAGGCTAAGAGAAAATTTGAACACCTGCATCCTTATGTATGACATCATCTTACGCCGCCGCTACAACAGTTCTGGCACCATCAGCTCCGCCAACCCCAGTCACCTCTCAGAGCCGGAAGACCAACCTGCCCCCTTGATGATGGGGGGAATTTCCCACCCTGTTGCTCCCGCACCACCTACTTCGGGAGCAACACCCCCCCCCAACCATAGGGGATGACCGTCCCCACTTCTAAGCTGGAGAAGCGTAAATCTTCTTTGGCTTCTCTTGCTAGGAAAGATGCCATTGGATCACTCCCTTCCCAGGTTTCTGCTAGTGGGAAAGATGACACCCACCAGTGGCTGAAGAGCTCAAAAGCAGCTGTCATAAGGCTTCACATTCATCCTCAGTCCTGGAGACTGAGCCATTGAAGTCCTTCCAGACAGGGAAACACAAGGAGCAGTGAGAGAAATCGAAAAAGAAGACCCCTAAGACCAAGGAAATTGCGGTGGCACCCACACCACCACTACCTACAAGCTCTGCGTCTGAGAATGGGTTAGAGATTCTGGCGTCCGCTGAGGACCTAGATCTCGCCAGACCCTCAGACACAATGGCTATAGACTGCTCAGGCAATAAGTCAGTGGCAGCAGGTGACCCTGAGGCATAAACTATCTCATTGAATGTTCCATGCCTTCCCAGTCTCACGATGACGTCATCCTCCAGTGGAATTGCGGTGGTTTTTTCCACCACCTGGCTGAGCTGCAGCAACTGTTAAGCTTTACACCTGCTATCTGCATTGTCCTCCAGGGAACCTGGTTCCCAGCAGTGCAGACCCCTGCCCTCCGCGGCTATAAGGGATATTACAGGAACCGTAGCGACCATAATCGAGTGTCGGGTGGAGTTTGCGTTTACGTCCTAAACTCAGTCTGTAGTGACACTGTGCCCCTTCAAACCCCTATTGAAGCTGTGGCTGTCAGAATGACAACGACGCAGGAAATAACTGTCTGCAAGTATATCTTCCTCCAGATGGCACAGTACCCCTGAATGTATTAGCTGCACTAATTGATGAACTCCCTAAACCTTTCATACTTTTGGGAGATTTTAACGCCCGTAACCCCTTGTGGGGTGGCACCGTGCTTACTGGCCGAGCCAGAGATGTCGAAACTTTACTGTCTCAGTTCGACCTCTGCCTCTTAAATACCGGGGCCACCACACATTTCAGTGTGGCTCATGGTAGTTACTTGGACATTGATTTATCAATTTGCAGCCCAGGACTTTTCCCACCTATCCACTGGAGAGCACATGACAACCTGTGTGGTAGTGACCACTTCCCCATCTTCCTGTCACTGCCCTGGCGTCAGGCTCATGGACGCCTGCCCAGATGGGCTTTAAACAAGGCGGACTGGGAAACTTTCACCTCTGCTGTCACCATAGAATCTCCCCCACATGCTGCCATCAATGTGATGGTTGAGCAAGAAGTGTCTACAACAGTTGTTTCTGCGACAGAAAACGCGATCTCTCCCTCTTTTGGGTGCCCCCAGCGTAAGGCAGTCACTTGGTGGTCGCCAGAAGTCGTTGAAGCAATAAAGGAGTGTCAGCGAGCTCTGCAGCAGCATAAGCGGCACCCTTCCCTGGAGCACCTCATAGCCCTTAAATGACTCCGTGCCTGTGTTCGCCATCTTATCAAACGACGGAAGCAGGAGTGTTGGGAGAGATACGTCTTTACCATTGGGTGCCATATGGTACCTTACCAAGTCTGGGCAAAGATCACGCGTCTTTTCGGGTACCAGACCCCAACAGGTGTTCCCGATTGCCGAGCACTTTGCTCAAACCTCTGCGTCGGAGAATTATCCTCCAGCCTTTCGCACTCTCAAACAGTGACTGGAAGTGGAAGTCCTCTCATTCACTATACACCATAGTGAATCCTATAACACCCTATTTGCAGAGTGGGAGCTCCTCAGTGCCCTTGCACATTGCCCCGACACAGTTCCTGGGCCAGATCGGATCCACAGCCAGATGATTAGGCATCTCTCATCTGACTACAAGCGACATATCCACATCATCTTGAACTGGATCTGGTGCGATGACGTCTTTCCATCACAATGGCAGGAGAGCACCATAATTCCGGTGCTCAAACCCAGTAAAAAACCGCTTGATGTGGACAGCTATCGGCCCATCAGCCTCACCAATGTTCATTGTAAGCTGCTGGAACATATGGTGTGTCGGCAGTTGGTTTGGGTCGGGTCCTGGAGTCACATGGCCTACTGGCTCCATGTCAGGGCGGCTTTTTCCAAGGTGGCTCTACCACTGATAATCTTGTGTCCCTTAAGTCTGCCATCCGAACAGCCTTTTCCAGACACTAACACCTGGTTGCCATCTTTCTTGACTTATGTAAAGCATACGACACAACCTGGCAACGTCATATCCTCGCCAAATTGTATCAACGGGGTCTCAGGGGCCAGCTCCTGATTTTTATCCAAAACTTCCTGTCGCTCCATACTGTCTGTGTCCAAATTGGTGCCTCACGTAGTTCTATCCATATCCAGGAGAATGTATTCCCACAGGGCTCTGTATTGAGTGTCTCTCTATTTTTAGTGGCCATTAACAGTATAGCAGCAGCTGTCGGGCCCTCCATCTCACCTTCTCTGTGTGCAGACGACTTCTGCATTTCATACTACTGCTCTAGTACTATTGTTGCTGAGCATCGCCTACAGGGAGCCATCCACAAGGTGCAGTCATGGGCTCTAGCCCATGGCTTCCAGTTTTTCGCCATGAAGACATGTGTCATGCATTTCTGTCGACATCGTACCGTTCATCTGGAACCAGCACTTTACCTTAATTGTGATCCACTCACTGTAGTGGAGACACTCGTTTGACTTGGCTTCCTCGTCTTGGTCAGTTTAAACTGAAGTGTTTGCAGCACCTCAGTGCCCTCCGCTGCCTGAGCAACACCAACTGGGGTGCAGATCGCTCCACGCTGCTGCAGCTCTACGGAGCCCTTGTTCAATCCCACCTTGAGTATGGGAGTGTGATTTATGGTTCGGCGGCGCCCTCAGCATTGCGTTTGCTCGACCCATTGCACCATTGCGAAGTTTGACTAATGATAGAAGATCAGACTTGCACAACTGCTCGCCAGTTATGTTGCACACATTCATAGCTCTCCTGAACATCCTAATTACCGTTGTCTTTTCCCAAACACGCCGATTCACCTCCCGCATAGCGGCCCAGGTCAGGGCTAATGATTGCAGTTCACATGTGATCGCTTGTGTCTGAACTGGAGTCCTTCCCTTCACCACCTCTCCTTGAGGTCCATTCACATACACCTCTGTGGTGTAGCTGTAGGCCAAAGCTTTGCCTGGCCCTTTTGCGTGGCCCTAAGGACTCTGTTAACCCTGCGGCTCTCCGCTGTCACTTCCTCTCGATTCTTGGAGTGTTCAGGGGCTCTGAAGTGATTACACTGACAGCTCAATGGCTGATGGTAATGTTGGCTTCGCCTTTGTCCACAGAGGCCATATTGAACTGCATTCCTTGCCCGATGGCTGCATTGTATTCACTGCAGAGCTGGTGGCCATATATCGCACACTTCAGTATATTCGTTCATGCCCCAAGGAATCGTTTCTTCTGTGTACTGACTCCTTGAGCAGCCTACAGTGCTACCCCTGCCATCCTTCGGTGATGTCCGTTCAGGAGTCCATCTATGACCTGGACTGGTCCCGTTATTCAGTGGTGTTTGTGTGGACCCCAGGACACGTCGGCATCCCAGGCAACAAACTTGCCAACAGGCTGGCCCCCTTCTGGAGATGGACATCTCTGAACTTAACCTGCGTTCTGACTTACGCCACAGGGTTTTCCAGCTTTGGGAGGCAGAATGACATAACAGTATGCACAACAAACTGCGTGTCATTAAGGAGACTTCGAATGTGTGGAAGTCTTCCTTGCAGGCTTCTCGCAGGGAATCAGTTGCCCTCTGCTGGCTCCGCATTGGCCATGCCTGGACGACCCACGGTTACCTCTTGCACCGTGAAGATCCGCCTCAGTGTCGGTGCAACACCCAGTTGACAGTGGCCCATATTTTTGTGCACTGTCCCACTTTGACTGCCAGGCGACGATACCTTGGGTTACTGAATTCACTGCCGCTCATTTTATATGACAACATTTCATTGGCTGATTTAGTTTTATGTTTTATTCGTGAGGGTGGGTTTTATCATTTGATCTAAGTTTTAGCGCATGTCCTTTGTCCCCACCCTAAAAGCACTAGGGGGTTTTGATGTGTAGCAGAGTGGCTGGCTTTTCCTTTTTATTGTCATGGTCGGCCAGCCACCTTAATCTGCTTTCTTGTTTTACAGTCTTCTGTTTGTAGCATTTCTGTTGTTTTCTTGTCCTCTTTTGTTCCTTTTAGTGTTCGTTGCCTTTCCTTCATTCTTGTGGTTTTTCCTTTCTTTCCTTTTTGTATTATACACTCCTGGAAATGGAAAAAAGAACACATTGACACCGGTGTGTCAGACCCACCATACTTGCTCCGGACACTGCGAGAGGGCTGTACAAGCAATGATCACACGCACAGCACAGCGGACACACCAGGAACCGCGGTGTTGGCTGTCGAATGGCGCTAGCTGCGCAGCATTTGTGCACCGCCGCCGTCAGTGTCAGCCAGTTTGCCGTGGCATACGGAGCTCCATCGCAGTCTTTAACACTGGTAGCATGCCGCGACAGCGTGGACGTGAACCGTATGTGCAGTTGACGGACTTTGAGCGAGGGCGTATAGTGGGCATGCGGGAGGCCGGGTGGACGTACCGCCGAATTGCTCAACACGTGGGGCGTGAGGTCTCCACAGTACATCGATGTTGTCGCCAGTGTTCGGCGGAAGGTGCACGTGCCCGTCGACCTGGGACCGGACCGCAGCGACGCACGGATGCACGCCAAGACCGTAGGATCCTACGCAGTGCCGTAGGGGACCACACCGCCACTTCCCAGCAAATTAGGGACACTGTTGCTCCTGGGGTATCGGCGAGGACCATTCGCAACCGTCTCCATGAAGCTGGGCTACGGTCCCGCACACCGTTAGGCCGTCTTCCGCTCACGCCCCAACTTCGTGCAGCCCGCCTCCAGTGGTGTCGCGACAGGCGTGAATGGAGGGACGAATGGAGACGTGTCGTCTTCAGTGATGAGAGTCGCTTCTGCCTTGGTGCCAATGATGGTCGTATGCGTGTTTGGCGCCGTGCAGGTGAGCGCCACAATCAGGACTGCATATGACTGAGGCACACAGGGCAAACACCCGGCATCATGGTGTGGGGAGCGATCTCCTACACTGGCCGTACACCACTGGTGATCGTCGAGGGAACACTGAATAGTGCACGGTACATCCAAACCGTCATCAAACCCATCGTTCTACCATTCCTAGACCGGCAAGGGAACTTCCTGTTCCAACAGGACAATGCACGTCCGCATGTATCCCGTGCCACCCAACATGCTCTAGAAGGTGTAAGTCAACTACCCTGGCCAGCAAGATCTCCGGATCTGTCCCCCATTGAGCATGTTTGGGACTGGACGAAGCGTCGTCTCACGCGGTCTGCACGTCCAGCACGAACGCTGGTCCAAATGAGGCGCCAGGTGGAAATGGCATGGCAAGCCGTTCCACAGGACGACATCCAGCATCTCTACGATCGTCTCCGTGGGAGAATAGCAGCCTGCATTGCTGCGAAAGGTGGATGTACACTGTACTAGTGCCGACATTGTGCATGCTCTGTTGCCTGTGTCTATGTGCCTGTGGTTCTGTCAGTGTGATCATGTGATGTATCTGACCCCAGGAATGTGTCAATAAAGTTTCCCCTTCCTGGGACAATGAATTCACGGTGTTCTTATTTCAATTTCCAGGAGTGTATGTCTCGTCTGTTTTATTCTCATACTTTTGGCATTGTTTTATTAGAAACACAGGACCAATGACCTCTTAGTTTGGTCCCTTCTCCCCTCTTTTAAACCAACCAATCAAGTATATTTTACAAATTGCTTGATAATTATTTTTCTTCTATTGGAAGAGAATACAGCAACTCCAGGTGCTAATGTCACATATTTGTGAAAAAGTATATAAAATTTAAATGAAAACCAACCATCATTAATAAAATTTTAAACTGCCTTATGCCTCATAATCCACATAACTGGTAATTCTCTCCCGATGAATTTTGTACCTACCACTTACCATAGACAGCATCACATAGTTTTGTCAGTAATGACAGTAGGTAAAATCTCCAATAGATGATCTTTTTATGTGCAGATTTCTCAATAATGTTCCAAGCTCTGTCAGTTCGAGATCTAGAGAATATGTTGAAGTTCCCCATGTTCATAAAAGCCTGCCCAAAGATATCAGCACAAATTGGCCATCTAATAACAAATAAGCCAAACACCACCATAAAGCCACAAACACTGCCATGACAGTGCCACCTCTTCGTTTAGTAATATCATGACAGTGTGGTACATATGGTTGGTCCCCCCCACCTCACACCATTATCTGTAAACTGCACCTATTGATGTTAGTAACATCCACAGTATGACTGTTAAGAGAATCAGCGGTGGTCCGTCAGTTGTTCAGCAGATGTCTAACAGTGTTTTGCAAATTATTTTTGTTTCGTTATATATCTCTGTCTCTATTTTGCGCGCGCGCGCGCGTGTGTGTGTGTGTGTGTGTGTGTGTGTGTGTGTGTGTGTGTGTGTGTGTGTGTGTGTGTGTGTTGAATCTGAAGGAAATTTGCTGAGAAACAGTAACTAACATTCTTTTTGATTACCTATTTGTTGCTTGCAGTTCCATTGTCTAGTAAATGAAAGTCTTTTGTGCTTTTAATTATGGTAGGAAACTCAGATGCTCGCTGTATTGCAAAAAAAGATTAGAGACAGTATTATGGATGGAGAAAGAGTCTCTGGCAGAATATCAAGCTTTAGAAGTCAGCAAAACATATTTCCCAGAAATATTCAAAGTCTGATCACCAATGCGCTCCCATTTCGACGAGGATATGGAAGGCCTTTCAAGAGATGTACAGAAACTGATAAATTGCAGCAATTTATACAACAAAAAACAAAATTCTTCAGTGGGAACCTTTGACTCCAGTACAAGCACTGTTGATTGTCATAATTAGTGGAATTAGCTGAGAGAAACAACAACATTGACCATAAATCATTCTTCCAGAAAAAAATGAAGTGCAAAATTGAACTGACAAGGAACCAATAAAATTAAAACTAAAATTGCTTATAATTTATCTGATGATAAAGGTTGCACACAATGTGATTGTCTTAAATCACTTTGGAATTGTGACTGATTATAGCCTCGTAAGATCCTGAGTAAAAATAGGTACAAAGTTAGAAAGATACAGCCTCGTCCTGCAAGAAGTCAGAATTGCGGAGTAAGAGTAAGAGGTACAGCAAATCAAACTGCTCAATAGGGTTAACATCTTAGAAAAATTTGATATAAATATATATACAAAAGGAACAGTTATTTAACAAAGATTATCTCAGAATAGGGAGCAGTACCAGATTAAATTAAGCAAAAAGAGTGGCATTGTAGAACATGTAGATTATGCAGCCACAGACAAAAGAAACAAGTATTTAACGAGGTACTTAGGCTAACAGCAAGTGATGTTGCAGATATGAATCAGGCATAAGAAAAGAAAATTTCAATGGATTGAGGGCACCATTAAAGAGAAGACATGAGTATCAAGTGAATTGCAATAAAAACATAATCAAACATGCTGAATTAAATGAAATTATATAAATTTGTTTGAGAGGCTGTGAAGAGAAACAGTGAAAATTGGCTACAACAGTTTTTCTTTGCTAAAAGCCATAAACTATTCAGAACAATAAAATTATGAAGAAAACAAAACTAACATTTATTAGGTAGATGAGGTGGCATGTGACAGTAACTAACAACACAGAGAAAATTTTACAGGCATACCATGACTTCTTTTCATGTTTGTATTGTTCAGGGGATGATTCAGAACCACAGGTACCTAATGAGATTCCAGAAGTAATTGCAGATTAGGTGTATAAAGCCAGTGGATGTAGGAAGAGAGGAAAGTCACCTGAGGACATTAGTATTTTGTTAGTAATGATGTGAGATGGAGCAAAAGTTATACATAAGAAACTTGCAAAATTATTTATTCTTTGCAAGAAATGGGAAAAACAACATTATTATCCTATCATTCGCTAAATATCACAAACCATATAGAAAAGGCATTAGTTTGGATATAGTATATGGACCAATTGCAAGCTGTGAACGAATTTACAGAGTAGAGCAATGAGTCTTGTATTCATAAATTTTCAACAAAATGTACTTTCAGCCATTGTGAAACAAGGTACTGATTCAACTACATTAGCATATTGAAGAACATTCACTGTTAATCCAAATCATCATGATCACTGTCCACCACATGACTAAATACTGCCTGGTAGTGTTGAAACTCATGATGCGATACGGAAAGTATATAAGTGGAGAAGAGACAAAGGGGTAATCATTCTAGCGACAGTATGGGGTCACAAATGGGGAAATCCACTGACATAAGTGGTTTTGATAGGAGGGAGATTATTATGGCTGATGCCTATGAATGACCATCTCAGAAAGGACGAAGCTGGTAGACTGTTAATGTGCTGTTGCCGTCAGCACATGTGAAAAGTTGTTGAAGGACTGAGAAATCACAAGTAAGCAACAAGGTGTTGGGCATCTATGTCTCATCAATGAATGCAGAGTTGGAGGCTTATCCACTCTGTAACACAGGCTAGGTGGTAGATCTGATGTTAGAGTACAACCTGGTGCAGGCACAAGTGTTTTGGAAAACACCATTCAATGCACATTGTTGTGCAGAGTTCATCTTTGCCTTTACAAATGTCTGCTTGTGTCTGTGTATGTGTGGATGGATATGTGTGTGTGTGCGAGTGTCTACCTGTTCTTTTTTCCCCCTAAGGTTAGTCTTTCCGCTCCCGGGATTGGAATGACTCCTTACCCTCTCCCTTAAAACCCACATCCTTTCGTCTTTCCCTCTCCTTCCCTCTTTCCTGATGAGGCAACAGTTTGTTACGAAAGCTTGAATTTTGTGTGTATGTTTGTGTTTGTGTGTGTGTCTATCGACATGCCAGCGCTTTCGTTTGATAAGTCACATCATCTTTGTTTTTAGATATATTTTTCCCATGTGGAATGTTTCCCTCTATTAATTCATATCATAAATTACATACACAGTTGCATTGTAGCTACAATGCAACTTTCAACAGACATGCACGTACCGCCTCTCCCCAACACTTCATCCTTTATCAAAATCACTTTACCAAGTTACTGTGTACACAGTTGTAGCTGGAACAGATGAAACAGAAAAATGAGTGCAGAAACACACACACTCGCAATTAAAATTGTGTACCTATTATATTTTCATGAATATACTCTCTCTCTGCCTGACACTTAACTATAATTTGCATATTATCAATGTAGATACTCAGAAAATTTCAGAAGGCATTAGCATAACTATGAACTAATGTGTGCTCAAAAGAGACTCAAGTAAAAATGTTCCTGACTTGGCCCTGAATTTCCTTCCCCATCCTAAAATGTGGATGTCTGTGGCAATGCATTATAAAGTATAACTTAAATATGATCCACGTCTTTAGTTATGGATTCATTTTACTTAATCTGTATGGAAAGCCTTCTAGTTTCGTGTATTGTTTCTGTGATAATCAACAATAGTTGATAAACCTCCAACATGATGAGCTCAAGCCACCAGCACAAAGAAAGTTGTAGATAACATTTTGAATAGGTGTTTGCAGTGTGCTGTGGAAGACTACATAACATAATTTGAATAGTCCTTTTTCAGACTTTTAAGTCATTGTTTTCAGGAACCATTTCACTGTAGAGTATTTCATTCTGTGCTACACAGAAGCCACCTATTTCATCTCTGAATCAAAATAGTAAAATTTCATTGAAAATGTACAATGATATGCAACAGTTACATGGATCTTTAGTGTGATGAGTATTTTGTGATTACTTTGCAGGTTAAATGGAAAACACTGACAGTATAGGTGAACGGTTAACAGATGGAGAAGATAGTGACTCTGAAGTGGATGACTCGAATAACATGATGGAAGACAGCTCTTCAGATGAAATGAACTCAGAACACAGGAAGACAGTAAGTTGTTGGTTATTTGGAATATTCAGCAAATTTAGATCTCACTTTATATTATACTGATTTTTAAAAGTTTTAGTTATTTAGGATAAGGATGCTGCTGGAGAACAGATGTTTTCATGCATTGTTACAACAACAAATGTTTCATGAACAACTTTTGTACAAGGGTGTTTCAATTGCAAACCTTCATTATGTTTTAGGCAGCTCGTTATTACATATAGAAGTAAAGTAATTTTATTATTGTTATGATAATGATGATAATAATAATAATAATAACATAAATAAATAAAGTCACATACCATATATGTTTATTAATCAGATTAAAGAATGGAAAGTTCAGGTTGTAATATCAACAGTTATGAAAGGGATAGATTGCTATTAACCATAAAGGTGACATATTGAGTTGCAGGCAGAAACAGCCAAAAGATTGGTACACACTGAGCTTTCAGCCGAATCCTTGTTCAGAAAAGAAAGGAAAACACACACACACACACCTTTGCACAAGCAGGCACACCTCACATATACAGCTGCTATATCCAGCAACTCTGGCCAGACTGCAACTGTTGTATTGAATGAAAGCAGCAATCCAGAGAGGAGGAGGAGGATAGCAGGGCATGAGTAGAGGGGAAAGAGCCACCGCTGTCTCGTGGAGTGTGCAGGGACTACACGGTGGCAGGAAAAGGCTAACCAGGAACACCGTTGGGGGGCTATGGGGGAGGAACAATGAGTGGAAAGGAGAGGAGACGATAGGGGCAAAGACTGGTGGTTGAGTTGGCAGAGAGCAGCTCATTGTGAGGGTGAGGGGATATGAACTGGGAGTAGTTGATGCCACAGACAGTGTGGAAACCATAGGATGGAGGGTGCATGGAAAGTACTTTATCGTAGGATGATACTGAGGTAATTTCGGGAGCAGAGAACGTGTTGTAAGGGTAACTCCCATCTGCACAGTTCAGAAAAGCTGGTGGTGGAGGAGGGAAGCCAGATGGCCTGGGTTGTGAAGCATTTATAGCAAGCATGTTACATTCAGCTGCATGTTATGCCACAGGGTGGTCCACTTTGCTCTTGGTCACAGTTCGGTGGAGCCATTTGTCCTGGTGGACAGTTGGCTAGTAGTCATCCAATATTAATATAAAAAAAACAGTGACAGTATCTGCATTTTGACAACTGCCATCCCTTCGATCAATGCTTCCCAATTAACGTCCCTCACCCACAGTGTGCCACTCTCTGTTAATGCACCTACCAGCCTTTTCCCCTTTCTGCTCCTCTTGTTTTCTGTCCCATTTCCCCTTCCCCCACAGTCTGGCTGGAGATAGCGATCACGTGTATGTGAGGTGTGTGTGTGTGTGGGGGGGAGGGGGGGGGGTTGGTTTTCCTTTCTGTTCTGAGGAAGGCTTTGACGGAACGCTCTGTGTGTAAGTCTTTTCGTTGTGCCTGTCTGGAACTCAACGTTTCATCCTTACGGTGAGTAGCAATCTGTCTTACTAATCAGATTACACTAGTCAACAAATTTAAACTTTTTTTCTGCATCTGGTTTGTAAATGGGTGGATTTACCTAATTTTGGGATGATGAATACACTGGTAAAATCAGTTTTTCTCTATGACGTCACATTTCCTAAATACACAGCAGAATAAAAAATGGTAATAGCAAAAATTGACACAATTAAGTCAAACAGAAATACACATTCAGAACATTTGAAATCAATACTATGTTGTATGTTTATATGTGCATGATGCCAATAAGAGGTCCAAATTAGTTCAGAAGATATTTTCACCTTTAATCATCTTTTATTTTTGAAAAATGCTACAATGAAGCTCTTCTTTTGTTTGCCATTTCATCACTCTCCCTAACAAGACCCCAGCAGTAGTCACCGACCATCTAAGGGTTCCAGTGGCCTTGGTAACAGTGTTCCATGGTAAGAATGTCTTGGTGAAAGCGTTCACCATGCTCATTACTTACGGCTCCCAAATTTTCTGGAAGAAACCAAGGCGAGAATGTAAAAAGTGAATTTTAATCGACATTCTACGCCCCATGTTCTTCTAGTTGTCCAACAGATCATTCACAATGGTAACATAGTTTTTGTCTTTTCTGTTACCCAAAAAGCCATTCACAATCTCTTTAAAAGAAGACCAAGCAGCTAATTGGATATCTGCGAGTTTGTTATCAGAGGTTGGATCTTTCAGAAATTTTCTTATTTGTGGTCCAACAAATATAACCTCTTTCGGCTTTGCCTTACTTAATTTGGGAAACTTTTCTTTTAAGTGATTTAAGGCATCACCTTCTTTATCCAGAGATCTTACAAAGTTCTCCATAAGGCCCAACTTGATATGAGGGGGAGGCAAAATGATTTTATCAGGCTCAACCAATGGGGTATTGCTCACATTTACGTTTCCAGGAACATATGACTTCTGTATAGACCATTCCTTGACTGTATAGTGGGTCTTGGTGTCACGGCTGTCACAAAGGCACAAAAGGCAGCAGTATTTCATGAATCCAGCCTGTAAACCTGTAAGGAGTGCAACAACTTTTAAATCACAGCAGATCTGCCATTCATGATCCTTATATTTGGTTGCCTCTAGCAGCAAAGCCAAGGTTTCATAAGCTTCTTTCATATCTACTGTGTAAGCCAAAAGAACCGATGGAAATGCATTGCCAGTAGTGCTGCTTTCAAGCTTGTTTTACTGGAGTCAATAAATAGTCATCACTCCCGTGCAGAGTGTATACGACCCAGGACAACCGGGAGATGCAGGAAAAACCCGGAATTTTTTCATCTGGGAGTTTTCTGTTAAACTTTAGTAATTTTGACTGGTAAGAACCCGATGCTCTAACAAAGGATATTACTGTATCCCACTACTGCAGAATAATACTTCAAATAATACTTCAACAATAAAACATAAACGAGAGAAAAAAATGAAAATAAATTAAATTGCAAATGAAATGCGCCGTATACGACGACGACACACAGTGCTCATGCAAGCATCTGCCAACAGCAAAATGTGTGAAAGGCTTTAGGAAGACCATGCAGTGCTTCATAACAACAAATTGCCTACGATGAGTGTGAAGTCACAACTGTTTACATTAGATTCGTTTTAGCAGTTATAAGTGGGCTCATGCGCATGCGCAGTTGAGTCGCGTTTGAGTAGTAGATTCTCCCACTTCCGGCTACAGGAATGTGGCTGTTGGCTGTGCAAGCAGTCGCAGCAAGCAGCTAGATGCGACTGGGAAAAGGGGGTGCCAAATTCATATTCTTGAGGGAAAAAAACTTGTTTCACAAAGTGCCTACCATCCAGCACACGTCGGTCTGTTGATTGTTCATATGATTTTGAAATCCATCCCTGTTGGTTTTTGAACATTTTTGAACACATTTTAAGTTGATTTCTGAATGAATCTTAAGTTGATTTTTGAATGCGTGCATAGTGTACGTGATGTCTGTGTTACGAGAATCCTTGTCGAATCTAGAAATAAACTTTCCGCAGACAAAAGGGAACGGGACTAAATGAGCTAAACCGAGTAAAGCCGAACAGGTGAATGCCGATCACTGTCTGATTATGTGGTTGATTGTGCTTGCAAATGATCAGTATTGTTATAATTACTAGCGAAGTCCATAGATTCAGACTACCAGAATGGAAACAAACAACTATCAGGAATAACAGGTGAGAAAGATTACATATTATCTTCTTGGTGTATCCAAGAACACGAAATTTTAAAAGAAAATTTTAGGCCAGATCGCTACACTAGTAAGGGCCCATAGTTGTACAGTCCCCGGCTGGCAGCCTCTTAAGTTTTATTCTGGAAGTAATGCGGAAAATGTGTTGTATGAAAATGTAATAACGCCTAACTGGAGAATAATCACGGGATAACTAAACCTGTGATTCTGGCAGGGTTAGTGAAGTTAATCAGTGAACAAGTTTTGACAATGGCAGGAATAGCTACAGAATTGATGATGACAAGATTGTTTGTTAGAACGAGGAAGAAGAAGAAATGGGGACATCACACAAATTATGGAGAGTAAGACGATTCCAAATTTATATAAAAATTTCAGAATACTACTTTCCGATCTCATGCTTGAGAAATTGGTGCGTATGAATGAAATGTGAAACTATTTCGTAACGTAAAGCTTTTTGCTTGTAGTAGCCCTTATAGGCATATGATATTGGTACTTTGTGAATTATATTCTGCCTTGTTATAAAAATGACCATTTGTGCCAAAACAGTCTTATTTATTTGGTGTGTGTTACAAAATTGCTGCAATATGAGAAAGACCTATTTTGTTTTATCTAGAAGACAGTGACAAAATAGACGTAATCAGATCAAGAAACCACACCAGTCTTGGGTATTATTTGTATTAACAGCTTTTTCAGTATTAAATAACGACATTTTGATTTTTCATGTAGCAAAACGTTTGATGTTGACGAACTTTGGCGAGGTAATAGATTCTTTCGCAGAAAGGAAAGCATGCCATGTAAAGCTGTAGCAAGATTAGAGAGAAAAAAATGCTAGGAGTTAAGTATTGAAGAAATGTGCACTTTCTTGCTTGTCTCTTGTCTTCATTGGTTTTATGTATCCTTTATTTAATTTTAGGTCACACAAAACAGCAAGTTATAAGCTAATAGGCAATAAAGAGTGCAAATTTTCTGAAGAGTTCTTCTTCTCCCAATTACAAAAAATCCCATCCACTATTAATAGCAAGATATTTTTTTTTTAAGAGGAGCAGGCTGTCCAACCAGCCAACTAGGAGCAGGAGAGGCACCACAGGACTTTTCAATTTCCACTGTCCTGAATGTAGTTTGATGGCATCCACGTTTCAAGTCCACAGAGCAAAATACAGTGACTTGCGATAGAAGAATGCTGTATGAAGAGGCGTGGCACTGCAGTTTGGCACGCTTAAGACCAAATAACATATCTTACATTTCCTCAAACACATATGTTTTATGTTTTAGACTTTTCAGAAAGGTGTGTGCTACAAGATGAATATAGTTTTGAAAATTCGATTTTTTAGTATTGACCCGGTTAGCAAATATTGTAGATCTGGGGCTGATGTGCAGACTAGTCTGAGTTATAGTGGGTAGTCTCCATGTGACCTGTGTTTACATTTAGTGATTTTGCTGTTTCCCCTTCGTTTACTTTCACGTCAAATGAAAACAAAAATAATGTCTGTAGCCGGGAGCTATCAAGTGAATTAAAATACATTCACATAATTACAGAAGGCTAAAATATGTTATTAGTTTCAGATTTTATTTTATTTCCACTTTTCAGACAGTCAAGCATCAATCGCCTTGCAGAACAATGAAGTTATTTTTGTCTGTTTGCTAAAGAAATTTGACTTTTATTAACGTTTTCCACAGAGGCAATAAATGTATTTGAAACAAAATGTTTAATTCCACAGTACTGGCTAGTTTCAACTGTTCGCTGCATTTCAGGTGCACGTTTTCATCTTCTAGCATGTATGGCACTATGCCATAATAAAGAACCAAACATAATATAATACAGTACTGGTGCTCCAAGAAAATCTACATCCCGAAAACCACACTGAAAAGCTTAACATCAGGTCGAGGTCTACTTCATTGGGAATCTGGACATATGAATGTGCATTTTAAGTATGCACTTCAAATGTGCACATTTTAGTATGGTTCACGAAATTCCGATGCTCTTGGAGTATCCTCGGATGTCTTGTTTCTTTTATGACATAATGTATGATCTTTCAGTGTTTTACATGTACGTATATACGGGCTTCCTACGTCATGGTAGCTGCGCAAGCGCAGTGTCTCCTGTTATCTGTACTCTCTGGCAACTGCAGAAACGAACCTGTTTCTAACAAGTCGCGGGAAAATATTGCGAATGGTAGTTTGAAAAGTGTTACTTTCAAAGTATCCTTTTACATAAGTTGAACTATGTGCGAGAATGTACCATGTACAGAGTGTTTGACTCTCATTTAAAAGTCAACTTTTTGATGATGAGTCATTTAGAATAATTTCGAACCCTGAAGATCAGACATTTATGACATTATTAAAAATTTTACTGGCACATTTGTGTGAAATATCTTAAAATGTAACACGCAAAGAAAAGATCAAGATTGTATGCGAAAGCTTAGCTTCTCTTGCAGCTTATTAACTTTAGAGGCCAATATTGTGTGTGAAAGCTTTGCTTTTCTTGTAGCAACACTATGTATATTAATTTAAATTATTAACTTTCCCTGTTTGTGTGTTCGTGCTACTTAACAGTGATGTTGCTTTTGGCTGAGTACATCACGTGTCCTATGCTCTGAATATCCGCTGTCATTGGCTGGCGAGATCACGTGACATGAGCTATGGCTGGCTTACAAAAGTGCATCACAATCTCAATTTCAATTATTCAAAAAGTAACATGGAGTGTTTGGTGGAATTCCAATGTATACTTTCAAAATACAAAAAAATGCAGTGTACTTATTGGTGCACATCAAAGATATTTCCAAAATGTGTCGTTTTCCTTGAGTTTTGTTTTCTAAAGTGCCGGGAAATTCTACGCCCGTGTATAAAACCATCACCATTCAAAGGATTGATAAGTTTTGCAGTTTCGAGGGAAAATATACTGCCACTTAACACGGAAAAAGTGTGTTTTCACCCAGGAGAAAGTGTATTTTTAACCGGGAAAAATCTGGGAATTTTTTTTCCTTGTCCGCATGTACTCCCTGCTGTGGATTATGTTGTACACCTAGCTGCATCATCAGACCATTGACATCTCTACCTATAAACATTGAATTCTGCTTATCGAAATACTGAGCGAAGGAAGCACCTCTTGATCTGAAATTTTTGTTCCTGGAGCTAGAAGGTTCCGTTGTTGCAGTCTCGACCCCAAGAGTTCAGCTTACTGTTTTGAAAGTTCAGATCACGAACCAAATCATTCCATTCCTTTTGATTAAAGAGCTGAGGTGAAGTGTCATGATATTGAGGGCAGTACTCTTCTATATGTTCAATACTTTCTGATTCACTTGACATAGTATCTGGTTCTGAGGCTTTCAAGTTACAGTCAGGAACAGGCAACCCCTCATCGTGGGTGCAGGCAAATGCACTGAAGATATATTTGGATGGTGCAAAATTTCATTTTGATCACCAACAGGACAATCAAAATACAATTTATATGCCTCCTTAACCAAATGAGTGACTGGTTTCTTTAGGCTTTTGGAGTCAATTTCCGACACACTAACAAAAGTTGTCAGTATGGTTTGGACAGCAATGAGATTTACTAGTTGCCATTTGTCATAGTGTTAAGTTTTAAACACAAAAAGTTTGCACTATCTTTCATAGGCAACAACTCACGGAGGATCTCATTCACATCACTGGATTATCACACCAACCATTTACTGGTGATTTGTAGATCTTCTAGCTCTCCTCTGCAAATCAAAAACAAGCAATTAAACATCAAAACAGAAGAACATCAAAAAGCAAAATAACTGAATACGAAAAATAAAAAACCCTTTAAAAACTCAAAAATAGTACGTGCTAGAACATTTTGAAAGGTATATTCAGATTCTACACACCAAAATACATACTAGTTGATGTATCGCATCCCAGATGCAAAATGGCTGTTGACTAGTGTTATTAACTTTGGTCATGGATGAGCATCTTCAGACCTGGCCACTGTTGACTGAAATTAATAACCTGATTTATAAATATTTGTGGCCTGTGACTGGATTTATAATGAAATAAATAAATCTTGGATGATGTGACTTACCAAACGAAAGCGCTGGCACGTCGATAGACACACAAACAAACACAAACATACACACAAAATACTAGCTTTCACAACCAACGGTTGCTACGTCAGGAAAGAGGGAAGGAGAGGGAAAGATGAAAGGATTCAGGTTTTAAGGGAGAGGGTAAGGAGTCATTCCAATCCCGGGAGCGGAAAGACTTATGTTAGGGGGAAAAAGGACGGGTATACACTCGCACAAACACACATATCCATCCACATCTGTGTGTGTGTGTGTGTGTGTGTGTGTGTGTGTGTGGAAACATTCCATGCGCGAAAAATATATTTAAAAACAAAGATGATGTGACTTACCATACGAAAGCGCTGGCAGGTCGATAGAAACACAGACAGACACATACATACACACAAAATTCAAGCTTTCACATCAAATGGTTGCTTCATCAGGAAAGAGGGAAGGAGAGGGAAAGACGAAAGGATGTGGGTTTTAAGGGAGAGGGTAAGGAGTCCTTCCAATCCCGGGAGCGGAAAGACTTACCTTAGGGGGAAAAAAGGACAGGTATACACTCGCGCGCGCACACACACACACATATCCATCCGCACATACACAGACACAAGGAGACATTTGTAAAGGCATATATATATATATATCTGCTTGTGTCTGTATGTGTGGATGGATATGTGCGTGTGTGCGAGTGTATACCTGTCCTTTTTTCCCCCTAAGGTAAGTCTTTCCGCTCCCGGGATTGGAATGACTCCTTACCCTCTCCCTTAAAACCCACTTCCTTTCGTCTTCCCCTCTCCTTCCCTCTTTCCTGATGAGGCAACAGTTTGTTGCGAAAGCTTGAATTTTGTGTGTATGTTTGTGTTTGTTTGTGTGTCTATCGACCTGCCAGCGCTTTTGTTCGGTAAGTCACCTCATCTTTGTTTTTATATATATATATATATATATATATATATATTATATATATATATATATATATATATATAATGGAAGGAAACATTCCACGTGGGAAAAATTATATATAAAAACAAAGATGAGGTGACTTACCGAACAAAAGCGCTGGCAGGTCGATAGACACACAAACAAACACAAACATACACACAAAATTCAAGCTTTCGCAACAAACTGTTGCCTCATCAGGAAAGAGGGAAGGAGAGGGGAAGACGAAAGGAAGTGGGTTTTAAGGGAGAGGGTAAGGAGTCATTCCAATCCCGGGAGCGGAAAGACTTACCTTAGGGGGAAAAAAGGACAGGTATACACTCGCACACACGCACATATCCATCCACACATACAGACACAAGCAGACATATATATATATATATATATGATTATAATAGAGGGAAACATTCCACGTAGGAAAAATATATCTAAAAACAAAGATGATGTGACTTACCAAATGAAAGTGCTGGCAGGTCGACAGACACACAAACATACACACAAAATTCAAGCTTTCGCAACAAACTGTTGCCTCATCAGGAAAGAGGGAAGGAGAGGGAAAGACGAAAGGATGTGGGTTTTAAGGGAGTGGGTAAGGAGTCATTCCAATCCCGGGAGCGGAAAGACCCCTAAGGTAAGTCTTTCCACTCCCGGGATTGGAATGACTCCTTACCCTCTCCCTTAAAACCCACATCTTTTTGTCTTTCCCCCTCCTTCCCTCTTTCCTGATGAAGCAACCGTTGGTTGCGAAAGCTTGAATTTTCTGTGTATGTTTGTGTTTGTTTGTGTGTCTATCAACATGCCAGCGCTTTCGTTTGGTAAGTTACATCATCTTTGTTTTTAGATATATTTTTCTCACATGGAATGTTTGCCTCTATTTTATATATACATATATAATTATCAGAGCCGTTTTCATTTTGATGAATGCTTTTGACAGTGGTCTAATGACATGAAATGGTGAACAGAACATTAAGGGAAGTACTGAGTTATTATGTTCTGCATGGTAGCCAAAGTTCAAAAGAGACTAGCATTCTTATGAAGCAGAAAAATGCTTGAACTCAGACATCTGCATTTTAGGATATGTTGTGTTTTGATAAGATCTGCATTTGTCTGTGCACACAGTACTCTTTGCTCTCTGTTCATGGTTTCAAGTTGTTGAAAGTGCATACAGTGTTTGAAATCTTCGTAGAAACACAGTACCAGCAGTTCGGAATTTTGCAGAAGTTTTTCGTAGCCTTCCAGACATTGTTCTTAAAATTATGCTTTTAACTGATGTTGCACCTACTCTGTGAAGTTGTTACTGCATCATAGAAGCTGTTTTGTTTGCAGCTAAAAAAATCACTTTTGTTTGATAGTGTCTTGTGTTGCTGTGGTATTTTCTTCATACCTGGCCTGGTTGTGGCATCTGTGTTAATGGATGCCTAAATCACCACACTATTAATTATAGAACAAATTTCAATGTTTCTCACTGTTTAAATAAAGTGTTCAAAATAGCTAGATGACACACTTATTTGTTGCAGTCCATAGTGTTGCTGTTCATTGCAGTTGCATGAGGAAATTAGAGGAAATCATGATGACAGTTATCATTTTTTAATTTTATGGCAATCTTTGGTTAGTTTAAATACTGAGGATTGGTGATAGCAATGGATATAGAAACAGTATTTTGTCAGTATTTTAAGTTGCATTCCACTGCACTGTTATAGTCTCAGTTTACAAAGAATAAATGCAGCAAATCTACCTTGCAGTGATTATTTATTATAAGACACAATAGGTCATAGTCAAAAATTCCAAAAAACGCATAGATTTTTGTTGCTATTGTTAGAAAGTAACAGGTGAGGATGTGATAAAGGCCACTGTAAGACTAGAACAGTATTTAAAGTGCTTGTATTGGTGAATTATGTAAATATTGCGATTATCCCTTTGAGTATGTAGTATATTTCATCTCAGAATAATTATCAAATGGGAAGAGAGAAAATTTGTATCTGAATTTCCTAATGAAGTGTGTACCATGTATAACATAAAACTAATCATGTTTTATATATATTTTCCACTGAAAGTTGAATATCGTATTTCTGACATTTTCTAATTTAAATTCTGTATCGGTAACTCAAGAGTGTTGAAACAATCTCTTAGACATAACAACGCTGTTTCAGGTAGTGACAAAGTCTGATTTGTGTGACTCCCCCGTTTCAAAAGCAAGTAATCACCACATTCCAAAGAAGAAATCAGGTGTCAGCTGTTCCAGCAAAGGAATTAGTAAAAAATCTCACTGTAAGCCTTCGACTTCTTCAGCAGCTACAAAAGTGCTTCTGGCTGAAGAACTAACAGAAGAACAAGTGAAGGACAAAAAACTTTTAAAAGAAAAGTATAAAAATTCTAAATTCCAAGAGAAACTTCTACTAATGGAATTAAAAAATATGGAAAGAAAGATCGAAATGTTCAAAAAGTCTCAAAAACTTTGATTCAGGTGTTTCTGGAAGTGTATTTCTGATTTTCTAAGTTATTGCTTTAGTTTCATAAAATAAGAAAACCATTTTTTATTTCTCATTAATCTAATACCATTACTTGTAAATAAAAGCATATTGTTTAAAACATCATTTGAAGTGTATTGAGTTTTTACAAATTCACACTGACGATACTGGCCTTATTTGTGAACTTCAGTTTTTCTTTTTAATCGATGATTACACTCAAAGTGTTTTTATTATTGAAAGTTGGAAATATTGTAATTTTTCCCTTTGAATTTGTATTACATTTCCTCTTAGAATAATTATCGAATGGGGTGAGATAAAATTTGTATCTGAATTTTATTTTATTAGTCCGTCCAAAGACCCTAAATGTTTTGTATAAGAAATTGAAGTTCTCTATATTTTTAAGGGCAACATGACATGTATTTTGCATAAGATACTGTCAAAGTGGGCAAGTTCATTGTATTTTATACATCAGAGTAAAGTTTTTTATGGCAAAAACTTATAATGGGGGTATCATATTTCTGACAGTTCTTTTTTTTTTCTTTTTTTACATGTGAGTTGTGTTAGTCAGCACATAATTTTCAACCAGCACACAGCTGTAGTTAGTTTTCATAGAATTGTACACAGAAGTGGAAAAAGTTATATTTTTTGATAAAGCAGAAACATCTTAAAAGTTTGAAATGTGACCATTAAAAAATATAAATGATGGTTTAATATTTTCAGTCAGTTGTCTTAAGTATAACATTCTTGTAACTTCTTCTTAGCCTCACAATTGTTGAAAAAGTTGTTTTGTGAAATAGTTGCACATAAATGTTTAGGCTAGTTCTGTTTGCAGTAAAACTACATTTTCTCAAACATTTAAATTTGCAGTAACAATTTTTAACAGCCATATCAGATTATTAATACAATACTTTTTATGGCCAATTAAAAAAAAGACTTGAAGAAATGGAAGTAAAGTAATATTTATCTCCTAAACATTGATATCCATCATTAGTCTTTAATGCCCAATATATCTGCTGGATATTTCAAGTTTATGAAAGAAAGATCGCCACCTATTCACCAACATGTTTTAACCAACTAATTGCAAGGGAATTTATCAAATAGTGATGAATATGTAAAATAAAAGCTTTCAGTGTTTTTTTACACACACACACACACACACACACACACACACACACACACAGTTGGCAGCATGCTTCATGGGTCTGGCGCTTTTACATCAAATTTTTTCTATAAATACTTGCAGACTAAACTAAGAATAAAATATAAAAATGAAAAACTCTACTCTTTGAATATGTCTTCATAAAGAGAAGTGGACAAGGAAGGAGGATTCTGTTGGGTTTTTCAGTTTCAGTTATACCTTTCTGCTTCCTTCCTTTATATCATACAGTGAAGTAAAATTTTGTAGGTTTGATACTCCTCACTTATCCTGATATTGCTGTCTACTATACTGCCATTGTTTTGTGATAGGTTCAGTTTTTTATCTGTTTACACAGTTCTTTTTTTTTCACTAAATTTTCCAGTTATTATTGTAGTACTGGAGAGTCCTGAGTGGATTACAAATAAAGGAATAAAGATAACCTCTCACTTTATAGTTGAGTGGCTGACAGATTACATAAATTGCATTCATTGCCAATCTTTAGAACGAAATCCTTTTCATAACTAACTAATAAAACCATACACACATACACTTGCTTAGCTGCATTGTCCCATCACTACAGCCTGAGTGGGGTGAGGGTTGTGCATCAATTGGAGTGCATGAAAGGAACAAGGAAGGGAAGGGAGGCTGACAGCTGAGGAGGAGAGGTGGCAAGGGAATGGGACACAATAAATTCAACTTGGTGAAGGCAGGAAGAACTGTGTGGCACGCATGATGAAAAGGTGCGGAGGAGGAAGAAGATCAGAGAGACAGAAAACTGTGAGTGTTAGATTCATGGAGTGAAGTGACAGGCATGGAGAAAGGTGCAGAGATTGATATGGGTCAGGAGCTATTGGAGATTGAGGATAGCAGTATCAAAGGGTATAAAGATTTGTTGTAAGAACAGTTTCCATCTACATAATTCTGAGAAGCTGCTGTTTGGGGTGGGGAGGTGACGATCCAACAACACAGATTGTGTAGCAGCAACTAAAGTCTAACACTTTGGCCACTGATGGTCAATTTTGTTCAGGGGCACAGTTTGGCACTGGCCATTCATATAGATGGACAGCTGGTTGGTGGTAATGGCCACATAAAAGGTATGCAGAAGTTGAGTGTGGCATGACTGCTTTCATAGATGGCCCAGCCCATGATAAGAGTAGATTATGCCTGTGACAGAACGAACAGAATGTGCTGGGTGGGTGCATAGGACAGGTCTTGCACTGGATATTCCCAGGGATGCAAGATATGTAAGGAGTTGTTAGTGAAATGTTGTAAGTAAGGATCAGGATATTTTGTAGAATGGGTAACAGGATACCAGTTAGGGGGAGGTGGGGAGGAATTTCCTTACTTCAGTACATGATGAAAAGTATTTGAAATGTTAGGGGAAGATGTGGTTAAGTTGTTCTAGGTTTATGATGGGGTGCTTCTTTGCAGCTGTTTAGTAAGTTGGATGGAAAATTAAGGGTCTGGTTTTAGACTAAGTTTAGAGGGTACCATATGTCCTTGGAGGCATTTTTCGGCATAACCGGTGAAATGGTTGCCCATCACTGCAGTGTGCTCCAAGGGTGGTTGGATTCTATGGGGAAGGTTTTTTAGTGTGGAAGGTATATTGGCTATCAGAGTGGAGGTATAGGCTACTGTTAATGGTTTTATGTGGACTGTGGTTTTTATGGAGCCATCAGAGAGAGAGAGGTAGCACAGCAGGACCAGCTGAAGTGTGTAACTTCGACGGTGTTGAGATTGTGAAGGAATGTGGAGAGAGTGTCTTGGCCATGGGTATCATCAATGAACCTGATGAAACATTAGGTTTTTGACCATGAGAGAGTAGGAAAGTTTCCCCTAAAAGGTAAACAAACAGATTGGCATAAGAGGACAATGTACAGGCATCCATGGCTGTGGTGGAAATTTGTTTTATCATCTCCCTTTGCACTAGAAGTAGTTGTGGTTAAGGATGAAGTTGGTGGTGTGTATAGGCAGTGAGGTAGTGATCTTGAAGTTGGCAGAACAGTGTGAGAGATAGTGTTAAACATTGGCCAGGTCGTGGACATGGGGGATGTAGGCATATAGTGTTGGCATTTTCAACAGTGACTAACCTGTCCTTGCTACCTTTGAAATTTTGTGCTTGATATTGTTTTCAAAGTCTGATAGTATGTCTCCAGTCTTATGGATTCCATACACCAACTTGAGTAATTGTTTGTTTGCCATTTTCCAAAATGATTTTAGAAGTTTTGAAGGAATGTTATCTATGCGCTCTGCTTTATTTGATCACAAGTCTTTCAAAGCTCTGTTAAACTCTTGCTGTGATATTGGATCCCCAGTGTCTTCCAGATTACCTCCAGTTGTTCTACCATGTCATCAGAAGGTTCTTCCCCCTCGTAAAGGTCTTCACGGCACTGTTTCCACCTATTTGCTCTCTCTCTCTCTCTCTCTCTCTCTCTCTCTCTCTCTCTCCCTCTCCCTCCCTCCCTCCCTCCCTCCCTCCCTCCCTCCCTCCCTCCCTCCCTCCTACATTCTTAATACTGTCACCTTCACTTTTGACTTCACGGAAGGATGTTTCGCTTTTTCTGTATGCCAAATATTGCCCGACTTTTCCTCAGCATTTTTGTACTTCTTTATTTTGTTAATCAGTTCAGGTATTTCCTCTGTAACCCAAAGTTTCTTCACAGTTACCTTCCTTGTATCTAAATTCACCTGTCCAACTTCTGTGATTGCCCATTTTAGAGGTGTGTTCTCATCTTCAACTGAACTGCCTACTGTGGTATTCATTATCATAGTATCTATAGCCTCAGAGAAATTCAAATACATGCAATCATTCATAAATACTTCATCCTACATCTTTCCACATTGATTCTACCTGAAGATACTCTTAAAATTCACTCTACTCTTCATCATCACTATAGTGTAATCCAATTTGTTATTGTTACTGGGTATGCCTTTTGATCCAGTATTTGATTCCCTGTGCAAGCTTCTTCATCTCCCAGTACCTACTGCAACCTACATCCTTCTGAATCTGCTTGGTGTATTCATCTCTTGGTCTCCCTCTACGATTTTTACCCTCCACGCTGCCCTCCAATACTAAATTGGTGATCCTTTGATGCCTCAGAACATGTCCTACCAACCGATCCCTTCTTCTAGTCAAGTTGTGCCACAAACTTCTCTTCTCCCCAATCCTGTTCAACACCTCCTCATTAGTTATGTGATCTACCCATCTAATCTTCAGCATTCTTCTGTAGCACCACATTTCGAAAGCTTCTATTCTCTTCTTGTCTAAACTATTTATCATCCATGATTCACTTCCATACATGGCTACACTCCATACAAATACTTTCAGGAACAACTTCCTGACACTTAAATCTATACTTGATGTTAACAAATTTCTCTTCTTCAGAAACACTTTCCTTGCCATTGCCAGTCTACATTTTATATCCTCTCTACTTCGACCATCATCAGTTATTTTGCTCCCCAAATAGCAAAACTCCTTTACTACTTTAAGTGTCTCATTTCGTAATCTAATACCCTCAGCATCATCCGACTTAATTCGACTACATTCCATTATCCTCGTTTTGCTTTTGTTGATGTTCATCTTATATCCTCCTTCCAAGACACTGTCCATTCCATTCAACTGCTGCCTCTGCTGTCTCTGACAGAATTACAATGTCATCGGCGAACCTCAAAGTTTTTATTTCTTCTCCATGGATTTTAATACCTACTCCGAATTTTTCTTTTGTTTCCTTCACTGCTTGCTCAATATACAGATTGAATAACATCGGGGAGAGGCTACAACCCTGTCTCACTCCCTTCCCAACCACTGCTTCCCTTTCATGCCCCTCAACTCTTATAACTGCCATTTGGTTTCTATACAAATTGTAAATAGCCTTTCGAAGGAAATTGACGGAGATCGGAAATGTGAAATTATTTGGGTGAAGGTCACGGTTAAAGCAGGCTCAGACATGGTAATTGGATGTCTCTATAGGCCCCCTGGCTCAGCAGCTGTTGTGGCTGAGCACCTGAAGGATAATTTGGAAAATATTTCGAGTAGATTTCCCCACCATGTTATAGTTCTGGGTGGAGGTTTTAATTTGCCAGATATAGACTGGGAGACTCAAACGTTCATAACGGGTGGCAGGGACAAAGAATCCAGTGAAATTTTTAAAGTGCTTTATCTGAAAACTACCTTGAGCAGTTAAACAGAGAACCGACTCGTGGCGATAACATATTAGACCTTCTGGTGACAAACAGACCCGAACTATTTGAAACAGTTAACGCAGAACAGGGAATCAGCGATCATAAAGCGGTTATGGCATCGATGATTTCAGCCGTAAATAGAAATATTAAAAAAGGTAGGAAGATTTTTCTGTTTAGCAAAAGTGACAAATAGCAGATTACAGAGTACCTGATGGCTCGACACAAAAGTTTTGTCTCAAGTACAGATAGTGTTGAGGATCAGTGGACAAAGTTAAAAACCATCGTACAATATGCGTTAGATGAGTATGTGCCAAGCAATATCGTAAGAGATGGAAAAGAGCCACTGTGGTACAACAACTGAGTTAGAAAATTGCTGCGGAAGCAAAGGGAACTTCACAGCAAACATAAACATAGCCAAAGCCTTGCAGACAAACAAAAATTACGCGAAGCGAAATGTAGTGTGAGGAGGGCTATGTGAGAGGCGTTCAATGAATTCGAAAGTAAAGTTCTATGTACTGACTTGCCAGAAAATCCTAAGAAATTTTGGTCTTATGTCAAAGCAGTAGGTGGATCAAAACAAAATGTCCAGACACTCTGTGACCAAAATGGTACTGAAACAGAGGATGACAGACTAAAGGCCGAAATACTAAATGTCTTTTTCCAAAGCTGTTTCACAGAGGAAGACTGCACTGTAGTTCCTTCTCTAGATTGTCGTACAGATGACAAAATGGTAGATATAAAAATAGACGACAGAGGGATATAGAAACAACTAAAATTGCTCAAAAGAGGAAAGGCTGCTGGACCTGATGGGATACCAGTTTGATTTTACACAGAGTACGCGAAGGAACTTGCCCCCCTTCTTGCAGCGGTGTACCATAGGTCTCTAGAAGAATGTAGCGTTCCAAAGGATTGGAAAAGGGCACAGGTCATCCCCGTTTTCAAGAAGGGACGTCAAACAGATGTGCAGAACTATAGACCTATATATCTAACGTCGATCAGTTGTAGAATTTTGGAACACGTATTATGTTCGAGTATAATGACTTTTCTGGAGACTAGAAATCTACTCTGTGGGAATCAGCATGGGTTTCGAAAAAGACGGTAGTGTGAAACCCAGCTCGCGCTATTCGTCCACGAGACTCAGAGGGCCGTAGACACGGGTTCACAGGTAGATGCCGTGTTTCTTGACTTCTGCAAGGCGTTCGATACAGTTCCCCACAGTCATTTAATGAACAAAGTAAGAGTATATGAACTATCAGACCAATTGTGGATTGAAGAGTTCCTAGATAACAGAACACAGCATGTCATTCTCAATGGAGAGAAGTCTTCCGAAGTAAGAGTGATTTCAGGTGTGCCACAGGGGAGTGTCATAGGACCGTTGCTATTCACAATATAGATAAATGACCTTGTGGATGACATCGGAAGTTCACTGAGGCTTTTTGCAGATGATGCTGTGGTGTACTGAGAGGTTGTAACAATGGAAAACTGTACTGAAATACAGGAGGATCTGCAGCGAATTGACGCATGGTGCAGGGAATGGCAATTGAATCTCAATGTAGACAAGTGTAATGTGCTGCGAATACATGGAAAGATAGATCCCTTATCATTTAGCTACAAAATAGCAGGTCAGCAACTGGAAGCAGTTAATTCCATAAATTATCTGGGAGTAGGCATTAGGAGTGATTTAAAATGGAATGATCATATAAAGTTGATCATCGGTAAAGCAGATGCCAGACTGAGATTCATTGGAAGAAGCCTAAGGAAATGCAATCCGAAAACAAAGGAAGTAGGTTACAGTATGCTTGTTCGCCCACTGCTTGAATACTGCTCAGCAGTGTGGGATCCGTACCAGATAGGGTTGATAGAAGAGAGAGAGAAGATCCAACAGAGAGCAGCACGCTTCGTTACAGGATCATTTAGTAATCGCGAAAGCGTTACGGAGATGATAGATAAACTCCAGTGGAAGACTCTGCAGGAGAGACGCTCAGTAGCTCGGTACGGGCTTTTGTTAAAGCTTCGAGAACATACCTTCATCGAAGAGTCAAGCAGTATATTGCTCCCTTCTACGTATATCTTGCGAAGAGACCATGAGGATAAAATCAGAGAGATTAGAGCCCGCACAGAAGCATGCCGACAATCCTCCTTTCCACGAACAATACGAGACTGGAATAGAAGGGAGAACCAATACAGGTACTCAGGGTACCCTCCGCCACACACCGTCAGGTGGCTTGCGGAGTATGGATGTAGATGTAGATGTCAATACCTGCTTTCTTTGGGATTGAAATTATTATATTATTTTTGAAGTCTGAGGGTATTTCGCCGGTCTCATACATCTTGCTCACCAGATGGTAGAGTTTTGTCAGGACTGGCTCTCCCAAGGCCATCAGTAGTTCTAATGGAATGTTGTCTACTCCCGGGGCCTTGTTTCGACTCAGGTCTTTCAGTGCTCTGTCAAACTCTTCACGCAGTATCATATCTCCCCTTTCATCTTCATCTACATCCTCTTCCATTTCCATAATATTGTCCTCAAGTACATCGCCTTTGTATAGACCCTCTATATACTCCTTCCACTAAGTAACCAGCACAAAATTTTTGACGATCTGTATTATATGTGAAAGATTAGATTTTCCTGTTTAGCTATGCTGTATTTCTATTAATTTAAACCATTAATTTTTCCTGTTTGTGTGTTGGTGCTGCTTAACAATGGTGTCATTATTGACTGACTACATAACGTGTCCTACACTCTGAATATCTGCTGTCATTGGCTGGCGAGATCATGTGACATGAGCTATGATGGGCTGACAAAAGCACATCGCGATCTGGATTTCATTCCTTCGGAAGCTACTGCGCTGTACTTGGTGGAATTCCTGTTTATACTTTTGTAGTGCAAAAAATTCAGTGTAAATGCTGCTGCACATCAAAAACCTTTCCAAAACATATTGGTTTTTCTGGATTTCATCTTCTAAAGTGCCAGGAAGTGCTATTTTGCTATATAAAACATTAGCCATTCAAGGGATTATTGACATTTACAACTCAGAGGAAAAGTATATTGTCACTTAACACTGAAAAATGTAGTTTACCAGTGGTATAGTGTATTTTCACATGGGAAAAAGTGTACTTTTAATCAGGAAATCTAGGAATTGTTCTTGTCCCCATATACAGCCTGGATCGGCAGTACTTCATGCATTTAATCAGAATGCATTTCATAGGCATTCCCGTAGCAGTATGTGATCCAGACTCTGGCACTTTGCTCTACATTCCTTTTAACTTCCTGCACCCGACTAAATGGTTTTTCTACAAAGGATTGTATTTTTGCCCGCTGTTCCTTTATCCTGAGCCTCCAAGTGTAAAAGTCGCCTATCTTTCTCATCTGGTCATCACACTGAGTCTCTGTTGCTTGTATTCAGTCAAAATATACAGAATGAGATGGCACATAGGTTAGCAAATTGTGTTTGGGAGGATGACGGTTCAAATCCCCATCCGGTTTTAGGTTTTCTGTGATTTCCCTAAATTACTCCAGGCAAATTTCAGGATGGTGCCTTTTCAAAAGACAGAGCCGATTTCCTTCCCCATCTCATAATCCGAGCTCGTGTTCTGTCTCTAATGACCACACTGTCAGCAGGACATTAAACTCCAGTCTTCCTTAATTCCTTCAATCAACAGTCCTTTTACAGGTTCTCCTGTTTTTCACCATAGCATACCACCCCAGGGATGAATGCATTTATTCAATAAATTCATGGGTGACAATAGTCTCTGATCAAGGTCCCTTATAAGACATCAAAACTTTTGCTCCATAGCACTTGAGTCTTACTTAATGATAGGAGATATTTGGTTCGTAGTTTGTAAGACTGATTGTAGTTTATGTCATTGTTGAATATAAGTCCATAGACCTGTTTATTTCTACAATGGTTTGCATCAGTTTACAGCTTGAACATGTTGCTATTTTTTGCCATAATCCCTATTTCTATCAATGTATTTTTGTAGACGCTGTGGCAGTTTTTGCATGCCCATGTCATACCAGCTCACCGCCATGCTGTTTAGAAAGTTATGAACCTCTTCTTTCACCTCGTCGTCGGAGCTGAATCACTGGGACCACAATTAATGCTGACAGGTACTGTGAGACTCTGAAAAAACTCAAACAGGCAATTCAGAACCGGAGAAGAGGAATGTTGAGCAAGGGCATACGCATTCTTCATGACAACGCTCGTCCACACATCACTCGACCAACCGTTGCTCTCCTGCAACAGTTTCAGTGGAACATAATCACCCACCCACCCTATAGTCCTGACATGGTGCCCAGTGACTATCGCCTGTTCCCTAGGTTAAAAGAACATTTGGCCAGAAAGCGATTCAGCTCCGACGACAAGGTGAAAGAAGAGGTTCATAGCTTTCTGAACAACATGGCGGCGAGCTGGTATGACATGGGCATACAAAACCTGCCACAGCATCTACAAAAACATCGACAGAAATGGTGATTATGTCGAAAAATAGCTAAATGTTCAAGCTGTAAACTATTGTAGAAATAAACAGGTCTATGTACTTATAAAAAAATTGGAGACCTTCCTTTTGAGATTATCCTCGTACTCATGTTGCATTTGTCTGACACCCCTGCACTCCAGTGCATCACTGTTTCAGTTCCAGTTGATTGTTACTCCCTAATATTGAGCCCAGCTCCCCAACAAAATCTCTGACTTACAGATTGTGAATCTTCCACAAAGTCCAGCAGCAATTTGGCTTCCAAAACATTTGCTAGTACACAACTCAGAGTGTGTCAACTAAAACAATACAAATAGATTCACAGTTACATAAAATATTTTTGCTTTTCATCTTTTTCTGTGACCTACTGCTAATTTCTCCTTTCCAGGTACAGGTTGCACATATTGATGCAGAGGTTGAGGTGGGACAGGATAGAAGGAGACATTGAGAAAATGTGGGTGAAGTACATTACATGTAAACTCAGATAAAGTGTGGGACAGAGAAATATGTGGCAAGTGATAAGAGTGGAAACAGGGATTGAGTTAGATGTAGGATTAGTGATTGTTGGAGGTCAGGAGTATGACAGGACACAATTATTTCTTGGAGAGACAGTTCCACCAACCCTCACAGTTCAGAAAAGCTGGTATTTTTGGAGAGGATCAAGATGACATAGGCGATCATTGAAGCCAGCCATGTTGTGTTAAGCAGCATTCCTTGCTCCTTTGCTTTCATAGTTGCCATTGCTAACTGTGACACTGGCCAATCAAATTGATTGACAGCTGGTTGGTGCCCACATAAAAAGCTTCATATTTGCTGTGGGAAAATTGATACATGACATGGTAGACAGTACAGACTGTGCTGCACCGGAATGGATAGGTTAGATTGTTAGGGTCAGCACTGGTGTAAGATGTGCTGGTTGCATGCATTTAACAAATACTGCATCTGGGCTTTCACTTTCTCATTCATTACTTATCTGAGGTAACTTGTGGCCTTATTGGCAGGATGTGAAAATGTGACTGACTCATCATTTATATTGCAGAAGCAAATAGCATTTATCTGAAACATGTGGATAAGAAGATAGTATGGTGAAAGAGGTCTCATTACAATGCTTACGAAAAGTGGGTAAGCCTAAAGCAAATACTAGAGACCAATATCAAGTCTGTTGTGATAATGCCTTTGAGAATCCATTCACATTAACGAGAGAAGCCGTTACAAACCTCAACCTGCCAGCAAGTGTGACTACTGCATATCAGTGCTTTCATACTGCTAGTGTCCAACCTGACCTGTCATCTAGGATGCCAAGTTCTTTTTTCACAAGCTGTGATTAAGAGAGGGTGACAGAAGAACATCATCTTGAGGAATCTTGATCCAACCAGCAGTTCCTCAAACGATCTCTTACCTGAGTTATGGAAAGATTTGAAAACTTCAATGGTTTGTGATACAAATGGATCCAGGCAATTACCAATACAAGTTCATAGAATGGAAGCAACAACTGTCTGTTGGGGTTAGTACCCAGAGAAACTTAATCTTGGAGGGAGCCAGCAGTGCCTCCAGTAGTAATAGTTTGGGGACACTCTGGAAAAGACCCCTTCCTACCGAAGATGTTCGTTAATCTACAGTACTTGCTTAAACGACAGGAAAGTGACTAAGCAGAATGCTTTGCATGTGTGTGGGGAACCAGTTTTAAATTCTTTTGGGCTTTGTGTAATTCATTGATTGCAAAGGATCACTAACTTCAGACTTGAAAAATGTTAAATATCACCAAGAATTACCAGCCAACTTCTCGATATTGTGAGCTCAAAGTAGCTCCTTGAAATTGTTCTAACATTAAGCAGAATGCTGGCATTTTCATTCATTGTTTCCTGCTCCACTTATAACACTAATTTAGAAAGTGCCACTGCTTCTGAAGACTTGTCATGTGGGCTGCAAAACACCTGGCTTTATGGGAAAGTCACTACCCCTGTAGCCATCATAGTAGGCTCTGACCAGAAATTGCGTAGGTAGATTACAGAAAGATTGATCCGTCTTCTCTAACTTACGTACATCGTGTATTTAAACTCCATAACCTCATGATCAACCAATAAAAATCTGATGACACTTGTAGAAAAAAATTTAGAGTGAGTATACTATTATCCATTAAACAACAGAAAATGGTTGGCAAATCGATGCAGTGTAGGTGATCTCTACTATACTATTGCTTTGACTGTTAAAATATTGCTAATGATATAATGAAAATGAGCAAATTCTTAAAAATTCTATCTATCTAAAGTGAAAAAGACAGCAAAATGACGGCACTCTAAAAGGGTCCAAAAGCTCAATAAGAAACCAAACAAATCTGTTCTGCATCTTTAAATTTTAAAATAATAATGATTCTAAATACAAGGAGATGGATAAAGGAAATGTGTAATCTTTGTGGAAGCAAGCAACCAAAGTAAAAAGGATTTGAAATTGCAGTAAACCAAAATAAATTACCATTTCCTAAGCAGTTAAAAACAATAAGTATAGCATAAAATACTGAGATTTTCCTGCGTACCGCATTATTACAAAAAAAGTTTATAAAAACCCAAATTGATATACGGTATGTAATTTAAACACAATTAAAACCAACTTAATATATTCTTTCAAAAGTGAATGCTAACACTGAAAACAGATGCAGTAAGAAACAAGTGTACCAGCAGGATGTAAGAAAATAAATTTACACTCATTTATAAACATGAATCACTAAGGGTCTCCTCAGAATGGAGAAATAGCCATCAGTAAGCCATCAAAATTACACTCACAATATTTGTGATTCACATGCACTTTCACTTCAAACAAACATTTCACATTCCCATTTATGGAGTGTGTGGTTTGACACACTTATCAGTGACATAACCATTGCTGTCTTCAGCAGGGGGGGGGGGGCACAGCAGAGCCCTTCGTCCGGCACCATGTCCCCCTGGAGGCCACAGCAGAGCCTTATGCCCTGGCCTGTCAGTGAAACAGCCATCACTATGTATGCATCAGACTGAGCTAATTTCCTGCTTTCATATCACCACTGTGTATTTGTGGACTTTGTTTTTAAAAGTCCAGACCTTTCCCCACTTTCCTGTTCCATTCACAAATGGTGCATGAGAAAAATGTTTGTCAGTAAAGCTCCATGTGAGATCTAATTTTCTGATTATGATCATTTCAGAGATGTGTGTAGGAGAAAGTAACATATTGCCTGATTTCTCAGAAAGGAAGCTCTCAAAATTTCTACAGTAAATCTCTGTGATGCATGGCACCTGTCTGCTACTGAAGTTTGTTGAGCTTTTCCATAACGCTCTCTAGTCAAGTGAACAATCCCATGACGAAATGTGCTCCTTGTCATTTGATCTTCTCTCTCTCTCCTATGAATCCTACTTGTTAAGGACCCTAGACTGATGAACAATGCATAATAATTGGTCGATCAGTGTTTTGTAAGCAACTTCTTTTGTGGGTAAATGACATTTTCTTGAGATTCTCCAAATGAATCTCAATCTGGCATGTGCTTTTCCTACTATTTGTTTATGTGCTCATTCCATTTTAGGTTGCTCTGGATGGCTACTCATAGTTATTTTACTGTAGATGTTTTTTTCCAGTGATTTGTCGCTGATAGTGTACTCGAACAGCTGTGGGTCTCTTCGCCTATTTAAGCACAGTACATTACATTTATTTACTTTCAGGGTCAACTGTCAGTGCCTGCACTAATCAAACCTCCGCAGGTCTTCCTGCATTTCACTACCGTTTTCTGGCTTTGCAAGCTTCCTACAGACTGCAATAGCCTCATGATACGTCCTACCACTGAGCATAATTCATGTGTACAGTATAATGATAATTCTACTGTGTCCAACAAGAGGTACTGAAATTCTCTCTCCTAACACCACAAGGAATTATTTTCTCTGACAATAAATATTAGAATTGATTATGCATTGTACTAATTTATAAATTGATGCATTGCTAATATCAAGAAGAAAAATTGGCACTATGTTACTTCTGAGGAAATGAACACGTTTTTTGGTTTGGTGTTGGTAGAAACCGGAATACACTCAGCAGATACCTAATCCACAATATATGAATGCTTCCAAAAGAACAGACACCATACATTCATATAATTGACCCACCTTGATGGGCAAAGAATCCACCACATGCAGTGCAGATGCACAATAATGTCTGACCTCCTGTGGGAATCTCCAAGTAGCAAGGATGGAGGAGATGAGCAGGGACTGTGGATAGGTGGCGCTAGACATAAGTGTGAGTTGACCAAGAGGCTTCCAGGATAGTCCGCGCAGCTGAGATAAACACTGTGTCTGGATGGTGCAATGGTTAATGCAACTGCCTAGTAAGCAGGAGATCCTGGGTTCAAATCCCAGTCCAGCACACATTTGCGCTCATCGCCACTGATGCTGCTCAAAGTCGTGATGCAGCTGATATCAGTAGTCCCCTCCCTACTCCCCCTCCTCCTTCAATTTACATAATTCACAATAGCTTCACCAATCATACTTACTTGGCCATACTGTCAGTTAACAGATTTAAGATACAGGAGGAACCATTAGGATAAATGCCAAACAGACACATAGACAATGACAACATGACACTGTTTCACAACATTTGGGAATTTTTCTTGGAAAACTGCCAGTGAAGGATGGTAAAACTATAGAATAACAACATGTCCCATTCAGATGCCATTGCAAGTGTATTCAGAATATTACTAGCAAATGAGGTAAACGTGGAATTAAAATATTGTCATGCCATAAGCACAAACTAGTCCAAATCTGGAAGTAGGGTTGTCAGTGAAATACTAACTCTAGCACTGAAAGCTTTTTTGTTACTGACATCACTGTATAGACAGAACAGAACTGAACTTTTGGATGGAGTGAGCTGCTATTTAAGCAAACATCAAATATTCCAGAATACACTAACATAAAAATATGTTGAGAACCTTTCAGAAATGATAGATACTAAATAAAAAAAATTTTTAGATGTATGGGTTTGAACTGGTGGCCCATAACATGCCAGCCAGGAATGCTGTCCACTACACCATGCAGCACAACTCACAGTCTTGTTCCCTCTCCTAAGCACTGTTACATAAGTTCTCATTGGAGCTGATTACAGCACCCTGGATCTAAATCATTCTGTGGGGTCATTTGTCTGTGGGTGGTAGGCTGTCATCATCCTGGGTGTGACTTTCAAATGTGAAATTATCTCTGACACTAGTATTAACTGGAAAACTTTTCCACAATCAGAGATAATCACTTGGGATGCTTCACGCTTCAAAGTGGTGTGTTCTACAAGGAAATTTGCAGCTTCTGAGGCTTCAGCAATCGACACAGCTTCAGTGATAGCTTAGCAGGTGAGGTAATCAGTGCAGACTATTATCCATCAATTCGTGTTTGTCAACTTCAGGAACTTACCTAAAAGTTCAATTCTAATTCAGTGGAATGGTGTTGCTGCAGGCAGAATTTGCACCAGACATCCTGAGGTAATTGCAGTATGTGCTTCTGTCACTGGCATTCTTTATTGTGGCTCACATAGTGTTTAACAAATAGGTAGAGACCTGGCCAGTGATAACTGCTTCTGTTTCCCTCTAAAGTCTTCATGAATCCTGGGTGACCAGATGTTGGAGTGTCACAGAAAAACTTTAGCTCATAGATGATTGAAGTTGATGAGCAACCATTTCTGCCCCATCAGAACATAGTTCTTATAATCTGCTCTGTTTATTAATAGGAATAAGAGGTTGTCCACTTTCAGGGCTTCAGCAATCCTGGATTTTCTCTCTGGTCAGCAGGAACATCATTTAATGCAGTGATGCCAGAGATTTTTGTCTGTGCTTCTGTGTTCTGCCGAAGGATTTCTTGTTAGACATTCAGTATCCTTGAGTTTTAACCATTTTTGTGTACCACTGTTGTCACGTCCTGAGAGGGAGTACTAAGGGCATGTTTTAAGTGACAAGGGCTTGCCTCAATTGATACAATTGAAGAGCGGCATTCGCATTGGCAGATTGCAGGACTCCACCTTATAAAGAAACTACAATCTGTGGGGTTTCAGGGACACAGAACTCAGCATAACTCTCAAGGAAATTCAGGACTAACAAAAGTGAAACTCTGAATAACCAAAATTCAATGAAAGTCTGCACCTGGCACTACTGAATAGAGTTGCTCGAACTCACAACCTATTATTACTGAATGCAGCTTAAGAAGCTATACTACTCAGCTGCCTGCAATCCTGAGGCTATCTTCTCAATACCGCTATTCTTCAGCCAGTGCCTCAAATATTCTAAGTCTGCAACCTGGTGACGACTAATAGTGGGGTAGTGGTACTGATGATTACCAGACTGTGTGTGTCCCTATTTAGGATGAGCATTTCTTAGGTTTCTGGAAGATTCTCTCTGATGTACATAGGAGCCTGTAGCCTGTATGTGAACACTGCCCTATTAGGTAAAATCACAAATTGCTTATACTGTGGTCACACACTTTGTACAGGTCCTGAGTCATGCTGCCACTGTCCTTCTCTTGGTACATTGCCTGTGTGCTGTATGACACCAGACTGATGCTGTGTGAGCAGATGATTGCACCTACACTTCCTCTGCTTTCCCAAAGCAGAATGTACCCACAACATTAATTTAATGCATTTTTCCATCTCTAAAATCAGATTACACAACACCTCCCATCCCTCAGGAAAACTTTTATAGACTTTGTCATCAGAGACTATAACTTTTTTGTTTCCTTAGGAGTGCCATTGGATCAGTATTCCCATTTATGTCATTCAGTTACATGGTTACTTCTAACCACAACTCACAGTTCCACAATTGGCATTTTTCTTTATTGTGGAATTATACAATATTAGACTCCTTTTTACAGTTTTACGTACGACTCACAACCTTATGACTGGTATTCTTCATGTTCAATAGATTTATACAACATTACATTCATGTTTACATTTTTGCATCTGAACACAACACATGACATTATGACCGGTATCCTTCATTTTCAATAGTATTGTACAATATTACACTCATGTTTACATTTTTACGTCTGAACACAACACATGGCTTTATGACTGGTATCCTCCTTCATTTTCAGCAATTTTATACAACATTGTCTTCATTTTCAACAGGTATATACGACATTGCCTACATTCTACAGCCTTTGCTGGGAATTTATCATTTATCAGAACATATTTGTGGGGAATCTGGTATTGGGTAGAAGGATTCAGTTCCATATTTCTCCTTTGTAGAGGACTGGTAGCCCTCCGAAGTCTTTGGTCCACTAAAGGGAAATACTTCCTTGACTTTAATTCATAAGAGTTCAGCTGTCTTTCATCTTCATTTATATTATGTCTCCATGTTCGTTGTCAAATGTTATGTCTAGGAATCCTTCCTACTCGATTCGCTAGACAATCAAATCAAACGAGTCATATTAATGAGTTTTATTACAAAAATTAAATGACATTACTTAACTTTGCAATTACACAGATGTGTTGCAAGTAAAGGGCAACAAACAAAATATTAAGTCTTCTTCAGTATAAACAATTCCAAGTCTGTGCTACAAAGAGTGTACAAGCGAAGTAACAAGCATTGATGCTTCTGTCCAGGTCACTAGTCTCGAAGCTGCTATTCAACTGGGCCGTCACAGCGCTTATCCTCCCCACCTAGAGGCCACTGCTGTCCCATTGTCGTCCTGGAGAGGAGTCAGTGTGCCATTGGCTGATGTCTTCTTACAGCCATTTCTTCTCTATCGTTCCCAACTGGCAAGCCGACACTTGACTTTATGTCATAACGTTCCTCACCCCCAAAGCGATGGATCGTCGTCATACAAGAGCTTGACAGTAGGAGGGGAGGCAGGAGCATGGACACTGCGATGGACCGGAAGCTGTGGCTGCAGGGGGCATCAGACTTCTGGTCATACCCCACCATCTGGCCCGTGCTCTGGTGGAAATGTCCCTCCAGAAACACTCAAAATATTATGTGTCCACCTCCTGAGGCCCATAGTAAGATGTTGACTGCTGCGGCATGGGCAGGTCCACCTCCATCAGTAGGACAAGGTGAGGAAGAGGCAGCAAAGGTTCCGTCTCCATGGGATCGTCCTGCGGTGTCGTGATGACACCCTCTGGCGGCTGCTGTGGCCGTGCTGTCCTCGAGATCTGTGAATCTGGGGGAAGAGATACAGAAGGATTACTGTGCACATGACAGTGGCGAATTTGATTGTGATGTTGGCGCTGCAATCCGTCTGGGCCTGAAATGAGATACGTGCATGCGCCAAGTTGACGGAGGATCTCACCTCATGCCCACCGATTGCTGCCACTGAAAACCCTGAGAAACATGGCCTTGAGGCGGGAGTTCTGACACTGGTTCACACTCTACATAGACCACAAGCCCGTTGGTCTCCGTGTTCGGCACCTCATCTGCTATCCTGGCCAGGACTGCTTGCCGCCTGCAGCACTGGGCATTGTTCCTTGCAGGGTACACTATGACATCCGTAACTGGGCCACGGCCTTCCATGTCAACGCCAATTTTCTTTCTTGACATCCTATGGGGGTGGATTCTGACTTTGATGCTGGTCCAGTTTGCTTCTTTTCATTTGGATGACATGGCCTTCTCCGCCGTCACCACGTAGCCATTGAATGTCCAGCTCGTCGCACAGCACACGGCCTGTTACCCAGTTATCCAGACGATTCTGCACCACGTTTAATTCGGGTGGCCCTCCGACCGTTGTCAAGTACCACACCTGAAGGATCGGACTTACTGGCCTCGGCACAACGACTTTTCCACCTGCAACGGGGTTCTTCTTCTCTTAGGGGATGTTGATTGTTGGCGTGTCGTGATACTGTCCTTTCTCCATCAGCAGATTCTCACGCTCCTAAGTTTCAGGCACTGGGGGGATCGTCCAGACAAAAGCGCCTCACCCGCCAACATGTCTATTGGCAGGGAATGGACAGTGACATCACCCACATGGTGGGTTCCTGCTCCTCCTGTCAGTGTCAGCAGTTGGCACCACCACGACATCTACTTCCATGGCCTCCGTCCACCGCACCATGGTCCCAGCTCAATCTAGATTTTGCAGGTTCATTCCTATGGTCCTACTGGCTCATTTTCGTGGACACCGGCAGTGGTTTTCTGTATGTCACATTCATGTCATCGATGACTGTCGCTCACATCATTCAAGCCCTCTCTCATTTTTTCGCCATCAAGGGTCTACTGGAGGCAATTGTGACAGGTCAGTAGAGTTTACTTCCTTCTGTGTGACGTCGGCATCTAGCTGCTCCATATGGCACCGTTCCATCCCGCATCCAGTGGGATGGCTGAACGGTTTGTCTGCACGTTTAAATTGCAGATGGCCAAACTGTGTCAGCATCACTCCCGGGCAGCTGCCTTTGATCTATTCCTGTCTGCTTATCATTCTTCTGGTCACAATGGATCCTCTCTGGTGGAGGAGCTGCACAGTAGCCCTCATTGGATGCCCTTGTCACTTCTGTTTCTTGCTTCCCTTTGTCCGGCTGCTCCGGTCTCGGCACGGCTGCGGTTCTCTCCGCAGAATTCTGTCTGGATGTTGGTGTTTCCCAAGGGCCACCCCCGCTGGGTTCCCACCAAGGTCTCATACTTGTCGGTCGCACTATGGCAATTGCCGTTCTCAACAACAGTTCCCTCTGTCGGAAGCACCTCAACCAGCAATGGCACTGTCATGGGCCAGGCCTGGCGCTGCTGTTGTCTCCGGCACCGCGCCTTCAGTCTGAGGTTTTCTGGGAGGCCAGAGGCTCATCAGACAGGCCTACGCTGCCACCGCCGTCACAGCTGCCGACGTTGAAGCCGTCACCGCTGCCGCCACTACCGGCTTTCGCAGAGTCCCCATGGGCAGGTCCCTCGCCGATGGATGTCGAAGGGGCACCTCCGCCGCCACCTGTGGTCTTGTTCCACCAGTGGAACCTGGGACCAATATTCGAAGTCTGCCGATGCAAGAGTGTTTACAAGCAAGTACCACAGTTGACAACAAACACTTAGGAGTGGCCAACGTCCATCAGAGGGCATCAACCAGCAGCAGAGGAAGGGGCTGGTCCAGCTGTGTGCCACCTCAGCCATCATCTCTTCCGCAACGATTGTGCTACGTCACTTCCGTTGTGTAGGCTATCTACCAGCTGCTAACAGCCAACTTTGATGTGGAACAGTAGTACGGGTATAGAGTCGAAGGGAAATCTGATTATAGGAATTAGATGTTATTTGCTTGATCCGCAGAAGGTATCCTTACTGTTAGTGGTTTACTGTAGTTTCCTTTAAAAAAACAAAGTTGGTAAAACAAGTTGGATCTTGCTCTATAGAATTAGCACTGATAACACATTGTCCTGAATTTGAAAGCCAAAGAAATGAAGGCCAAATGTGTTCTCACGATCATGTGATTTTAACACAGTGAAAGACAGTTCGTGTATGTGAGAGACCCACGACAGGCAAAGTACATTTTCCAAGAATGGGAAAGTCTTGTCCATTATGAGCCTTCAGGTGTGTGATAGTTTTAGACAAGTGTGGGGAGCCTAACAGTTCATATATGTTGTGATTCAGCAATGTAACAGAGGCACGTATGTCCAACTGAAATTTCACAAGTTTTCCACTGATATGCAAGTAAACAAAAAGTTTGTTGGACTCACGTAGCACTGAAGAAACTGTTCACTTGCTAGTTTTGGTAATGCCTGCAGCAGGCTTTGAATACACTGCATTGATTAGATGAACCTTGTGACTATATTTTTGTGAGTAGGCGGAATTCTTATGTTAGTTTTCTGTTGCAAACATGGATTGTACATGACCTTCCTTGCCACAAGCATAACACTGTGCTTGTCTGGACGGGTAGTCTTGGCGTTTGTGGCATGAATAGCATCAAGGGGATTAGTTGACTCTGTTCACCTGTTTAGAAAACTGTTTATGCAGCATGGCACATGCGGACCATTTCTGCCTACTGGGCCAGTCATAAGCAAGGGACAACTCAACCCAACAAATTGGTGGCTGCTCAAACTTATTGGCCACTGTGGCACCTGAATCATACTGCTCCAGGATTTGCACTATGTGCTGAAATGGTGGATCTGACTGTTTCAATACCTGTTCTCTAAGTCTGACATCAGTTACATTGTACAAGATTGCATCACACAGCATAACATCTGAATATAAAGACCACAAGCACATTTGAATTTGCATTTCCTCATTATACTCTGCAAATCTGTTGACCACTCACAATAAGTATGATCTGATGTTTTCTTGCAATGAAAGAATTGGTACCCAGCTGCCACCACATTCACTTGTTGGTCATCATCGTTAGTTAGGGGATCTACAACCTGATCATAGGAAAATTCACTCAGAGTTGCGTTAGGCAACAATTTCTGAATGAGGCAAAAAACTGCACTTCGTCATGTATTATGTCCACCCTTGTCTTCAAATATAGGGTGTCTAGGATTCCTTCTTACTCGGTTCATTAGGCAATGAGATGAAACAAGTCATATTAATGAGTTTTATTACAAAAAGTAAATGACAATACTTTGCAACTACACAGATGTGTCACAAGCAAGGGCGACATACAAAATATTAACTCTTCTTCAGCGTAAACAATTCCAAGTCTGTGCTACATAGAGTGTACAAGTGAAGTAACAAGTGCTGACGCTTCTATCCAAGTCGCTAGTCTTGAAACTGCTATTCAACTGGGTCATAGCCAGTCAATCATGGCACTTATCCTCTGCACCTAGTGGCCATTGCTTTTGCATTGTCGTCCTGGAGAGGGATTGGACAGCGTGTGATTGGCTGACGTCTTCTCACAGCCATCTCTTCTCTATCGTTCCCGATTGGCGTGCCGGTGCTTGACTTTAAGCCGTAACAGTTCACATCAGTTTGGCGAGCTGGGGTATATCTCATAACTGTGATTGGGGCACAATGCTTCACAACATTATTTCTTACGCAGATTTGAGCACAACAGTCTGTACTCACTATCTGGCACATTTTCTTACCACAAGTTTGACAACATTGCCATTAAACACACAGGCAACACAAGATTATTAATATACATAAAATACCAGATTCTGAGAATCCCCATGTGGAATACTCATTCATCAACCTACCGTTGAAGGTCATCCTTTGTTGATGCTCTGTTTCTCCCTTGTAGTTCCTGAATCTTATGTCCAGCGGCCTTTAAGTCATCCATCCAGTAAACTACATGCTCTAAAAGCAACATTACAGGTATTTCTGCTATTATCTGCTTCTCATCTTCTATAATACAACAATCTGTTTCTATATTTAAAACAGATACTATGTTGTTGTTGTTGTGGTCTTCAGTCCTGAGACTGGTTTGATGCTGCTCTCCATGCCGCTCTATCCTGTGCCAGCTTCTTCATCTCCCAGTACCTACCGCAACCTACATCCTTCTGAATCTGCTTAGTGTATTCAACAGATACTATATCTACATTATTTATATTAGTGGTTCTGACTGTAACATGATCTGAGCTTCCCAACATTTGCCTTTTCCCAGAACGTCAACTTGCACATACCACGTACTATAACATCAGACAAAGGTAACTCATTACACAGAAATGTTAACCTCTCATCCTCGGGAGCTACAAACAACCATTTGTTGTCCTGTATCTGTGTCCAGATACTTCTGTTCAACACAATATACAGAGTGATTATGATTGAAGGTAAACTTTCAAAACACTGTAGAAATAACACCGCTGGTCACAATGACGTAAAATTGCAAAGTAATATTATTAGAGAAGGGGTAAAATGAATGGCAGAAGAAAGAAAATAGTATGAAAATTGATCAATAGATGGTGCTGTATGTGTCAGAATACATAAATGAAAACGCCTGTCATGCGCACAACCCATTGAAGTTGGTATAAACATGCCAGATACACAGCTTTTCCTCCTTTTGCATCTGAAATTTTCACCATGTATGTCTCAATGCAGGGTTGCACTCTGCTTATAAAGCTGTATTACAAGAATGATGACTGTGCACACGTCGCTCTGCAGAAGTTCTGGACACTGAAGGGTTTGAAAGAAGGCGTTGTACCGATGACTGCCATGGGTCTGGAGAAAATGATACAGAAATAAATTGATTCAACATCAGTGGAAGCAGTGGCCATAGCAATGCAGGAGGAGACAAGTGGTGGTGTACAAACAGGTAGTTCACGGAGAATTGCCCGAACATTGGACATGCCTGTGAGCATGATGTGTAAAATCCTACAAAACATCCTCCTTCGCTATCCATTCGAAATTACCCATGTGCATGAGTTGCTTCCTGTTTACTTGCCTGCAAGAGAGACCTTTGCTTTAGAATTTCTTGCTCGCCTGGAAGTGGACAATGATTGGCCAGGGAAGATTTTGTGGACAGACAAAGCCCACTTCCATCTGACAGGATATGTCAATACACAGAATTGTCAAATATGGGCAGTAGAAAATCCACACGCAAATCAACAAGTACCACTTCATCCTGGAAAGGTCACTGTGTGGAGCGGGTTTACGACATCATTTATCATAGGGCTATATTTTTTCGAAGAGGTAGTTGCTTCCGGTCATGTTTCATGTACTGTCACTGATAAGCGCTAAGAGTGTCTTTTGCACAACCACGTCATTCCAGCTCTCCAATAGCGTGGATGTGTCGATAGGATCATTTTTATGCAAGATGGCACACCTCCGCACATTGAAAATCCAGTTAATCAGCTGCTGAAGCGTCATTTCGAAAATGCTAGAATTATCAGTCACCATTTTTCTTCAGCCCCAATCACCTGATCTTAATCTATGTGACTTCTGGCTGTGGGTCTATCTGAAAGATGTTGTGTTCAGTGTTCTGATTGCATACTTAGCAGCATTGAGGGTATGCATTGCGCAGCACATTCTGAATGTGACGCCAGAAACACTTCGATCAGTTGTAGAACATGCTGTTTCTTGACTTCAACTTGTTGCAGGAAATGGTGGACAGCATATAGAACATGTTTTGCACCAGTCACAAGGAAATTAATTATCTGATTTGATTCTGATTCATGCTTTTTATGCAGTTTTTGGCACCAGGACATTTAAAAACCGATGTGATTGATACTTCTCATGTGGTTTTTGGCCTCAGGACAATTAAAACCCTTTGATGATGACCAGTTTCAGTCAGTAATGACCATCTTCAGATTTGTTCTACAACATGTCCTAATGTGGCATCATCAAAACGTAGAAATACATTCAGCAAAGTATTGTCATGATGGTCATTACTGACTGGAACTGGTCATCGTTGATGGACTTAATATTGTGATCAAAGACTGGAATAAAAAAACATTTGACAGTACTTGGATCACCATTTATATTCGTGACTATGTCGCAGCTTGTGCAATTAAAAATTGCAGTGAGTGAAACTTTTTATGTGGTTTTTGGCCTCAGGACAATTAAAAACCAATTTTTCCCATCCAATGTGATATGAACTTGCTGCGATGGATGGCTTACGCAACTAACAGTATCACACCTGTACACACATGCACTCTGAGTAGTAGAGTTTGTTTAATGTCAAATGTGCACCTTAGGCGTTATTTTATGATTCATTTACCATTTGTAGTCGACCACTATCAAATTATGATGCTTATAGCACCATCTATTGCTGTGTTTTGTAATTATTTATTTTTCTTTTGCCATATGTTTTCCCCCTTCTCTGATAATATTCCATTGCAATTTGACGTCATTCTGACCAGTGATGTTATTTCTATAATGGCTTGAAAGTTTAATTATAATCATCCTGTACTTCAGACTGCAATCTTTAGGTATATCTCTAACTGGTTGTAACATTCTTGCTTTGCATCTCTTATGATCATATGTAGTTATGAACACAATTTTTTTTTCTTTTACTTATCTGATAATTAACCTTAATACTGTTACACTTTGATTGTTCAAGAGACAGTTGCGCGTACTGCCTCTTAGCTTCATCTATAAGTAAAAATTTCAGTTTTGGAGCAATATATGTAAACATTCTCGTAGTTGCATCAACTTCAGCTGGTACTGGCCTTTATATATTATACCCACTGCTATCTACTAGTGGTACGTTTATAACATAACTTAAAGTACTGCCAGCTAAGAATACATTTAAATCTACAGGCTGTTCAAAACAAAAGTTTCGAATACTTTGAGAGGTGGTAGTACTCACTGAAACAAGAAAAATAAGTCCAATAAACATTGATCTGGAAACTTATACTTTCCAAGATAAACATGTATTTTTAGAAAGGGCTGTGCAATGTTTTGTTGCAGACATTAGCACAGTTAGTGCATTGGTGCTCTGTCACATGTTTCAACATGGTATTATGATGTCTTACTCACAGTACTCTACCTACCATAAGGTGGTCTGCAGTCAGTTGTGTGGTTCCAGTTCTGTTATAGGCTATATTCGTTTTCATTGTGTTTGTGTGCTTTATTGTACAGTACTGTCAATCCTGAGTACATATCACAGTGTTTTACCTTCTTCCAAACATGTATTCACATGTGTGTTTACTGTTATTGTGCTGTTTGTGTGTACAAATGGTGTAGGACATTTACATTTTCTCTATTCCATCATTTGTTACCAATGGAAGCCTACTACTCAAGTGAAATGGCAGATATGATATCCTGCTATGGTTTAGCAAATGGGCATAGCCTGCAAGCCTGTGCCCCCTATGCTAAAAAACATCCACAGTGCAAAGTGCCCTCTGATGAGCTGTTCGGCAAACTTTTCCAGCATCTGAGGGACACAGGTACCCTTGTGCCTCACAAGACTGACAGTCGAAGGCCCCATACAGTCCATACACTTGACGTGGAGGAGCATGTGCTACGATCAGTGGAAGAGACCCCTGGGACCAGTGTGCAACAATTAGCAGCAGCAGAAGGCATGTCTCACTCTTATATCTGTAGGGTACTTCATGAATAGTTGCGATACCCATACCATCTACAGCATGTTCAGGCCCTAAGGCCACAGGATCATCAAATCTCTGATATAGAAATGTGCTGCAGATCCACTGTTCACACTCTAGATTTTATTTACCAGTGAGGCAGGCAGGGTTTGCAAGAGAAGATCTTGTTAATTTCTGTACCCAGCATGTATGGGCAGGTGTGAATCCCCAAGCAATTCAGAAAAGAGGCCATCAACATTGATTCTCAATCAGATTATGAACTGGTGTACTTGGCAAAAGGTTAATATGGCCATATGTGCTACCACAGAAGTTAACTGGAGCGCATTATCTGGACTTTCTCATTAATGCATTGCCTACCCTGCTGGAGGCTGTGCCATTGCAACAACGAATACAAATGTGGTCCACGCACTGTGGTGCACCAGCATACTTTCATCATAATGTGTGTGAAATCTGACATAGCATTTCAGGACACCTGGATTGGTCAGGGCCCTCCCACATCTTGACCTGCCTGTTCCCCAGACCTCAATCCCCTAGATTTCTTGCTATGGGGACACTTCAAGGAATTGGTCTACAGCACACCAATTAACAATATGTGGGCACTACAGTGGCATCTTCAATGTGTGCCAGGAGGTACAACAACATCTGGGTATACTTCAAAGTTTGTGTCATTCCTTATGCCAGATGGCAGAGGGGTGCATCGTCATGAATAGATGCTATGTTTATTGGACTTATCTCAGAAAGTATGCATTTCCGGACCCATGTTTATTGGACTTATTTTTCTTCTTTCAGTGACTACTACTACCTCTCAAAGTATTCAACACTTTTTTTGAACACCCTGCTTAATATGCGGTAATTGGTAACCTTAGTGCCCACTGAATTTGATCATAAATCTCTTGTCTTCCATGTCCTCTTTAATTGACTCTAAGTACCATACTACTTGTACCAGGTTTATTAAGTGAGGCTCCAACAGTCCTTTCTGTTCATCCATTTGGCTGTAACTAGCAAATCACATTTTCTTTCTAATTCATTGAACAGAGCCATTAATTGCACTAACTGCTCAGTTACCATTGTCAGAATTAATGCATGCTGTAACTTGTTATTCATACTACTTTCATACTCTTCCACTTGTTTACTTAACTTCCCTTCCAAATTCTGTCAGCAATTATCTTTTCATTTTTTGTAACCATGTTGATTGTCTGATTAAAACTTATTAGGAAGGTCTTCACTGTTGTCGCTCAGTCCTTTGATAGCCTTAATAATTTTCGTTGCTTTTACTCCAGAACATCTGTCTTCGCTTTGCAAAATGACACGTTTTCCGCACCTTGTGTGCCAAGCAAAACTTAACTAGCTTCCCTAATAAAATACAAAATCCCTCTTTCCTGTCTGACAGCCTCATGTCTAGCTAACTGCCCTGTTAGTTCCTTAGTTTATCTTCTCTACATGCCATGTTATGGCCTGCATGTTCGCATGCTACTGTTGCAAACTTTACTGTGTGTAACCTCATTATTCGGTGTGAAATACCTTGCTCTGTGGCTTGGCAGATTTTGTTAAACTTATTGTTCAACTCTCTCAAATTAAAATAAATTACTATATGCAAAGAAGTGCTGTATAAATAACCATTCCTTGATTGTCATAATAAAACCCTGTAGCTGACTGGAATCATTGTAACTGTACATCCTACATTGTCTCTGTCTGTTCAGCTTTGCTGGTCACCGCATTGCTGATGGTTAGTAATCCCCATATGTCTCATACTCTTGCCACCAGTATTTAAAAGAACTATTTCAACTAGTTTGCGGGTACATTTGTATACTTCTGTTCCTTTATCCTAATTACCACATTAGGTCCATCCACAGCGATTACATTATAGGGTCCTCTCCACTGGCTGTCTAACTTTCACAGTCTACCCCTTGTTACTCTCTCATCATATAGTAGCACATCATTGTTCTCCTTAAAGGTCTTGGGATTTGCATTCTGTCATATCGAACTTTATTCTTTTCCTTGCTCTTCTGCGTGGCATCTCTGGCCTCTTGGTGTAACAAGTGCATTCTCTTTCGTATCTCAGTGACATAGTTATTGTAGTTGTAAATGACATTTTCTAGTTTTATTTGCAACGAGCCCTGCAGACTGCATTGTCATCCAAAGAATAATTCAGACAGTGTAAACCCTGTTGCACTATTGGGGATCATATTGTACACAAAGGTGGCAAAAGGCACCCACATGTCCCAGTCTGCCTGATCTCTGTCTACGTAACGTCATAGCATTTCCGTTAAAGTTCTATGAATTCTTTCCAGTTCACCATTTGCTTGAGGATGTAACTGATAGTCTGCAGCTACTCTATCTTTAATAGTTTGCATACATGCTTCTTCGTGTCACTTACAAAATTACTACCCATGTTGCTCAGCAGCAATGTCAATATACCAAATTTCAGTACAATATTCTGTACCAACTTCCACATGACAGTCTCTGTATCCTGCCTATTAATTGGCTCGGCCACTACGAATTTCATCAGTGACTCTTGGAAAGTCAAAAGGTATTCATTACTGGCACTGGGTTGCAGTAGCGGTCTGATGATATCTGCACCACACCTTTCAAACACAAATTCTGGGGTAGGCATTATCTCTAACAATTGCTTCATTTTAACTTGGGTGATCTTCTTTTTCTGTAAACTCTCACACTTGCGAATGAACTTCTCTATGCCAGTCTTCATCCACAGCCAGCTGCAATACAGTTTTATCCTTTTGTATATTCCGCCCATACCCTAAAGTCCTCCAGTTGGAGACACGTGCATTTGATTCATAATGGCTAACTGCTCTTCATTACTTAAGTTGGCATCGTGTGTTTCCTTTGAGTGCTCTCCCGGTGGCTCTTCTGTTGCTTGGAGTGTCATGTTGTCTCTTTGCATTATCTGTGGCTCTTCACTGTGTGCACCCTTGATGTCTACATCAGTTGTTCTTCCAGTGTTTACAGGGCTATCTTTCCCACTCCTCTCTGAATCACTTGTTATTTCATGCATGTTCCAAATGTGGGACAATCATGTGCCACTTTATCGGGTTTTCCTTCCTTACATAAAATCTGATAATTGTGTTCCTCTAACCTGAATTTCATCAGACAGGAAGACAGAACTGAAATACAGGGTGTTTATAAATGAATATCAGGGTTTTAATGCTTTATAATATTTATTACATTAAACATATAGTTATAAATGACATGTCAAATGAAAGAGCAACTCGAACGGTTGTGTTTGGCACCAGTGGCATGTGCAGCGCGCAATGTTTCTGCCGCAGTTGGCTAGACAGCGGTAGTAGCAAAGATGGCAACTAGTAAACAGAAAGTGTTTTGTGTTTTGCAGTTTGCAAAGACCGAATCTGTAGTTACTGTGCAACGTGCGTTCTGGCTGAAGTTCTATTGTGATCCTCCAAGTGATAATAACATTCATAGATGGTATCATCAATTTGAAGATACTGGCTGCCTTTGTAAAGGAAAGAGCACAGGACAGCCAAGAGTTAGTGATGAGACAGTTGAGCAAGTGAGAAAGTTGTTCACTCATAGCTCAAAGAAATCAGTCCGAAAGGCTAGTCGTGAATTACAAGTTCCCGTGTCGACTGTTTGGAAAGTTTTAAGAAAATGCATACAACTATGTCCGTGCAGGCTGTAAAGCCTGCAGACCATGGATTATGTGCCAATTTTGCAAACAAAATGTTGTTTCATGATGATGAAGATTTTCTGGATCATGTTGTCTTCAGTGATGAATCGACCTTCCACCTTAGTGGATATGTTAACACTCACAATGTGCACATCTGGGGCTCAGAAAATCTTCACGAGGTGGTACAAATGCAACAAGATTCCCCTAAAGTGTCTGTTTTTTGTGGCATATCCTGGTGGAAAGTTTATGGGCCTTCCTTCTTTGGTGAACCTACTGTAACTTGCACTTCTTACCTTGATACACTAGAGCATTGGCTCTTCCCTCAGTTAGAAGAAGATGAGCCAGATAACTTCATTTTCCAGCAAGATGGTGCGCCACCTCACTGGCATAGCGAAGTACATGATTGGTTGAACTTCACTGTATCCAAGTGCTGGATAGGCTGCAAGGGGCCCAATGACAGGACTTGCTTTACATGGCCTCCACGTTCACCCAACCTAACACCATGCAATTTTTTCCTTTGGGGCTTGAACAAGGATCATGTGTATGTGCCTCTGCTACCAGCAGACCTCCCTGAATTAAAAAACTGGATTGAAGCAGTTGGTGCTACAATCACTGAAGACACACTTATCAAAGTTTGGGAAGAACTCAGCTATAGACTTGATGTGTGCCGTGTGACAAATGGTGCTCACATTGAACATTTATAAGGTTCTTGGTAAAACTGTTTGAGTTGCTCTCTCATTTGACATATCATTTATAACTGTAAGTTTAATATAATAAATATTATAAAGCGTTAAAACACTGATATTCATTTATAAACACCCTGTACTAACTAATCACATGAAATGGCTTGTGATCTATCAATATTTTGAAGTGTCTTCCAAACAAATAAGGTTAGAAATATTTCAGGGCCCTTGCTATTGTGAATAGTTCTCACTCCACTGTGCTGTAATTTTGTCCTGCTATGTTAAGCGTTTGTGATATAAAGGCCACTGGCAGTTCCTTGCCCATTGGGCCTTGACTCAGAACCAAAAAAATGGCTTGCTGACAGGCACCTGTGGTTACTATGTACTCCTGTTCAAAGTTCAGGTGTTGTAATATGAGTGGACTTATTATCTTCTCTTGTAATTGTTGAAACACTTCCTCCTGTTGTGTTCCTTAGCTATACAGAGCTCACAATTCATACAATGCCTTGGCAATCTTGTTGAAGTTGCACAGAAATTGCCTTTAGTACCCCGCAAAGCCTGAATACACTTTCAATTGTGTCATTATTTGTGGTTGTGGATATTTCCTGATAGGCTCTACTTTGGATAGATCTGGTTTAAGTCCCTTGGCCATCAATTCATGACCCACAAATCTAACACTGCATCTAGTCTGGCATTATACTCCTCGAGCAAAGTTCCCACTACAACCACATGATCTAAATGGATATACTGCATTCTGGACAGCACACTGTTCATCATTCCTTGAAATGTTGATGGTGCCGACTTCAGCTGCATGGCCATCTTGTACTCAAAGTATCCAGTGGGCATGCTAAATAGTGTTTTCTCTCAAACTTTTTCATCTATCATCACCAGTAGTATTCCGTAGCTAAGTCCAATATTGAAAAGTATTTTGCTTTGCCCAGGCTACCTAACATTTTGTCCATATGGGGAAGTGACCTCCGTAATCAGTGGCGGTTGCTCTCTCCAGTCGTTTATATTCAGAGATTGCTGGTTAATATTTTGCGGTTGCCAGCTCGGATTATTCCCCTGGAATTGCTGATTATTCTGACTATGTTGGTTGTGATTATTTTGAATCGTGGTTTGCATCAGGTTGAATCTTCGCATATTAGGTTTATTTTTCACCCAGTGATGTTGGCACTGCATGACATTGGCATTCAATCTTTGGCCACCATTCAGATGTTGTTTGTTATGCTGAGCTTGGAAGCCTGAGCTCTGCTGTGCTCTACTATTATTATTGCCACTCAGTCTTGGGTGATATACAAAGTTCTTGTTTACACTAGTTGATGACTCATTCCGATGATATTTAGCTCTTAAGTCTTCATTTAATAGGTCAATGGTGTCTACGGCAGAGAGAAAGTCTTCAACCTTGTCTTTGGGAGCATACATGAGTTTTTCATGTATCTCGACCTGTAACTTTGCCTTAATAATCTTCAAAATATCCACCTGTGGGACCAGAGCATCCCAATACCTTCTTTTATGCAGATAGTTCTCAAAGTACCAATGCAAGTTCCCACTCTTGACTGAAAATGGTTCTGGATTATAAACCTCTTTTTTCAGTCATTCTTGAATTCCCTTAGACCAATACCTTCTCAAGAACACTTGCTTGAAATCCTCATTAGGTGCCACAGGTTTCCATAATATCCGTGCACTATAAACTACCTTCCCCTTGTACGTAGCCAGTGACAAAAAAAAATCTTTTGCACATCAGTCCGTGCATGGGGTAAAACACCCCTGAACCTCCGAATGAAAACAACGGAGTTAATAGTTTTCTTCCCTGGACAGAAGGCTTGGAACTGCTGGTGCTTTACGAGCTTCTCCTCCATTAACATCTGGGCGTATAAATTGTTGGGTGGTATATTGCCATAAATGGGGTCAGACATCACATGTGCACTTTTTGTCATAGGTATAGAGCTACTCATCACTGCCGAATTCATCACATTTTGCTTCTGTTCGTTGGAAATTGTAATGTGTGTCAGACCAACTTGCTTTTATTTTCTTTATTGACTTGGAACATTCTTCAATCAATTTGGTTATATTGTCTTTCCACTTCGAGAACTCTTCACCAAATTGTTGGCTTATCATATCATTATCAATCTGGATCCTTGTGGAATCTGACACATTAGCCAGTTGAATGTTTTGCACAGCTTGTTGCAGTTGTTCATTAACACATTGTGTCAACCTCTTTTCTGAAACTGTGACACAATCTGATTTAACAAGTTCCAATTTGTATACAAGAGAATCTACAGTTGCGGAAAATCTTTTACTTCGGTTTTGATTCTAGAGATTTCCTCAGGAACTTTTTCCTGGAACAGCTAAAGATTTGCCATTTCTGTAGCAAGATCACTTTGCTGAATGCTTAAATGATCCACTTCGCATTTCAAACTCTCAAAATCTTGCTTGGTAGGCAATGACTCAACTCAACCATAGCAATAATATCTTGCATAGTTAGCCTGATATTTGCTTGTTCAGTTACTAGTGCCTTTGCCAGTTCTACTGCTGCAGTAGGAACTCTAGGATAAATTTTGTCTTGTTCTGTTGCCACTGATTCTTGTGCGGAAGCTATCCCGAACTGTTCAGTTGCTACTGATTGCACTTTAGCAGTTATCGATTGTTGATCTGCAGTTAATGTCTGCGCCCTTGGGATATTCTAAGTAAAAGATCTTTAATGTTAAACTCCTCAGTCCGAGCTGTGGTCGTTACAGGTACTGAATTATCAGTGGAAGAAGCTTCCTCAGCTGATTGAATATTGTCCATAGTATTCTGTTCCCATTCCATTCTCGACTGGGCTTATGTCCTAAGCATAAATCACTAAACAAAAAAATCTTCACATGACCCACATAGTTTCAAAATACCCACATAAAATCAATACAAATCTACACATGATTTTAAAAAAATATATACATCTATAACTAATAGAAATAGGAAGACTCTACAGAAAAGGACAGTATTACATTCCAGTCAGGTTAACTTGCTGTTGCTTGCCTGCGGCTTGGACATTCAGATGATCTGTTGAGATGAACCATACAGTGTCAGTCTGCCAGCCTCTCTGTCCCTGTTGTGGTCTCGAACAAAGACAGGGTATGCAACACAGAAATACATGTTATAGTACACTTCTTATCAATAGCAATGATACAAAGTCTTAACAAGTTCCCTAATTTTGTAAGCAGTCCTGTCAATTGGTTGTCACTCTGAAATGAATCACTATATCGTAAAAGAAAAAATTAATTAATTAATTTGACCTTTGAATTTGACACAGATAAGACAGGTACTGAATTTAAAACTCTCATTTGATTTTTTGCCTAGATGCATACATTATAAAAAATTTTACCTGTCTAATTCAAAAAAATCTGTGAAAAAATTTGACTGTAGATAAATATGTTTTCTTTGTGGCTGCTGTAAGGAGAGAACAGTTTAGGCACAGGATGAGTTGGCAGTCAGAGGTTTCTGTTTCTCTGGTTCTCAGAGAACGCCAGGCAAAGTTAGAGAAAACTGCTAAAACTCACAACTCGTGATGAAGACGTCATCTCCCTTGGCAGCTACAATACTCACAGATGCCATAAGATTTTTCTGGAAACACTTTCAGAATCAGAAGGTTGAACAACGGTGACAATGTGGCATCTTCTGACTAACAAACTGGTCGCTTAGAGAACATCTTGAACACATGAGCTGATGGCGAAATATTGCGTGTTGTTCGGTCCGTGATAGTAGCAGATTTGCCCAATATTGTTAATTCACAAAGAAATCACTATGCACTGTATTGCTAAACATACTAACAATTTTTATGAAGGTCCGGGAATCCAACATTGAATAATTGTTTGTAAATGATATTTACCTTCATTTTCACAAATTAAATTTTTTATTCTTGATAACTGTGATTACAAGTTGACCTCTGCACTTCAAATTACTTCTACATGCGAACTTATCTGACCTCAAAAAGGCACAATGTCCAACCGGCATTTCTTATCTCCAACTACTACAAGAAAACATCTAGATGCCTTCTCTCTCTCTCTCTCTCTCTCTCTCTCTCTCTCTCTCTTTTTTCACCCCACAGCAAAGAGCATTGTCATCACAGCAAAGAGCGTTGTCATCTCAATTAGGTAGCGCATCATTGCTGATACTCGCAGCTAGAATACTACAATAATATTACATTACATAGGGATATTACAGTCTGGAGCTATTCCACAATCTATGACTGCTTGAGATGCCTGCAAGGAATCCATCTGAGAATAACATTACGACCAAGGGCTGTGTTCTGTCATTGATAGTTATTCTTGCAATACTGGTTCCTGTTGGCTGGATATCTTTCCCAATTGTAACATCCATCACAATCACTTGCATATCATGAAACACAGTCTTCTTGAAATTGTGACAATAATCATTCAACTTGACAAAAAAGAAGCCCATGAGTCAACAATACCCATACAATTTGGTCATCTATGAGATTTGCTGACATCTTGGTAACTATAGTCCATGAAGTATTTTCATCCATGGTGGCGTCTCCTCCATAGACAGTCACCTAACTTAGTTTTCCTGAATTCATCAGCTAGACAAACTGCTGGTACCTCTGCAAGGCAACAGGGAACGGCTGTGGCATGTTGGAGAACGATGTTGCCACTGATACGGTGATGGACATCATCCCACAGATCGACTATAATTGTCTTCAGTTAACTGATGTGAATAAGGCTATTGTGATGGTTGGCATCTTACAGTGTGATAGTCTTCAAACACTTATCTTATTTCTCTGCAGTAGAGTATATGTCCAGGGTGTCTACATTGGAAATATACCAGCGTATATGTCTGTTCTTCTGCAGGGTGCTATACTTGCTGGAGGAATTGGTTGTACCTGCATTCATCAGATGAAGGGTTGTTATTCAATGTCTGCAGCATAAATCCAAGTTGGCCAAGAACATGCTTCATGGCGCATTTAACTGGTGGTGGTGATTGGTGCTAAAGATCAATACACCTCTTCTTCATTATTTTATATTAGTTCTTGATGCATGAGGTCGACTTTTATTCCAGCTGTCTCATGTGTACACGGTCTGACTGTTCTGGCTGCCATAAAATGCTGTACCTCTTCTCTTACAACCTAATGTATGAGAGAAGTGAAGTCTTCGTGTTCTCCCACAACTGCCGTATGGACCATATTTGGGGTTCAGACATACCTTTTTTGTCCAACCCTTTTTTCTGTTGCATTTCCTCGATGTGCTGGCACCACCTGATGAATTCCTCTGCTGTTGTGACATCTCTTATCAGCAGATCTCGGTACATCTCCTCTCATCGACTGTGAAATTTTGTCAGCTTCTGTATTATTTGTATTCACAATGGAGCATAGGGCCAAACCATTCTGTGTGTAGGACTGCGTCATTTCCTTATGACACTGGCACTGTTCAATTTTTCTTCCACGAAATGTACTTGCTGCTAATTGTCATCAAATGTTTTCTTTAGTTTTCCTTTAGTTCAGCTTTGAATTTCTCTCAGCTACTGAGGTCCTCTTCACTGTTTTCAAATCACTGTTAGGCTGTGCCACTAAGTTAAGATAAACAGGTGCCTAATACATCATGTCATCCCACCTGTTGCATATAGTGCCTCAGCTAAATCCTATCAGCCATTTCTTCAGGTCCTGACCAACATCTTAGGAAAATACTGATGGGTGCCTGATGTGTGGCTGACTAACTGTTGTTTTGGGATTATACAGACTGTGGGAATGGTGTACTGCTTCTATTCTGGTTCCTGTTCATTTAGGCAATGGCTTCTACATTGCCTAATTGGATCCATGGTAATGTAGATATGTTGAAGTACCTGGGATTTCCATCAAATAATATCTTGTCATAATCACAGTTAAAGTCCAAATCTGAAAGAAGGGTCATCATTGAAGTGCAATACTTAGTGCTGAAAGAGTGTTTATTATGGACACCAACACACAGACATAACAGAACTGAATTCCTATATGGAGAGTGTTGCTGCCTGTACAAACACTGAATATTCTGCAATATACAAACGTAAGAAATGTCAAGAACTTATCAGAAAATATAGATATTAAATAACAAGTAGTTGCTAGTGATTAAGTCTGAACTGTTGACCTGCAGCTTACCAGCCAGGAAAGCTAACCACTACACTTTATTGCTTGCAGCCTTTTGCCTTTTGTGATTCTTGCTCTTCATATGGCAGATCTGGATGAGTTTATACTGAAGGTGTCCATGATTATATATGACAAACTAGTGTTGCATCTACTACAGTAAAGACACCAACAAAGACAGTGAGAAAAATCTCAACAAATACTACAATGAATATTTTTTCACAAGTGTTCCATTATTTGAACAAGTATTGTGAGATAAGATCGCAGCAGTGTGAACTTTCAGGCAAAACGAAAAGAAAATTTCACCAGAAATGATGGGTTCCAAGTGTGGAGAAGTCATATCAGCATCATTTGATTTCAAAGAAAATTTCATTTTGTATTTTCAAAAAGAACAAAAGTATCATATTGTTAAGTTCTCTGCATCATAGTGCCACAGTAGATGAAGAACAAACAAAAAAGGAGCCATAGGTAATTTTTTTCCTTCCATAAACTAAGAGGAGTTCATTCTCTTCTCCACAAGACACATACATATATTTACAAGAGACAGTCAAGAAGATGGGCCTTTGTCTTAAGGGCAAAAATAAGGTATGTAGTACCTACAAATGACTTGTACTTATTTTCACAGCAACATCCCAACTATCAGGAAGGCAGATCTAATGAAAGAAGCATTTTCAAAGAACTAGGGCAAGAATTTAGATGTCTGCATGTGGAAAGGAGAGCCAACAATGCACACCTCCAAAAGAGTATTCCATAAGCCATGGCACACCAACAACCAAAGATTATGGAAACAAAAAGATTGTCAAAAAGAAGATTTTTCATGTGCCCTTTATTGGTTGGATACAAAAAGTGTTCAAACATGCTGAAAAATGATCGAAAAGTATTTGTAGAGAATATAGAGTAATTATTTGCCAAGGTTCTTGTAACAAGGGAAACCTCTAGTGTGTATTCAGTAAAATGGAACATTTGTTGTTTAATCTCAGGAAAATTGTAATTTATGATATTGTATTTAATACCACACTAAAAAGTCACAATATCATAATAAATAGTGTCTTATTCACACTGTCACCAAACACATTGTAATTTGATAATATTGTTTTAATAACAACATTTTGTATGTGTTTTAAGGTGAAGTCTTACAGCCCACCTCACGCAGTTTTGTGAGTCCAGTTGTTCATGCATCCAAGGGTTAATAATCTTTGATTTTCTCTAGATTCAGTTGAACCTTTCTCTTCTTTTGTTTCTCAACATACAATCTCAAATGTAAGAGGCAAAACCAGTCCAATTTATTCTCAGTCTAGCACAAGATCATCGTGTTTTGAAACACAGACAATTTTCCATATAGTGAAGTGTAATGTACTTCTTCCAGCTCCATTAATGAAAGAGATTTTAGCATCTCCATAATGTTAGGTTGGTGGATAAGTTCATAGCATTTTTCTGTAAGTTTAATAAACACAACGGATACAAATAACACAGACTTCAGTTATCAATAATATATTCTCCTTCACTATTTACAACAGTCTGCCAATGCTTGGGTTACTTTTTGATTCTGCAGTTTTGAGGTGAAGAACTTATCAAACCATATTCAGAGCACATTTTCATCTGGAAAGGCAGTTTCTTGAAGGTTTTTGATAGAGAGCGGAAAAAGTGAAAATCTGAGGGACAATATCAGGTGAATAATGTGGGTGCAGACTGACTTTGTGCCCAACTCCTTTATAGTTTTTTATTTTTCAGTCTAGCAGAATACGGGCATGCACTATTGTGGAGTATCATCGCTTCACACAGTTCTACTGGTCATTGTTCTTGGGCTGTCTCTGCAAGACATCGCAGTTGCTGACATAAATGTCAGCAGTGATGGTTACATCTCAGGGAAGCAATTCGTAGTACTCCACACCTTCGCTCTTCTGTCCGATGTATAACATTATCTTTTGCAGATGCACATGTGTCTTTGTATGGGGATTTGCTGCTTTGTTTGGGATTAACCATTCCTTTTCTTTACTAACGTTAATGTAAAGACACCATTTCTCATCATCAGTAATAATACAGGATGGAAATGGTTGGTGTTGTTCATGAACCAGTTGGTGACGAGCAATCAGAGATGCACATATGGCCACCCACTGATTTTTGCAATTTTGGCTCAGAGCATGCAGTACCCATACACCTGATTTTTAACCTTCCCCATTGCTTGGAAATGTTGCACAATGGTGAAATAATCACAGTTCTAGAGCACACTGACATGGATTAATGTGTTTAAATGATCTTCATCAAATCCCAAAGTTCTCCTTAACATGGATAGTCACTAATTTTGAAACAGCCCTCCTTAAAATGAAAAAAACCATTTTCTGTCCAATAGCATTACCTCCTTAAATACTGTAAATGGTTCTGACTGCTTTTACCCCTCTGTTGAACCTGAACAAAAGAATATGTCAGAAATGTTCCAATTTCTCCACTTGGCATTCTATTTTCTAGCATCCACCGCTCCACTCACTATCTCCAAATGACAATACATAGACTTAAATACCAACAGCGAACTACAAATAAAAAATGACAGTCGATAAATAAACCCATAACAACTGGAATACCAACATGCAAGACAAAAAAGCTACCTTATTATACTTGTGTACTGATTGAACATAATGGTAAAAAAAACTTCCTTACATCTGACATTGTGGGAATCCCAAACACTCTGTCTCCTTCATATATACTTTCCTATAATTCTCAGCGATTGCCTTCCCTACTACGAACCTGGTATGCCCATTCCATTTCATATAGCTTTTCAACATTATGCCTAGATACTTAGTCATTGTCACAGTGTCAAGCAGCACATTACTAATACTGTATTCAAACTCTACAGGATCTTTTTTTCAAGCTCATTTACTGTAACTTACATTTTTCTAAATTTAGAACAAGCTGCAATTCATCACACCAACTAGAAATTCTGTCTAATTGATCTTGTGTCCCACAGTCATTCAATTACAACATCTTCCCATACACCACAGTGTCATCAGCATCATCATCATCATCATCATTTAAGACTGATTATGCCTTTCAGCGTTCAGTCTGGAGCATAGCCCCCCTTATAAAATTCCTCCATGATCCCCTATTCAGTGCTAACATTAGTGCCTCTTCTGATGTTAAACCTATTACTTCAAAATCATTCTTAACCGAATCCAGGTACCTTCTCCTTGGTCTGCCCCGACTCCTCCTACCCTCTACTGCTGGACCCATGAGTCTCTTGGGTAACCTTGCTTCTCCCATGCGTGTAACATGACCCCACCATCTAAGCCTGTTCACCCTGACTGCTACATCTATAGAGTTCATTCCCAGTTTTTCTTTGATTTCCTCATTGTGGACACTCTCCTGCCATTGTTCCCATCTACTAGTACCTGCAATCATCCTAGCTACTTTCATATCTGTAACCTCAACCTTGTTGATAAGGTAACCTGAATCCACCCAGCTTTCGCTCCCATACAACAAAGTTGGTCGAAAGATTGAACGGTGCACAGATAACTTAGTCTTGGTACTAACTTCCTTCTTGCAGAAGAGAGTAGATCGTAGCTGAGCGCTCACTGCATTAGCTTTGCTACACCTCGCTTCCAGTTCTTTCACTATGTTGCCATCCTGTGAGAATATGCATCCTAAGTACTTGAAACCATCCACCTGTTCTAACTTTGTTCCTCCTATTTGGCACTCAATCCGTTTATATTTCTTTCCCACTGACATTACTTTCGTTTTGGAGATGCTAATCTTCATACCATAGTCCTTAAATTTCTGATCTAGCTCTGAAATATTACTTTGCAAACTTTCAATCGAATCTGCCATCACAACTAAGTCATCCGCATATGCAAGACTGCTTATTTTGTGTTCACATATCTTAATCTCACCCAGCCAGTCTATTGTTTTCAACATGTTGTTGTTGTTGTGGTCTTCAGTCCTGAGACTGGTTTGATGCAGCTCTCCATGCTACTCTATCCTGTGCAATCTTCTTCATCTCCCAGTGCCTACTGCAGCCTACATCCTTCTGAATCTGCTTAGTGTATTCATCTCGTGGTCTACCTCTACGATTTTTACCCTCCACACTGCCCTCCAATGCTAAATTTGTGATCCCTTGATGCCTCAAAACATGTCCTACCAACTGATCCCTTCTTCTAGTCAAGTTGTGCCACAAACTTCTCTTCTCCCCAATCCTATTCAATACCTCCTCATTAGTTACGTGATCTACCCACCTTATCTTCAGCATTCTTCTGTAGCACCACATTTCGAAAGCTTCTATTCTCTTCTTGTCCAAACTAGTTATCGTCCATGTTTCACTTCCATACATGGCTACACTCCATACAAATACTTTCAGAAACGACTTCCTGACACTTAAATCTATACCCGATGTTAACAAATTTCTCTTCTTCAGAAACGATTTCCTTCCATTGCCAGTCTACATTTTATATTCTCTCTACTTCGACCATCATCAGTTATTTTACTCCCTAAATAGCAAAACTCCTTTACTACTTTAAGTGTCTCAATTCCTAATCTAATTCCCTCAGCATCACCCGATTTAATTTGACTACATTCCATTATCCTCGTTTTGCTTTTGTTGATGTTCATCTTATAGCCTCCTTTCAAGACACTGTCCATTCCGTTCAACTGCTCTTCCAAGTCCTTTGCTGTCTCTGACAGAATTACAATGTCATCGGCGAACCTCAAAGTTTTTACTTCTTCTCCATGAATTTTAATACCTACTTCGAATTTTTCTTTTGTTTCCTTTACTGCTTGCTCAATATACAGATTGAATAACATCGGGGAGAGGCTACAACCCTGTCTCACTCCTTTCCCAACCACTGCTTCCCTTTCATGCCCCTCGACTCTTATAACTGCCATCTGGTTTCTATACAAATTGTAAATAGCCTTTCGCTCCCTGTATTTTACCCCTGCCACCTTCAGAATTTGAAAGAGAGTATTCCAATTAACATTGTCAAAAGCTTTCTCTAAGTCTACAAATGCTAGAAACGTAGGTTTGCCTTTTCTTAATCTTTCTTCTAAGATAAGTCGTAAGGTTAGTATTGCCTCACGTGTTCCAATGTTTCTACGGAATCCAAACTGATCTTCCCCGAGGTCCGCTTCTACCAGTTTTTCCATTCGTCTGTAAAGAATTCGCGTTAGTATTTTACAGCTGTGACTTATTAAACTGATAGTTCGGTAATTTTCACATCTGTCAACACCTGCTTTCTTTGGGATTGGAATTATTATATTCTTCTTGAAGTCTGAGGGTATTTCGCCTGTCTCATACATCTTGCTCACCATATGGTAGAGTTTTGTCATGACTGGCTCTCCCAAGGCCATCAGTAGTTCTAATGGAATGTTGTCTACTCCAGGGGCCTTGTTTCGACTCAGGTCTTTCAGTGCTCTGTCAAACTCTTCACACAGTATCTTATCTCCCATTTCGTCTTCGTCTACATCCTCTTCCATTTCCATAATATTGTCCTCAAGTACATCGCCCTTGTATAAACCCTCTATATACTCCTTCCACCTTTCTGCCTTCCCTTCTTTGCTTAGAACTGGGTTGCCATCTGAGCTCTTGATATTCATACAAGTGGTTCTCTTCTCTCCAAAGGTCTCTTTAATTTTCCTGTAGGCAGTATCTATCTTACCCCTAGTGAGACAAGCCTCTATATCCTTACATTTGTCCTCTAGCCATCCCTGTTTAGCCATTTTGCACTTCCTGTCGATCTCATTTTTGAGACGTTTGTATTCCTTTTTGCCTGCTTCATTCACTGCATTTTTATTTTTTCTCCTTTCATCAATTAAATTCAATATTTCTTCTGTTACCCAAGGATTTCTATTAGCCCTCGCCTTTTTACCTACGTGATCGTCTGCTGCCTTCACTACTTCATCCCTCAGAGCTACCCATTCTTCTTCTACTGTATTTATTTCCCCCATTCCTGTCAATTGTTCCCTTATGCTCTCCCTGAAACTCTCTACAACCTCTGGTTCTTTCAGCTTATCCAGGTCCCATCTCCTTAAATTCCCACCTTTTTGCAGTTTCTTCAGTTTCAATCTGCAGTTCATAACCAATAGATTGTGGTCAGAATCCACATCTGCCCCTGGAAATGTCTTACAATTTAAAACCTGGTTCCTAAATCTCTGTCTTACCATTATATAATCTATCTGATACCTTTTAGTATCTCCAGGATTCTTCCAGGTATACAACCTTCTTTTATGATTCTTGAACCAAGTGTTAGCTATGATTAAGTTATGCTCTGTGCAAAATTCTACAAGGTGGCTTCCTCTTCCATTTCTTCCCCCCAATCCATATTCACCTACTATGTTTCCTTCTCTCCCTTTTCCTACTGACGAATTCCAGTCACCCATGACTATTAAATTTTCGTCTCCCTTCACCACCCGAATAATTTCTTTTATCTCGTCATACATTTCTTCAATTTCTTCATCATCTGCAGAGCTAGTTGACATATAAACTTGTACTACTGTAGTAGGCATGGGCTTTGTGTCTATCTTGGCCACAATAATGCGTTCACTATGCTGCTTGTAGTAGGTAACCCGCACTCCTATTTTTTTATTCATTATGAAACCTACTCCTGCATTACCCCTATTTGATTTTGTATTTATAACCCTGTATTCACCTGACCAAAAGTCTTGTTCCTCCTGCCACCGAACTTCACTAATTCCCACTACATCTAACTTTAACCTATCCATTTCCCTTTTTAAATTTTCTAACCTACCTGCCCGATTAAGGGATCTGACATTCCACGCTCCGATCCGTAGAACGCCAGTTTTCTTTCTCCTGATAATGACGTCCCCTTGAGTAGTCCCCGCCCGGAGATCCGAATGGGGGACTATTTTACCTCCGGAATATTTTACCCAAGAGGACACCATCATCATTTAATCATACAGTAAAGCTGCATGTCCTCGGGAAAAATTACGACTGTAGTTTCCCCTTGCTTTCAGCCGTTCGCAGTACCAGCACAGCAAGGCCGTTTTGGTTAATGTTACAAGGCCAGATCATTCAATCATCCAGACTGTTGCCCCTGCAACTACTGAAAAGGCTGCTGCCCCTCTTCAGGAACCACATGTTTGTCTGGCCTCTCAACAGATACCCCTCCGTCATGGTTGCACCTACGGTATGGCCATCTGTATCGCTGAGGCACGCAAGCCTCCCCACCGATGGCAAGGTCCATGGTTCATGATCAATAAATAATATGAACAACGGTGGACACAGGTTGCAGCATTGTCTTACCCCTGAAACTACTCTGAACCATGAACTCAATTTACCGTCAACTCTAACTGCTGACTGATTATCCATGTAAAGACCTTTAGTTGCTTGCAAAAGTTTGCCTCCTATTCCATAATCTCATAGAACAGACAATAACTTCCTCCTAGGAACCTGGTCATATGCCTTTTCTAGATCTATAAAGCATAGACACAATTCCCTGTTCCACTCATAACACTTCTCCATTATTTGCCTTAAGCTAAAGATCTGGTCCTGACAGCCTCTAAGAGGCCTAAACCCACACTGATTCTCATCCAATTGGTCCTCAACTAATACTCACACTTTCCTTTCAACAATACCTGAGAAGATTTTACCACAATGCTGATTAAAGAGATACCTCTGTAGTTGTTACAATCTTTCCTGTTTCCATGTTTAAAGATTGGTGTGATTACTGCTTTTGTCCAGTCTGAGTGAACCTGTCCTGACTCCCAGGCCAATTCAATTATCCTCTGTAGCCATTTAGGACCTGACATCCCACTGTATTTGATGAGTTCCGACTTAATTTCATCCACCCCAGCTGCTTTATTGCACTGCAATCTATTGACCATTTTCTCCACTTCCTCAAATGTGATCCTATTTCCAGCATCATTCCTATCCCATTCTACCTCGAAATCTGAAACATTACTGATCGTATTTTCACCTACATTGAGCAACTCTTCAAAATATTCCCTCCATCTGCCCAAGGGATCCACAGCATTCACCAGCAGTTTTCCTGACCTGTCCAAAATACTAGTCATTTCCTTCTTACCTCCCTTTCGAAGACTACTAATTACACTCCAGAATGGTTTTCCAGCAGCTTGACCCATAGTCTCCAAACTGTTTCCAAAGTCTTCCCAAGATTTCTTCTTGGATGCTGCAGTTATCTGTTTGGCTTTGTTTCTTTCTTCAACATAACTTTCTCTGTCTACCTGAGTTCTAGTATGTAGCCATTTTTGATACACCTTCTTTTTCCTTTTACAGGCTGCCTTGACTGTGTCATTCCATCAAGCTGTTTGCTTCATCCTACTTTTACACACTACTGTTCCAAGGCATTCTTTAGCCACTTCTAGTACTGCGTCCCTGTACCTTGTCCATCCCTTTTCCAATGACTGTAATTGACTACATTCAACTAACTGGTACCTTTCTGAGATTGCTGTTATGTACTTGTTCCTGATTTCCTTATCCTGAAGTTTCTCCACTCTTATCCTCCTACTTATGGACCTGACCTCCTGCACTTTCGGCCTCACAATCCCAATTTCACTGCAGATTAAATAATGATCAGTGTCATCAAAGAATCCCCTGAATACACGTGTGTCCCTCACAGCCTTCCTGAATTCCTGATCTGTTATTATATAGTCAATGACAGATCTGGTTTCCCTGCCTCCCCAAGTATACCGGTGAATGTTCTTATGTTTAAAAAAGGAGTTTGTGATTACTAAGCCCATACTGGCAATGAAATCCAAGAGTTGTTTCCTGCTCCTGTTGGCCTCCACATCCTCTCCAAATTTACCCATAACCTTTTCATACCCTTCTGTTAGATTTCCAATCCTGAGCAGAACTCTGTCCTTGTCCTTTACTCTAACAACTACATCACTGAGTGCCTCATAAAAACTATCCATCTTATCTTGATCTGTCCCTTCGCAATGTGAATATACTGACACAATCCTAATTTTCTTGCTAGACACTGTCAGATCTATCCACATCAGTCATTCGTTTACATACCTTATTGCAACTACGCTGGGTTCCATTTCTTTCCTGATGTAAAGCCCTACACCTCATTGTGCTATTCCTGCTTTGACTCCTGACAGGTAGACCTTGTATTCTCCCACTTCCTCTTCTTTCTCACCCCTTACCCGAATGTCACTAACAGCTAAAACGTCCAGCCCCATCTTACTTGCAGCCTCTGCCAGCTCTACCTTCTTCCCAGAGTAGCCCCCATTGATATTAATAGCTCCCCATCTCATTACTATTTGTTTGCCAAGTCGTATCTTAGGAGTCCCTGGTTTGTCAGTTAGAGGTGGGACTCCGTCACCCCCAAAAGTCCGAGGCATTTTGCAAAGAGCCATAAATTGCTGCTCACCCTGTCCATCAGATCATTTATGTACAGGGTAATTATAATTAAAGTTACAGTTTAAAAATGCTGTAAAAAAGATCTGCTGCTCAGAATGATGCCAAATTTGAATGGAATATTATCAAAGAAGATGGAGACCTTATTGAAGAAAAATTAACATATATCTTCCCTCTAGATGGTGCCACAAGTGTCCTAACATACATGTGTTCAGCTAGAAGTGACAGTGAATCACAGTAGGATGGCTATGGTTGCACACTAAACCAACCGTACAATGCAATGTGCGTGACTGCACAGATTTGCCATTTAACAGTTGTGGCACTGTTAGTTAAATAAGCCCATCCACCACAGCTAGGTTGTACCACATTGGATGGGAAAAATCATTTTTTAACTGTCCTGAGGTCAAAAACTGCATGAAAACAACAATGTCACTGGTTTTTAACTGGCCTGAGGAACAGCTGTGTACCCCGTGTTTTTTATTTTGCATGTTCTGCTGCTTACAGTGCAATCTTTTTTTTTTTTTTTTTTTCATAACATTTCTCCTTCTTTGTTAATATTCAGTTTGCTGTCATTCTGAGCAGTGATTATTTTTTAGAGCATTTTGAAACTGAAACTTTAATTACGAGAGTGAGTCAAATGAAAACCTTAAATTTGTAATAACAAATCGAAATTTCGTGTCGTTATCCTGTAAGTTGGTAAGCATGCTACAAACAGCATGCAGAATGGCCTGTAGGTGGCAGCATAGTGCAGATGCACACATACCGTCACAGTATTAGTATAAAGATGGCTGCCCCACTTGCGACTTGCACCAGGGAAGAACAGCGTTCTGTTATTCGGTTTTTGCGTAGTGAAGGTGTGAAACCTACTGAAATTCATCAACAAATGAAGGTTCAATAAGGTGATGCATGTTTGTCACAGCAGCAAGTCTATGAATAGAGTAGGAGGTTCGCAGCTGGTGTGACTTCAGTGGAAGATGCTCCTCACCCAGGTCAGGCACAGCGAGTTGTGACTCCACAGAACATTGCAGCACTTGAAGCCATAGTGAAGAAAAACTGCCGAGTGACACTGAATGACACTGCAGTATGTTTACAGATTAGTCATGGGTCAGCACACCACATTGTGCATGATGTGCTCCAGTTTCACAATGTGTTTGCAAGATGGGTGCCATGGCAGCTGACTCCTGGAATGAGATAATGAAGTGTTGATGCTTGTGAAGAACTTCTTCGGCGCTTTGAACGAGAAGGTGATGGCTTTTGCAGCATGACAATGCAAGGTCTCATACTGCCCATACAACAGTTGCAACAATCACAGACCTGCATTTTCAGTGTCTTCCTCATCCACCATACTCACCAGACCTTGCCCCAAGTGATCTCCATATGTTTGGACCTCTCAAAGACACAAAGGGAGGAAAGAAGTTCCGTTCTGATGAAGAGGTACACCACGTGGTGCATGAGTGGTTGCTCAGACTACCAAAAGGATTTTTTTCTTAAGGAATTTATGCACTTTGTAAGCGCTGGAGGAGTTGCATTAAGCATGGGGGAGATTATGTTGAAAATGATACAGCTTTGTCCCATTTCTGCACAATAAATAATATTTTTTTTTAATATTTAAGGTTTTCATTTGACTCACCCTCATATAATCACACTGTATATAGCGAATAAGAGCAGTCCCATCACACATCCCTGGAGCACTCATGATGTGCTTGTCTCTGATGAAGTCCCGCCACCAAAGACAACATACTGGGTTCTACTACCTAAGAAGTCTTCAAGCTACTCACATTTCTGGAAACCTAATCCATTTGCTCAGACATTCATCAACAATCTGCAGTGGGGTACTGTGTCAAATGCTTTGTGGAAATCTAGAAATATAGATTCTGTCTAATGTCCTCTATCCATGGTTTGTAGAATTTTGTAGGAGAAAAGTACTAGTGTATAAAGTGAATTACAAATAAAAAAAGTGATTCTTTCAGAAAAACATTCAGCTCAAATTTTAACTTAGGTTTTAGAACAGCTGCCTCAGGTACCTGTAGCTACTGCCTTAAAACTCCCCATGAACCATGGACCTTGCCGTTGGTGGGGAGGCTTGCGTGCCTCAACGATATAGATAGCTGTACCGTAGGTGCAACCACAACAGATGGGTATCTGTTGCGAGGCCAGACAAACATGTGGCTCCTGAAGAGGGGCAGCAGCCTTTTCAGTAGTTGCAGGGGCAACAGTCTGGATGATTGACTGATCTGGCCTTGTAACGCTAACAAAAACGGCCTTGCTGTTGTGGTACTGCAAATGGCTGAAAGCAAGGGGAAACTACAGCCGTAATTTTTTGTGAGGGCATGCAGCTTTACTGTATGATTAAATGATGATGACATCCTCTTGGGTAAAATATTCCAGAAGTAAAATAGTCCCCCATTCGGATCTCCGGGCGAGGACTACTCAAGATGACGTCGTTATCGGAGAAAGAAAACTGGTGTTCTACGGATCGGAGTGTGGAATGTCAGATCCCTTAATCGGGCAGGTAGGTTATAAAATTTAAAAAGGGAAATGGATAGATTAAAGTTAGATATAGTGGGAATTAGTGAAGTTCGGTGGCAGGAGGAACAAGACTTTTGGTCAGGTGAATACAGGGTTATAAATACAAAATCAAATAGGGGTAATGCAGGAGTAGGTTTAATAATGAATAAAAAAATTGGAGTGCTGGTAAACTACTACAAACAGCATACTGAACGCATTATTGTGGCCAAGATAGACACGAAGCCGACACCTAATACAGTAGTACAAGTTTATATACCAACTAGCTCTGCAGTTGATGAAGAAATTGATGAAATGTATGATGAGATAAAATAAATTATTCAGGTAGTGAAGGGAGACGAAAATTTAATAGTCATGGGTGACTGGAATTCAACACTAGGAAACGGAAGAGAAGGAAACGTAGTAGGTGAATATGGATTAGGGCTAAGAAATGAAAGAGGAAGCTGCCTGGTAGAATTTTGCACAGAGCATAACTTAATCATAGCTAACTCTTGGTTCAAGAATCATAAAAGAAAGTTGTATACATGGAAGAACCCTGGAGATGCTAGAAAGTTTCAAATAGATTATATAATGATAAGTCAGAGATTTAGGAACCAGGTTTTAAATTGTAAGACATTTCCAGGGGCAGATGTGGACTCTGACCACAATCTATTGGTGATGAACTGTAGATTAAAACTGAAGAAACTGCAAAAAGGTGTGAATTTAAGGAGATGGGACCTGGATAAACTGACTAAACCAGAGGTTGTACAGAGTTTCAGCGAGAGCATAAGGGAACAATTGACAGGAATGGGGGAAAGAAATACAGAAGAAGAAGAATGGGTAGCTCTGAGGGATGCAGTAGTGAAGGCAGCAGAGGATCAAGTAGGTAAAAAGATGAGGGCTAGTAGAAATCCTTGGGTAACAGAAGAGATACTGAATTTAATTGATGAAAGTAGAAAATATAAAACTGCAGTAAATGAAGCAGGCAAAAAGGAAAACAAACGTCTCAAAAATGAGATCGACAGGAAGTGCAAAATGGCTAATCAGGAATGGCTAGAGGACAAATGTAAGGATGTAGAAGCTTATCTCACTAGGGGTAAGGTACATACTGCCTATAGGAAAATTAAAGAGACCTTTGGAGAAAAGAGAACCACTTGCATGAATATCAAGAGCTCAAATGGAAACCCAGTTCTAAGCAAAGAAGGGAAAGCAGAAAGGTGGAAGGAGTACACAGAGGTTCTATACAAGGGCGATATACTTGAGGAGAATATTATGGAAATGGAAGAGGGTGTAGATGAAGATGAAATGGGAGATATGATACTGCGTGAAGAAGTTGATAGAGCACTGAAAGACCTAAGTCGAAACAAGACCCCGGAAGTAGACAACATTCCATTAGAACTACTGACAGCCTTAGGAGAGCCAGTCCTGACAAAACTATACCATCTGGTGAGCAAGATGTATGAGACAGGTGAAATTTCCTTAGACTTCAAGAAGAATATAATAATTCCAATCCCAAAGAAAGCAGGTGTTGACAGATGTGAAAATTACTGAACTGTCAGTTTAATAAAACCTCGGGGAAGATTAGTTTGATTCCATAGAAATGTTGGAACACCTGAGGCAATACTGACCTTACAACTTATCGTAGGAGAAAGATTAAGGAAAGGCAAACCTACATTTCTAGCATTTGTAGAGTTAGTGAAAGCTTTTGACAATGTTGACTGGAATACTCTCTTCCATATTCTAAAGGTGGTAGGGGTAAAATACAGGGAGCGAAAGGCTATTTATAATTTGTACAGAAACCAGGTGGCAGTTATAAAGGGAAGCCGTGGTTGGGAAGGGAGGAGACAGGGTTGTAGCCTCTCCCCGATGTTATTCAATCTGTATATTGAGCAAGCAGTAAAGGAAACAAAAGAAAAATTTGGTGTAGGCATTAAAATCCATGGAGAAGAAATAAAAACTTTGAGGTTCGCCGATGACATTGTAATTCTGTCAGAGACAGCAAAGGACTTGGAAGAGCAATTGAACGGAATGGACAGTGTCTTGAAAGGAGGGTGTAAGATGAACATCAACAAAAGCTATACAAGGTTAATGGAATGTATTCGAATTAAGTTGGGTGATGCTGAGGGAATTAGATTAGGAAATAATTAGATTAGGAAATGGGACACTTAAAGTAGTAAAGGAGTTTTGCTATTTGATAGCAAAATAACTGATGATGGTGAAAGTAGAGAGGATATAAAATGTAGACTGGCAATGACAATTAAAGTGTTTCTGAAGAAGAGAAATTTGTTAACCTCAAGTATAGATTTAAGTGTCAGGAAGTCGTTTCTGATAGTATTTGTATTTAGTGTAGCCATGTATGGAAGTGAAACATAGACGATAAATAGTTTGGACAAGAAGAGAATAGAAGCTTTTGTAATGTGGTGCTACAGAAGAATGCTGAAGATTAGATGGGTAGATCACATAACTAATGAGGAGGTATTGAACAGAATTGGAGAGAAGAGGAGTTTGTGGCACAACTTGACTAGAAGAAGGGATCGGTTGGTAGGGCATATTCTGAGGCATCGAGGGATCACCAATTTAGTACTGGAGGGCAGCGTGGAGGGTAAAAATCGTAGAGGGAGACCAAGAGATGAGTACACTAAGCAGATTCAGAAGGATGTAGGTTGCAGTAAGTACTGGGAGATGAAGAAGTTTGCACAGGATAGAGTAGCATGGAGAGCTGCATCAAACCAGTCTCAGGACTGAAGACCTCAACAACAACAACAACTGCCTTAAATTGTCTTGTAGATTGACTACAGCTGTCATAAACGAAAAATCACAAATTCTGAGTATCATGAGTGCTCACAGAAACAGGCAAAAACTTTTCATCACCTATGAGAGAGAATCCTCATAATTCAATAACACTATGCCTTGATAACAGCAGGTACAGGCTCTTCCAAACCTATCAATCAATGAGGAATATTAATCACATCCAAAAAACTATCACACTCTCTGTGTAATAGACACAAATAATAAAAATCCACACTTCTATGTCCGTATAGAAAATCAAGCTGGCAGAAGTTCTGCTGAGGTTGATTCAGGCCTCTGTGATTTCCTGGAAAAACTAGAGTTCCCTATTGAGAATGACAGCTTGAGACTTTTTGCAGATGGTTGAGAAGGGCAAAATAAGGATGGATGTGGCACATGCTTTGATTTTCTTTCTCCTTAAGAAAGCTCCTAAGCAGCTTAAGAATGTAACTGTTTTTTCCCCTAAGAGGCCACTCATTTCTTCCCACTGACAGAGTCTTAGAAGTTTTGGAAAAACATCTTCGAAAGAGCTCTCAGATACTGACATACAAAGATTATTGTAGGTTCAGTTCACATTTTAGGTGAGGACTTGAATGTGATGGACTACAGAACTCTCTGTGAACATTTGAAAAAGATGTATGGTATCAGTGACATGAAACAAAATATTTTGCACAAGTCAATAAAAGATGAAATTGTCAATGTTAAAATAAAAATGTGGCCAACCTATCACTGTGATGATCTATCCAAGATATTCAACCCCGTTCCAAAAAAAGGGGACATTATGAGCCTTGTTGCTCTGAACCATCATTAATTTCATCATAAAGTTGAATGAGTGAAGAAAAGTAGAATGATATGAATAATTTACTATGTAAATGTTTTGGGTATGATTGCTGGAACATAGAAGGTTTAGATTTCTGTGCCAATATCTTTCATGCAGTTGAAATAGTAACTGGCAAAGAGGAAGAAGTTATTTGTCAGCTTGTGGTTGCTTGGAAAGAGGAGAATTGAACCAAATTTGAAGAAAAACTAACATTACGGTCATTCTGAACATTCTGTAAACAAGACAACCAACCAGATGATTTGGATTTTGGATTAACAGTTTTGTTCAATAATAGTGCAAACAAGCATTTAAATAATATAGTATATCAAAAGAATTATAGCTGAAATAATAGTGAATTGTATACCAAAATGGTTAATTTGAATAATTTAATTGTGTAATAACTACAGGGTGGCACACGAAATGTGTTACCAATTGTTTCTTTCACAATTTATCACGCACATTAGATATCCCGCTGGGATCTCTACAACAGTACCAGCAGAGCTTGGAAAAACAAATGAGTTATGAAATGACATGTAATTCACGATACTGCCACTAGAAGACTGGTAAGCAGCAATGGCTGACAATGGAAGACTGACGACACAGCAATGATCGACAATTGTGTTACTTTTTCATGAAATGAAAAGCCTTGTTGCGACTCAGAGGCGTTTTCGACAGCAGTGTAACACACGATGTGTCCCTTGCAAGAAGACCATCCACAGGTTGTACGATAAATCTGTACAGGTAGGAACAGTATTGGAAGCAAAGCAACCTCGGCCTAAGCCTGTTTGTTCGCCGGAGAATATTGAAGCGGTACGAGTTGCTGTACAGATAAGTCCCGGGAAATCGTATAGAAAGGCAGCAGTGCAACTGGGAATATCCAGACGCTCCGTTCAATGCATTCTTAAAATTGACCTCCATATGTACCCATACAAGATGGCCTGTGCACGGAAGCTCACAGAAGAACGCAGGTAGCAGAGACTACTGTTTGCTCAGTGGGTGGAGGATAGGGAAGAAACTCTCAACAACATTTGGTTTTCAGATGAGGCGCATTTTCATTTAGATGGTGTGGTTAACAAACAAAATGTATGCTTTTGGGCCACTGAAAACCCACAAGTGCTTCATGAACGACAACATTATGCTCCGAGGATTACAGCATGGGCAGCAATTTCCAGTCATGGACTTATTGGACCCTTTTTCTTTGAAGAAACTGTGAACAGGGAGCATTATTTGAGCATGCTTCACAATAGCTTCATTCCACAGCTTCTTGCTACTGCCTTGCCCTTCAACACGCAGTGGTTCATGCAAGATGGAGCTAGGCCACATACTGCAAACACTGTGTTTGAGTTTTTACACAAGCATTTCGACATGCGGATCATTTCACTCAGGTTTCCAGGTCGCTTCAATGATGGACAAAATTGGCCCCCCAATAGTCCAGACCTTAATCCATGTGACATTTTTCTTTGGGAGTACCTAAAGGAAAAAATTTTCCCGAAATGTCCACGTGATTTAATGGAGCTCAAAAAACTTATTCTTCAAGCTTGCAGTGAAATTATGGAAGACATGTGCCGTAGGGTAATCACTAACTTCAGTGTTCATTTGAAGGAGGTTACGAAACAAAATGGTGGACATATTGAGCATGTGCTGAGTTAGAACAAATCTCCATGGACGGCTCTTCATTGTAGTATATGTTCCTTTCAGATTGTATTGACAATAAAGTTTATATTCAAAACCAAAATGGTAACACATTTCATGTGCCACCCTGTAGTTTTGAATAACAACATGTCAGTTTGATACAAATCCTATTAAAATCAATTGGCAGCAAGAAAGATATTATGAACAGTCTTTAAATTGCAATGTTTATTGTGAAAAATTTAATTTTGTATTAACAAATAAAGTTCTTCTGTAATAATAGCAATAATAATAGATAGTTATTATTTATCTTATTAACCATTTTTTATTTGTATATTTTACAGATTGTAGGATCAAAGCATATTAAGTCCAATAAATTTTCCTCAAATTTGAAAAACACAATTGAAAAATGATTTCACTTTTTAATGTTTCTGGAAGTAAGTCTCAAACACAATAGCTGCACATTTTACGACTCAAAAATTTTCCAGATTAGGAGTAAGCAGTTTTTTTGCCTCTCCTTTATTTATTTATTTATTTTTACATAATGTGATTTGGAATGATGATCACCAAATGTGACTGTACATATAACAAGATCAATTCACTTTGTAAAAACTGGATTCAAGTCATGTACACTATCATCTACCACATCGTATAGTATATGATAGAAAGGGCTAAGTCCATACATATTATAAAAGTATATATGTATGTTCCACTTCTCCTTCTAAACCACTGGACTGATTTCAACCAAACTTGATACGTGTATCACTTACTGCCTGGAAAGAATTACTGTGGTGGTAAGAACCACCTGCCTATCAAGAGCAGTGTAGCCCACACCACATGAATATTGATTTTTTGGCGTCCAGTATTTGAGAATAAGAGCACTTAGAGAGTTACAACAAATTTTACACATAATGCCAAACCTTTGAAAACTTTTTGTTGCTGATGACCCTAACAAAATAATGAAAGGAAAGGAGCTTATCGCTTACTACATTTTTACTGTTCATGCAGTAAAACTGCTGCATGAATTATGATTTACTTTATTACTTATTTACTACTGATTGTACTTTCAACACTTTTGCAGACAGTATTCACATATACCACTTAATGTACCAAAAAAATTACACCTTAGTATGACTCACAGTTCAGGAGATATGACATCATAAACTCTGAGATGTGTGAAAAATTGCAACACCATTCATAACATTTTAATTCATTATCTCTTTACCACTAACTCTATGTACAAGACATTTTGCAGTCAGCATCCACATGTGTCACTGAATGTACCTATAACAATACGAGAGAAGGAAAGTTGCTACTCACCATATAGCGGAGATGCTGAGTCGTGATAGGCACAATAAGAAGATTCACACAGTCATAGCTTTCGGCCATTAAGGCCTTTGTCAGCAGTAGACACACATACACACAAGCACACACACACTCACGCAAGTGCAACTTGCACACACATCTGCAGTCTCAGAGAGCTGAAACTACACTTCCAGCAGCAGCACCAGTGCATGATGGGAGTGACGACTGGGTGGGGGTAAGGAGTAGGCCAGGGCAGGGAGGGGGAGGGATAGTATGGTGGGAGTGGTGGACAGTGAAGTGTTGCAGTTTAGACAGAGGGCAGGAGAGAAGGTGCGGAAGAGAGAGCGGGTAAGTAGCAGAAAGGAGAGAAATAAAAAATAAAAAGAAATTAAAAGACTGGGTGTGGCGGTGAAATGACGGCTGTGTAGTTCTGGAATGGGAACAGGGAGGGGGTCTGGATGGTTGAGGACAGTGACTAATGAAGGTTGAGGCCAGGAGGGTTACGGGTATGTAGGCTATATTGCAGGGAAAGTTCCCACCTCCACAATCAGAAAAGCTGGTGTTGGTGGGAAGGATCCATATGGCATAGGCTGTGAAGCAGTCATTGAGATGAGGGGTATGATGTTTGGCAGTGTGTTCAGCTACAGGGTGGTCCACTTGTTTTTCGGCCACAGTTTGTCGGTGGCCGTTCATGCGGACAGACAGCTTGTTGGTTGTCATGCCTACATAGAATGCAGTACAGTGGTTGCAGCTTAGCTTGTAAATCACATGACTGGTTTCAGAGGTAGCCCTGCCTTTGATGGGATAGGTGATGCTAGTGACTGGACTGGAGTAGGTGGTGGTAGGAGGATGCATGGGACAGGTCTTGCTTCTAGGTCTATTACAGGGGTATGATCCATGAGGTAAGGGATTGGGAGCAGTGGTTGTGTAAGGATGGACGAGTATATTGTGTAGGTTCGGTGGACAGCGGAATACCATGGTAGGAGGGGTGGGAAGGATAGTGGGTAGGACATTTCTCTTTTCAGGGTACGATGAGAGGTAATCGAAACACTGGCAGAGAATGTAATTCAATTGCTCCAGTCCTGGATGGTACTGAGTTACTAGGGGAATGCTTCTCTGTGACCGGACTGTGGGACTTTGGGAGGTGGTGGGAGACTGGAAAGATAAGGCATGGGAGATTTGTTTTTGTACAAGGATGGGAGGATAATTACAGTCAGTGAAGGCTTCAGTGAGACCCTTGGTATATTTAGAGAGGGACTGCTCGTCATTGCAGATGCAACAACCATGGGTGGCTAGGCTTTATGGAAGGGACTTCTTGGTATGAAATGGGTGGCAACTGTCAAAGTGGAGGTATTGCTCATGGTTAGTAGGTTTGATATGGATGGAGGTACTGATGTAGCCATCTCTGAGGTGGAGGTCAACATCTAGGAAGGTGGCTTGTTGGGTTGAGTAGGACCGGGTGAAGCAAATGGGGGAAAAGTTGTTGAGGTTCTGGAGGAATGTGAATAAGGTGTCCTCACCTTCAATCCAGATAGCAAAGATGTCATCATGAATCTGAACCAGGTGAGAGTTTAGGATTCTGGGTTTTTAGGAAGGATTCCTCTAGATGGCCCATTAATAGGTTGGCATAGAATGGTGCCATGTGGGTGCCCATAGCCGTACCGTGGATTTGTTTGTAGGTAATGCCTTCAAAGGAGAAGTAATTGTGGGTGAGAATATAGTTGGTCATGGAGACTAGGAAGGAGGTTGTTGGTTTGGAATCCATAGGGTGTCTGGAAAGCTAGTGTTCAATAGCAGTAATGCCATGGGCATTAGGAATGTTAGTGTACAGGGAGGTGGCATCAATAATGATGAGCAGGGCACCGTGTGGTAAAGGGAAAGGAACTGTGGAGAGTCGGTCGAGGAAATGGTTGGTATCTTTTATATAGGAGGATAGGTTGCGGGTAATAGGTTGAAGGTGTTGGTTTACGAGAGCAGGGATTCTCTCAGTAGGGGCACAGTAAATGGCCACAATGGGGCGTCCTGTGTGGTTGGGTTTATGGACTTTTATTTTTATTTCTCTCCTTTCCGCTACTTACCCCCTCCCCCCCTCCGCACCTTCTCTCCTACCCTCTGTTTAAACTGCAACACTTCACTGTCCGCCACTCCAACCATACTATCCCTCCCCCTCCCCGCCCCAGCCTCTTCCTTACCCCCACCCAGTCATCACTCTCATCATGCACTGGTGCTGCTGCTCGCAGTGTAGTTTCAGCTCTCTGAGACTGCAGACATGTGTGCAAGTTGCACTTGCGTGAGTGTGTGTATGCGTATGTGTATGTGTATCTACTGCTGATGAAGGCCGTAATGGCTGAAAGCTATGATTGTGTGAATCTTTTTGTTGTGCCTATCGCGACTCAGCATCTCCGCTATATGGTGAGTAGCAACTTTCCTTCTCTCATATTGTTACATTCCAGCCTGGATTTTCCATTGTTTGAATGTACCTATAAAAATACATAATTGTAAGACACATAATTTAGGAAGTATGACTTCAAATACTGAGACACATAAAAAATTGTCACACGATGCATGACATTTTAATTTATTACTTCTTTACTACTAACTGTATTCACAACACTTTTTGCAGACAGTAGCCACATATATCACTGGATGTTCCTGCAAAGTTATGTCATTGTACAGGGAGACATGACATCATAAACATTGAACGGCATGAAAATTAAACTGCAGTGTGAAATTTATTATTGATACAGTTGAAATATGTATAGAAATACATGTGAAATATGTCAAATATATGTGAAATATATGTGTATGCAGGCAAAGCCATAGGTAAAATGCTCATCATAAATCCCTGTAACAACTTCAACCAAATTAAGCACACATATTAGCTACAATCTGGAAAGAAATACTGTGAGGAAAAGAACCTCCAGCCTCCTATTGGGGTGAGTGTGATAACATAGAGAGAGGAGGGGATGAGGAGAGGACAGACAGCAAGGGGAAGGAGAGATGGACACAGGTAGGGAGGAGGAGGAAATGGACAGAGAGAGGGAAGAGAGGAAGCTGGACAGAGACAGGGGGAAGAAGAGATGGGCAGAGAGGAGGGGAGGGGGAGATGAATAGACAGAGGGAGAAGAGGAAATGGACAGAGAAATGGAAGAGGAGGAGATGGACAGAAAGAGGAGAGAGGAAAAGAAAGGAAAGAGGAGAAGATGAGCAGTGGGAGGGGGAGAGGAGATGGACAAAGGGAGGGGGGAGGAGTAGATGAAAATGGAAGGGAAGAGGAGGAGGAGATTGATAGGGAGAGGGAAGGAAGAGATGGACAGAGAATGGGTGTGGAGGAGGTGGGTGTCATGTGGACAGGAGAAGGGGAAGGGGGTGGGGAGAGACTAATAGAAGATTGGAATAAATACATACCTGGGCAGTGCTGGGTACTCAGCTAGTAAATACATAAGTAAATTTATAACAGTAAGTGATCCTTTTAACAATTTGTGAGCTTCAGAGCAGGTCTTGTAAAAACCTAGTTTCAGGTTTCCTTGTTCTAGGGAGGCTCCCCTGTTCATCACTAGTTCTATTTTTTAAAGGAACACACCACCATTTGACTGTTTTACTGTTCATTTAGGTACAATCCAGGTTTCAACCTTTGATGCCATTTTCAAGTATTTTATTTTACACCTTTTACATATATTGCAGGACACTTAACATGTTGCCAAGCTCAAAGTTGCCCATAAATTAAGAAAAATATTGGCTCCTCATGAAATGCCAGATCTTAAATCACCATCTTGTAACAGATAAGAGATGAGACTATAAGTTTCCTCCTGTAAGGGTTTTTTTATTATACAGATTTCACAATCACACATTTGTTATCAATGCAGAATCACAGTATATTGTAATACCATTCTATTTGTTAATAGAGTCATGTAGAAGAAGTTGTAATTAGATGAATGACAAACACTAACTTCACTTAAAGGTTTATTCAGCACTTGCACATACAAGAGCTCAGAGCAAACTGCCTCTGGCCAGAACACATATGGAATATATACAGTTACAGAACATTCCAGCACAATGATTCTTGACATTTGTGGATACTTTTAGAATGTACTCGAACCGAATATAGAAATTAAAATTTTACAGTTCAGGTGAGTTTTGAACTCACAACCCTCAATGCAACAGTCTAGTATCATAACCCCTACACCACAGTGACTGTGCTACTCAGCTTTTTCTGTGACATTGCCTACTCTGGGAATGAGTTATTGGTCCTGCATACTCTGACTCCCGATGACTGATGTTCACCCTGGAAGTGATCTTCTTAGAATTTCATTTGCTGCTACACTCTTCGCCACCTTCTGCTTTTTGCCTGTCACTGGAGCTTTGAATTTACCCTGGGTTGCAATATCCTTGTAGGGCTCCATTCAAAGGACGCAGACAGTATCTCTGATCTTCCATCATCTTGTGTCGGGGTCAGAATCTTAAACTTCATAAGCAACATCAGACAACTGTTTTACAACCTAATAAGGTCCAAAGTAGCGCCTGAGGAGCTTCTCAGAGAGACCAACCTTTGAACAGAAGTGAAGGTCCAGATGAGGTCACCAGGCTGGTAGACAACAGAACGGTGGCTCATGTCATACCTTCGGCGATCCTGCAGCGTGCGGAATCAAGCTAACTGCCAAGCTCCCTCAGCTCGGTTAACACCTGGTCATTGTAGTTGTTGTCCACGTCATCAGAATGTAATGGAAACACAGTGTCCATCATCGTAGTCACCTCACAACCATGCACCAGAAAAAATGGTGTAAATCCTGTGGTGTTTTGTTTGGCGGTGTTGTATGCAAACATCACGAAAGGTAACACCTCATCTCAGTTGCTCTGCTAAACATTGACGAACATTGATAGCATGTTGGTGAAGATCTTATTAAGCATTCAGTAAGCCCATTAGTTTGCAGATGGTAGGCAGTCGTCATGTGATGAGTAATGTTCCACCGATGGTTTATCTCTGTCACAAGATTCGATTGGAAAACTTTCCCTTGATCCGTAATTAACGACCTGGGGACACCGCATTTTAATACAATGTCTTCCATGATGAATTTGGCTACCTCAAATGCTTTGGCTGTTTTCACGGCTTTGATACAAAAGTCTTTGATAAAACGATGGTAATAACAACATAATCTGAGGAAGCTTCTCACGTCTCTAATACCTTCAGGAATAGGAAATTCCATTATAGATCTCACCTTTTCTGGGTCTGGCCACACACCTTGATTTGACACAAGGTGCCCAAATATTTTGAATTCTTTGCTCCAAAGAGACACTTTCTTGGATTAAGTTTCAGTCTGCCTTGTTGGAGACACTTAAGAATGGCACTCTGTCTTTTTACGTGTTCATCAAATGTCTCTGAGAACACTATAATGTCATCTAAATAACAAAGACACATTGCCCACTTCAGGTGACTTAGAAGATTATCCATCATCCATTCAAAAGTTCCTGGTGCATTACACAAACCAAACAGCATTACCTTAAACTCGTACAGGCCCTCAGGGGTGATGAATGCAGTTTTCTCACCTACATTTATTTGCCAGTATCCCGAGTACATGCCCATGGTTGAGAAAAACCTAACCCCCTTCAGACAATCTAGTGTATTGTCAATTTGTGGAAGGGGGTAAACATCCTTTTTAGTTATCATATTAAGCTTCCTGTAATCAAAACAAAACTGCCATCCTTCTTCCTGATGAGAAACACTGGTGATGACCATGGGCTCTGTGAAGGCTGAATGATGCCATTCTTCATCATTTTCTCTACCTTGTCATGAATTATTCGACCTTCCATTGCTAACACACAGTATGCTCTCCGGCTTATTGGTTGATGGTCTCCAGTGCTAATCCGGTGCTTCACCATTGATTTGTCTAATTTATTGGTTGATGGTCTCCAGTGCTAATCCAGTGCTTCACCATCAATTTGTCTAATTTGCTCTTCATCTGTGGATTGAAGCATTCACAGAAATCTTGAAGAATGGCAGGTAGCTTCTTCTGTTGTTCCTTAGGGATATCTGGTGATATTCAAGCTAGAAGATCTTGTCTCGTAGTGGTAGCACCAATTTTGGCCACAGACTCGGCATGGGAGGTTTCTATGATGCTCAGCTGTTCAGCAATTAATGGCTCAGTGTTTGCTACGTGCATGCATCTTGGAAGGATCTGTGGTTCTCGGCAACAGTTAACTATCCACAATTCACTGAATCCCTTCTTAAACAAGACGACAGAGGATGGAATGACTGGGTTATTCTTCAGTGGGTGCTTCTCTTACATTCCACTACGAGATCCATGGGTTGATGCTTGGCATAACACACATGACAGTTACCTTTCTAGTGCTGACTGCAGAAATGATCACTTCATCCAGCACACATAGTCTCCACACACTCAGATGCGCATCTTCCTGTCCACAGTATCTCATCTCGTCTAACATAAACTTCGAGCGACCACAATCTATAATTGCCTGAGAAGCTTTCAAAAAGTCCCATCCATGAATGAGGTCATGACTACACTCTTGTAAGATGATGATTTCTAAGGGCTGTGGATGGCCACTTATACCCACACAAATGACACATCTTCCTGTAGGTTTTACATATTTCCCATTAGCCACCTTCAACAGAGATGTTTTGTAGTCGACGAATACAGTTTTTGCAACTGGTGACAGTGCTTCTCTGAAATGACTGAATATGATGCTCCAGAGTCCACAAGAGGTTAGACTTGTCAGCCATCCGTGAGGATATTGACGTAGTTTCCTATCATTTTTGTAGTGATCCATGGCGGAGGATTTTTCTCTTCGGTGGTCTCACCTACAAGGAAGGTTGCACCCTTTAGTTTTCCAAGTTGTGGCAGCTAGGTGATCAGCTGCAGCTTCTAAATGGCAATGGAGACCTTGATTGTCATGTTGGGGAGCATCCTCTCCATGAGCTAGCTTGCAGCGATGGTGACCTATGTCGTGCTGCACCCACATCTTCTTGTTCATCTTCGTCATCACGGAGTTAGCGTTGGCTATGGTTGATCTGCTGTCTTCTGGCATGGGCATCATCAAATACCTGCCACCTTCCTCAACAATAGTGCACCACATGTCCCGCTCGTCCACAGTGGAAACATACTGGTTGGTTATCCTGGGTCCTCCAGACATCAGTCTTCCTTGGTACCCAAACAGGTTCCTCATGTGGCATTGTAGGAATGTAACTTCGCCTGCGTCTTGACTTCTTCACCATTTTAAAGGGAAATGAAGGATGAGAGATTGGGTTCAATGTCTATTCCACTTCCTCCCTTATGACCCCGTGAAGCATCTTGGTTTTTTGCTCGCCGTCCAATCCAAGTGCCTTTCGAACTTCCTTTCTCACTTTCAGAAGTTGTTGTTGTGGTCTTCAGTCCTGAGGCCCGTTTGATGCAGCTCTCCATGCTACTCTATCCTGTGCAAGCTTCTTCATTTCCCAGTAACTACTGCAACCTACATCTTTCTGAATCTGCTTAGTGTATTCATCTCTTTGTCTCCTTCTACGATTTTTACCCTCCACACTCCCCTCCAATACTAAATTGGTGACCCCTGATGCCTCAGAACATGTCCTACCAACCGATCCCTTCTTCTAGTCAAGTTATGCCACAAACTCCTCTTATCTCCAATTCTATTCAATACCTCCTCATTAGTTATGTGATCTATCCATCTAATCTTCAGCATTCTTCTGTAGCACCACATTTCAAAAGCTTCTATTCTCTTCTTGCCCAAACTATTTATCGTCCATGTTTCACTTCCATACATGGCTACACTCCATACAAATACTTTCAGAAACGACTTCCTGACACTTAAATCTATACTCAATGTTAACAAGTTTCTCTTCTTCAGAAATGCTTTAATTGCCATTGCCAGTCTACATTTTACATCCCCTCTACTTCAACCATCATCAGTTATTTTGCTATCCAAATAGCAAAACTCCTTTACTACTTTAAGTGTCTCATTTCCTAATATAATTCCCTCAGCATCACCCAACTTAAGTCGACTACATTTCATTATCCTCGTTTTGCTTTTGTTGATGTTCATCTTATATCCTCCTTTCAAGACACTATCCATTCCGTTCAACTGCTCTTCCAAGTCCTTTGCTGTCTCTGACAGAATTACAATGTTGTCATCGAACCTCAAAGTTTTTATTTCTTCTCCATGGATTTTAATACCTACCCTGCATTTTTCTTGTGTTACCTTCACTACTTGCTCAATATACAGATTGATAAACATCGGGGAGAGGCTACAACCCTGTCTCATTCCCTTCCCAACCACTGCTTCCCTTTCGTGTTCCTCAACTCTTATAACTGCCATCTGCTTTCTGTACAAATTGTAAATAGCCATTCGCTCCCTACATTTTACCCCTGCCACCTTCAGAATTTGAAAGAGAGTATTCCAGTCAACATTGTCAAAAGCCTTCTCTAAGTCTACAAATGCTAGAAATGTAGGTTTGCCTTTCCTTAATCTCTCTTCTAAGTTAAGTCATAGGGTCAGTATTGCCTCACGTGTTCCAATATTACTACGGAATCCAAACTGGTCTTCCCCGAGGTCGGCTTCTACTAGTTTTTCCACTTGTCCGTAAAGAATTCGCATTAGTATTTTGCAGCCGTGACTTATTAAACTGGTAGTTCGGTAATTTTCACATCTGTAAACACCTGCTTTCTTTGGGATTGGAATTATTATATTCTTCTTGAAGTCTGAGGGTATTTTGCCTGTCTGATATATCTTGCTCACCAGATGGTAGAGTTTTGTCAGGACTGGCTCTCCCAAGGCTGTCAGTAGTTCTAATGGAAGGTTATCTACTTCCGGGGCCTTGTTTTGACTCAAGTCTTTCAGTGCTCTGTCAAACTCTTCACAGAGTATCATATCTCCCATTTCATCTTCATCTACACCCTCTTCCATTTCCATAATATTCTCCTCAAGTGCATCGCCCTTGTATAGACCCTCTATATACTCCTTCCACTGGGTTTCCATCTGAGCTCTTGATATTCATACAAGTGGTTCTCTTTTCTCCAAAGGTATCTTTAATTTTCCTCTAGGCAGTATCTATCTTACCCCTGGTGAGATAAGCCTCTACATCCGTACATTTGTCTTCTAGCCATCCCTGCTTAATCATTTTGCACTTCCTGTCGATCTCATTTTTGAGACATTTGTATTCTTTTTTGCCTGCTTCATTTACCTCATTTTTATATTTTCTACTTTCATCAATTAAGTTCAATATTTCTTCTGTTACCCAAGGATTTCTAGTAGCCCTTGTCTTTTTACCTGCTTTATCTCTGCTGCCTTCACTATTTCATCCCTCAAAGCTACCCATTCTTCTTCTACTGTATTTCTTTCCCCCATTCGTGTCAGTTGTTCCCTCATGCTCTTCCTGAAACTCTGTACAACTTCTGGTTTAGTCAGTTTATCCAGGTCCCATCTCCTTAAATTCCCATCTGTTATCAGTTTCTTCAGTTTTAATCTACAGTTCATAACCAATAGATTGTGGTCAGAGTCCACATCTGCCCCTCAAAATGTCTTACAATTTAAAACCTGGTTCCTAAATCTTTGTCTTACCATTATATAATCTATCTGAAACCTGTCAGTATCTCCAGGGTTCTTCCATGTATACAACCTTCTTTTATGATTCTTGAACCAAGTGTTAGCTATGATTAAGTTATGTTCTGTGCAAAATCCTACCAGATGGCTTCCTCTTTCATTTCTTCCCCCCAATCTATATTCACCTACTATGTTTCCTTCTCTCCCTTTTCCTACTACCAAATTCCAGTCACCCATGACTATTAAATTTTCGTCTCCCTTCACTATTTGAATAATTTCTTTTATTTCATCATACATTTCTTCAATTTCTTCGTCATCTGCAGAGCTAGTTGGCATATAAACTTTTACTACTGTAGTAGGTGTGGGCTTCGTGTCTATCTTGGCCACAATAATGCGTTCACTATGCTGTTTGTTGTAGCTTACTCGCACTGCTATTTTTTTATTCATTATTATACCTACTCCTGCATTACCCCTATTTGATTTTGTATTTATAACCCTGTATTCGCCTGACCAAAAGTCTTGTTCCTCCTGCCACCGAACTTCACTAATTCCCACTATATCTAACTTTAACCTATCCATTTTCCTTTTTAAATTTTCTAGCCTACCTGCCCAATTAAGGGATCTGACATTCCACGCTCCTGAAGAACACTTGTGAAATCAGTCCCTTTCTCCATCACAGACATTGGTACAATATTTGGAAGCAGTTCAAACTTCTTGCCTGTAATTCTTTTTTGATGCATTGTCTTGATATACTGGCACCATTTTATGAAGTCATCTTCTGTCGAAACCTCCTTCAGGAGTAGGGCTTGTTACATATCCTCAGCAACACCCTTCATGAGATGTGCAACCTCATCTTCCTCCTTCATTCTAGGATCCGCTATTTTACACAGCTCCAAGATGTCTTGAATGTAGAATGCTATAGTTCCTTCTAGACACTGTACCCTGCACTTTAATTTATCTTCAGCCCTGCATTCCTGTCATTGTGTGTTGCGAAAATAGTTGTGCAGTTCCACGTGGAAACTTCCCAGCTTGTGAACTTCTCCTTGTTGTTCTCATGCCATTGCTTGGCAGTGCCCTTCAAGTAGAAAAATATGTTAGCCAAACACACAGTGTCATCCCATTTGTTAAATTTGGCTATACGCTCATATATATTCAGTCACTTGTTTGGATCTTGCCCGTCATCACCAGAGAACTTGGAAGGATGTCTCATGTAGTGGCACTCACTTGTTGTCATCGTAATGTCCTCTTCTTCTTCTGTCTCTGATAGATTGCAATCTGTTGAATATGGATCGAACTTGGGTTCCCCACCACATAAACGGCAGCTCTGCCATGGCCTGACAGGATCACTGTGTTGTCAATAATGTGCGCTATCACAAGTTCCAATATCCAGTGCCTCCACAAGAATAACGTCACATAGAAGAAGGTGTAATTAGATGAATGAGGAACACTAACTTCACTTAACAAAGGTTCACTCAGCACTTGCACATACAAGATTGCGGAGAAAACTGCCCTAGGCCAGAACACATACAGTATATAAACGGTTACAGAACATTCAAGTACAATGATTCTTGACATTTGTGGATACTTCTAAAACGTACTCAAACCGAATATAGGCATTAAAATTTTACATTGCAGGGGAGGTTTGAACTCATAACCGTCCATGCAACAGTTTAGTATCATGACCACTACACCATGGTGACTGTGTTACTCAGCTTCTTCTGTGACAATAGTATTTTTTACAAGGAATTTTTACTGAAGCAAAGTACTCTGCAACAAATGCATTATGGACAATGGGGAAAAAATGAACCGAATCTTCCATACAGATGCATCACCAAAGCATGGTGGAAAAAAATGAACCGAATCTTCCATACTGATGTATCACCAAAGCATGGTGAATTCATTGTACCTTTACTTGACAGCTAGTAGACCACATAGGCATATCTCGACTGCGGTGGAACTGATACATATGCCTAGATCACAGTAATTAGGTTGTGAATTTTCTGCAAATATGATACTACCTACACATTAAATATGACAGCAGGAATGAAAGTGGTGACCAAATTGTACATGTTGCATATTAAAACATGGTGTTATTTCTGATGCTTGCCTTCATGACATGCCATATGTCATAATTATGCTTTTCTACACAAACTGTTAGATCATGAACAGAAATAGAAAAGACATTTATTTGGCATTAGAATAATGCTGTCTGCCAAAAATTACCTTTACAATTTTTGAAACCTTTTTCTGTTCAAAAAAAGGTCACATACCTAAACACTTTACTTTTGCAGATTTTGACTATGAACTGTTTCTTCACTGTCATTAAGACACAAGTCACAATTATCCTTTTCAACACAAGCTGGTAAAACATGAACTGTCATGGAAACAGCAATTATACTGCAAAAGATCAGTGCTGTTTACCAGAAGTTACCTGTTCTGTTCAAAAACTTTGCACCTACGTGAACATCATAATTCTGCAGACTTTTATTATGAGCTGTTTCTTCCCGGTCTATAAAAGCATATGCTCATATTAACAGGGCTAAAATTTCTATTGAAAATATCATATTTCTTCTGTGTCTAGAGTATTACATGAATTACTGTTATAAAAAAATGTTATTGTACTTCAGAAAGCAAACTTACAGAAGGGAAAGAAACACAAGGAAGGAATGTAGGTGATGATAATGTACAGCACTTGTACTTAAGATGTAAGCATGCACCGTTTATTTATACAACACCCTGACTGTTTACAGTGCAGTATAATCAGCAATGGAGATACAAATATTTGCAAAGTCAGGCATATCATAGCAAAACTTTCTGAAGTAAATATCATACAAAAATATTACAGCAAACTTTTAAATATAACAAAAATCCAGATTGTTTGAAGAAAGACATTCGAACCATAGTATGTGAACGCAGTGTACCCATCTTAGGATGGAAGTGATATAGCTGAATAAATTTCACAGTTCAAAGCAATTCATTCACTATTTCAAGTTATTAACCACAAACTGATTTTGACTTCTGCACTATTTTCCTCATTGCCATGTATCTACTGGCTTCTGCACTAAGCCCTGATACCTTATGTTTCCCTCACATACAAGTAGATGAATCCTCACTGTTAAAAAACTTTGAATTATCTTCTCTTGCACTTTGTGACAAACACTTCTCTCTGCAGACACTTCTCTCTGCAAGTGATGCCTGTGCTCACTAAGTTTCATAAGTAACCTAACAATGTGCTCACATAGTTAAGAGAGAGACTCTACTCATCATCACATACCATGTCACAATCTGGCTCAGCAATTTCCCCAAATTTTCACTTACAGCCTTTCGTGCCAATTTTGTCCAGAAACTACTGTCATCAGTTTCATCACAATAATTACTGGTTGCTGCAAAAAGCTGCGTGAGAGAAATAACTCTAACTGCTGATACAAATTCATGTGGTGGTGTTAGAGGACTTTTTTAAGCAGACCATTGAAGACAGAATTTCTAATGTATCCTGTGTAAATCTCCATGTCAGTAGAAATTTAAAGCTATTCTCATTCAGAAAAGTGTTCTAAAATCCTAAATTACATGCAGTTGTCAGAAGTACACCTGATTGGACTGGTTTTCAAATGCCATTTTGTTCGGTCTTCAGGTTTTCAAATAATAAAATTGTGGCCTCACACTGGCCTTATTATACATTTGTTTATTATACTGGTACCACTTAGAGCCATATCTCGAGCTCTAGATGTCATGAGACAAAACCAATTATGAACATTCTTGAAGAATCATGCTGTGGTCAAAGCATCCCTCAGAAGTTTGCCTTTTTGACAGTATACTCAATGGTAATAGCAGTCATTTTGTTAATCAGCACAGTAGCCAATCCAAATTTTGTTGGTGTGGTGTCAAATACCTCTCATGTGTTTGTGGCACCAGTTTCAATCTTAAACCACTGTCCATTTCAAATAGCTGTTTCACATGACTAATGAGTACATTATTACATGGAAGATCAAGTTTCTCGAAAATGTTTTGAGGAAGAAAGGTTGACTGCCCACTGACCATGTGGTTACCCACATTTTTCAGTATGACATGTGATGTATGAGCTAGGAAGATACGCTTCCTCTCATCATTGCAAGGATGCTGGCAGGAGTTTGCTAGTTTCACCAAACTACCATCTGTCATTTCCATATAGCTTGATTTTGTCCTTCTGTATCAGATACTACACAATGAACTTTCATATCAAGTACCTCAAATTTGATTATTGTCATTACAGCTGTGTACTTGACATAATGAGAGGGTAAATCCCCGTAAAAATGACTGCAAACTCTGAAAAAGGCAGACACGGCCATGCATGTGCATTCTGTTGTGATGAGAGGAACAGGTGCAGCTGCTCTGGTGCATTTGTTTTGACAATTAAAGCAGGCACCGAGGGCTTGCTGGGCAGAACTCAGAGAGCTACACGAGTCTCATGCCATCAGTGATTGGTGGATACTCTGAGTCCCAGAATTACCAAGTCCACAGAACAGGTAGCAGGTAAAAATGTATGCTCTGGCCAAGTGGTCAGAAAACTCTTAAAGCTTTTTAAATAAAAGAAACTTTATTAGCATTCTACATCTTTTTTGTTCATGTTTACATATTTCTTTCTCAACACTGAGACCAGTTTGTTGATACCATCACTGTAGAATGTCTGACTTTGTTGACAGAGCCACAACCTCAGCTCTGCTTGCACTGTTTCATCACTATAAAAGTGAAGTCCGCAAAGGTGTTCTTTAAGTTTTGGAAACAGATGAAATTGTATGGGACCGAGCCGGGGCTGTACAGATGATGATCAGTGGGAGTGAACTCAAGGCATTATATCGCTGTAGATATCACAGTTCTTGTGTGTGATCTGGCATTGTCATGCTGAAGTAGATGGTGCTCCAGGTGTGAACAAACTCTTTGACTTTGATATTCGATTACAGCGCACTGCTTCTGAAGCACTGACATAGTTGTGTTACACACCACCATTTGACACTAAATCTATATCTACATCTATACTCTGCAAACCGCCTTGAAGTTCCATTGTACCAGTTACTAGGGTTTCTTCCTGTTCCATTCATGTATGGAGTGCAGGAGGAATGACTATTTTAATGCCTCTCTGTGTCCAATAATTATTCTAATCTTATCTTCATGATCCCTATGTGAATGATTTGTAAGGGGTCATAGTATATTCCTAGAGTAATCAGTTAAAGCTGGTTCTTGAAGCTTTATTAATAGACTTTCTCAGGATGGTTTATGTCTATCTTCAAGAGCCTTTTAGTTCAGTTCCTTCAGAAGTTCTGTGGCACTCTCCCACAGATTAAACAAACCTGTGACCATTCGTGCTGCCCTTCTCTGTATACATTCAATATCCCCTATTAGTTCTATCCAGTATAGGTCCCACACACTTGAGCAATCTTCTAGAACCAGTTGCATGAGTGGTTTGTAAGCAATCTCCTTTGTAGAATGATTGCATGTCCCCAATATTCTATCAATAAACTGATGTCTACCACCTGCTTTATCCATGACTGACCTTATGTGATCATTCCATTTCGTATCCCTACAAAGTGTTACACCTGGGTACTTGTATGAGTTGGCTGATTCCAACAGTGACTCATTGATACTATAGTCAGAGCATACTATGTTTTCTCATTTTGTGAAGGGGAAAATTTTACATTTCTGAACATTTAAAGCAAGTTGCCAGTCTCCACGCCGCTTTGAAATATTATCAAGATCTCACTGAATATTTATTTATCTTCTGTCACATAGAACTTCATTATAGGTAACAGCATCATCTGCAAAAAGCCTGATTTTACTATTAATGTTGTCCAAGAGGTCATTAATATACAACATGAAAAGCAAGGGTTCAACACACTTCCCTAGGGCACACTCAAAGTGTGACGATGACTCTTGATCCCAGGTAACATGTTGTGTCCTCCTACAATAAAGTCCTCAGTACAATCACAGATTTCACTTGGTATCCCATATGATCATACTTTTACACTTCACAGCTGTCTAGTGGCAGAGGGCTGCAAAGATGCAGACCTGAAGAATAAAGATGTAAGAATGTTAATAACATTTGTTTTATTTGAAAAGCTCTAAAAGTTTTCACATAAAAAAATCTGGAGGCATTACTTTTCTGCATGCCATCATATTTTGAACTTTGTGATTACATTTTCTACAGTAAATGTGACAAATGCATTTGTTGGCCCCTAAACTTCAGTGGCCTCTTAGAAATCCAACCACACATTTGGAGGCGCTATGAACATTGACTTTCTACAAAATTCCAAGTTGTTATTTGTGCAGTTGCATCTTGGGGGGCTCAAGAGCTAAAAGTTTAGAGAACAATTATTTTGTGGGATCAAAAAGTTAATTAACCAATCAGTCTCTTTATTCATCTGTTAACAATATACATTGTATGGATGTAGTCCATTACAATACAGTTTCTTATATTTAATTTGTTTAAAAATCTTGGAATATTTTATATCAGTATATATAAATAATATTACTTTTCCATATTCAGATATTCTTCAGTGTTATAAAAACTATGTGTTAGTAAAAATTGTTTAAGATCTACCTTGAATTTATGAAATTCTTTAATTATCTTTATTGTAGAAGGCAATGCACTAAAAAGTATTTTGGGCTGGTAGTTTACGCTTTTTTGGTAGAGTGCTCCTTTGTGGGTCTCTCTGTGAAAATCATCCCTGTTCCTTGTTTCATGGATATGGACCTGATTGTTTAATATTGAAAATTCCTGGTGAGTTTTCAGAAAGCATACACATTCATAGATGTATAAGCTAGGAAGAGTCATTATTTTAAATTCTTTAAATATTTCCCTGCATGACTCTCTGCAGGGAACCCCTTTTATTATTCTAATAGCCCTTTTTTGAAGTTTGAAAGCTTGTTTTGCCATACCTGTATTTCCGCAGAAGATCACACCATATCTAAGCAAACTGTTCAGGTAAGCATAATAGGCACACAGCAATGATTCAGTGTTGCAACTGTCCCAAAGCATTCTTAGCACATAGCAGCATTTACTTAATGTTTTACGCAGGACTTCTAGATGCTTTTCCCATCTTAAGTGTCCATCCACCCATATACTGAGGAATTTTGTGTAAGGAGCTTGTGCAGTAACATAGTTCCCTAACTCAGCTTTTACTCTTCTTCTAGCTTTACTTTTAATGTTACTGAAATTCATCAATACTGTTTTATCCTTATTTATGATCAAAGCATTATCACTAAACCATTTTCCTGTCTCATTTATTGTCCTAGAGACACTCTGCTATAGATTATCTTCAGTGTATGAAATATTTACTTCATAAACATTTCTTTTATAGTGTTCCATATGTGGGCTTATGTCCAGGATAGTCCACAGTGAACTTAGTAGGCAGTGCAGGATTGCATGTGATTTCAAAGATCTATGCAAAACATTTTGGAGTAACTAGCAATATCAGCATGCAGCAATAACCGAGCAGCCAGCCAGCAGCAGAGAGAGGTGGCATGGAGCCAGCCAGGAGTTATGGTCACTACCACCCCCACGCCATTCCTCACACAACTTCATCAATGGCCCACAATGAACACCCGGCAATAACAGTCCACAGATGTTACACGTGTGAGGGCACAAATCACAGCAGTAACTGCAGCAGCAGACTCACAGTCACAATGACAGGTTAAGTTTTTATGACAGGCACATTAGTTTTTTATAATTCATTTCCTGTGTTACCCTCAGATAAGGAGTAGGAAAGCAAAACATCACACAGTGATGCGAATCTGTGGCTAATGGAAGGGAGTCTGAGAGTTCAAAGCAATTGAAGGTAGACAAATTAAAAGAAATATTGAGTTGAATGATAAGTGAATTTAAAACTGAGATGGGTAATATGAAACCTAGTTTCAAAAATTCTATGGGAAGTTTAAGCAGTAAAATATACAATTCTATGGACACTTTACAAATTGCATGGGAAGTTTAAAATATGATTTGGATGGTAAAATTTGGGGTTTGGACAATAAGTTGGAGGAGCTAATTGTAAAAATTTGATTATGTAGAAAGAAATATGTTTGTCAGAATTGATATGGTTGAGGCCGATTTGAGGGATGAAAATGATTCAGGTAAGCAGTGGTGCAACTCAAGGGATACTGAGATGAGGCAGAGTCTGGTGGAGGTGGACAGAAAGACTGGTTGGCAATGAGACAAAAGCTTTATTGATGGGCGAGTTGGTAGGCACAGCTGGCATTCTGAGAAAGGAAATGGAAAATGTGGTTGCTGTGAATAACAGTGAAACTAGCAACATGAGCAGTAGAATAAGTAATCGAGAATTATAATTTGGCTCTGGAAATGTATGACATTGATGTCCAGGAGTCCCCACCGGCTACTGACTTGCAAGTCTTTTCAGTTGATGCCACATTGGTGACTTGCATGTCAATGATGAAGAGAACAATACAACATCCAGTCCCCGAGTGGAGAAAGTCTCTGACCCGTTGGGAATTGAAACAGGGGCCTACTGCATGGCAGTCAAAATGTGCTGACCACTCAGCTAAGGGAGTAGATGGGAGCTCGGTGAAAGCAAGTACCACGCTGTGTATTTTCTTGCAGCTTACGAAAACTGTTTCATTGAGGGCTGAGTGGTCAAAGTAAGAAATTAAGTTAGTTAAGAGGTTATCAGATGGTTGTACTCAGAGATGGGCAAATCAATGTGCTGACTAGTTCACATGATTTATTTGAACAGTTGCTCTTGAATTGAAGTTTGAGTCAAGCTAAGCAATGTAGATTACAAAATGAGTTTCTTAATGGACCAGTGTACAACGAAGGCAAATATACTATAAAAGAGTTTCATCAGGAGGAGCTGAAAAAACTGGTACATTTAGCTAGACCATTGGGGGACTCACTGAAATACCCACATTAAGCAGAAGGTTACCTGAAAACTTACAGTGGTGATTAATACATTGGCCTACTGGTTCTATTGAAAGTTTCTTAAGATGTTTTGGAGAGAATAGATCAGACACGGTGCCACAAATAAGGTTTGAGGCTAATAATCAGGAAAGTCATTGCAGGAACTACCAAGATTATAGGAATTACAGAAATTGGAGAAACAACAAACTGAATTCAAACAGAAACCAGAATTAAAATAAGAACTGGAGAGGAGACAGAGGAAAGTCCAATGATGAGAATAGGAATCAGAGGGGTCCATGGCAGAGTAACTACCAAAATGATCCAAGGCCAATGAATGAAAATAGAGCTAAGATAATGGAACTGAATAATAGAGGGAAACAGGGACAGAATTCAGGAAATTGACTATTTTTTGCAATTGGGATCCACCTTGGGACATGAAATCATGTGAGGAACAGGACCAAGAGATGGGAAAATAATTATAAGAAAAATACCAGGGGCTTATACAGTAACAATAAAAATAAAGAAGTGAGGGAAGAGATAATATGTGGGATGGAGGCAGTTTTGGGAAATGATTATTTATTTGGAGTCTGGTTTAAGCAGCATGATAGAAGAAATATTAATAAGAGAAAATTTTGCAAAGAAACACGGGATCAAAGAGGAGAAATTTATATTCTGGTTTATTTAATGAAGGGGATGGCAGTAATAAGAATGTTGAGGAAAATAGTGTTCATTTGGTATCCATATTATATAGCAAATCAGAATCAGCTGTGCAGCCTGAGGAAGTAAATGTATGCTCTAGTATTGAAAATGAGAGTGTGAACTGCAGCAGAAATAGTATTGAATTAATGAAATGGAGTCTACTTCAGTGGAAGCCAGTGTTAATTATGTGGAGGTAACAGTGCCTGAAACTAGTTTTCTGTGGGTGGAGATGTACAAGAAGGTACATGCTCCAATTACATGAGTGAGTTTAATTGTAAGAATATGCACAAATCAAAAAAATTTTTACATCACCCCAGTTCCCAGAACTCCTGGAGACAGACATTGACTGTGGATACTGTATCAGAGACACAGTCCCTTTGACTGTTCAGAGTTGTCATTAAATCCGCCCAAAGATGCAAACAACCATACATGAGCAGCACCTATTAGACAGAGTTGATCTGGGGGTCTGGCATTCGCATTGTTACTTCATGCCAGGAAGAGCTCTCAACAAGGGAAGTGTCCATACACCTCAGAGTGAACCAAGTGACGTTGTTCAGACATGGTGGAGATACAGAGAGACAGGCACTGATGATGACATGCCTCGCTCAGGCCATCCAAGGCTACTACTTCAGTAGATGACCGCTACCTATGGATAATGGCTCAGAGGACCCTAACAGCAATGCCACCGTGATGAATAATGCTTTTTGTGCAGCCATATGACATCATGTTATGACTCAAACTGTGCGCAGTAGGCTACATGATGCGCAACTTCACTACCGCCATCCATGACAAGGTTGATATTTGCAACCATGACACCATGCAGCATGGTACAGATGGGCCCAACAACATGCCAAATGGACTGCTCAGGATTGGCATCATGTTCTCTTCACCGATGAGTGTTGCAGACAATTATCGGATATGCATTTGGAGGCAACCCGGTCAGGCTGAATGCCTTAGACACACTGTCCAGTGAGTGCAGCAAGGTGGAGGTTCCCTGATGTTTTGGGGTGGCATTATGGTGGGCCAACATATGCCGCTGGTGGTCTTGGAAGGTGCCATAATGGCTGTATGATATGTCAATGCCATCCTCTGACCAGTAATTAAACCATATCGGCAGCCTATTGGACAGGCAGTCGTCTTCATGGACAATAGTTCACATCCCCATTGTGCAAATCTTGTGAATGAATTTCTTCAGGATAATGACATCGCTTGACTAGAGAGGCCAGCATGTTCTCCAGACATGAACCCTATCAAACATGTCTGGGATAGATTGAAAAGGGCTGTTTATGGATGACATGATCCACTAACCACTCCGAGTGATCTACGCCGAATCGCCGTGGAGGAGTGGGACAGTCTGGTCCAACAGTGCCTTAATGAACTTGTGGATTGTATGCTACAATGAATAAAGGCATGCATCAGTGCAAATAAGATGTGCTACTGAGTATTAGAGGTACTGGTGTGTACAGTAATCTGGACAACCATTTCTCAAGGTCTTGCTGAATGGTAGTGCAACATGCAATCTGTGGTTTTCATGAGCAATAAAAATGGCGGAAATGATGTTTATGTTGATCTCTATCCCAGTTTTCTGTACAGGTTCCAGAATTCTTGGATCCAAGGTGATGAAGAACTTTTTTTGGTGTGTGTAGATACAGATGGTGTTTTAGAAACTGTGAGTGATTCAATAAATCCTAATGATGTAAATTCTGTTGCAAATGGTATGAATTAAGGAATTGGGCAGGCACATTTATTTGTTGAACCTTGGGAGGGGAAGAAAGTGAGTGACTTTGATGCAAATGATTGAGTGAGAATGGTCAGAAGAGGGCTCTTAGCAGGTAAGGGAGCTAAGTGAGAAGAATTTGTGACTACAAAACTGTTTTTAAGGAAGTGCTTAATGGTGACAAAGATTTTTAATTAATGGGAGAAGAAAATGTGTTTATAATAGGTAAAGATAGCATGGAAATGAGCACCTGAAACGTGGGTAATATATAACTTTGATTATGCAGGCCAGGTAAAGGAACTAGGTGAGAAGTATGCTACATATCACGGTGTTTTTGAGAATATGATTGCTGGGGATGAAGATTTCAGTTTGTTTGGTGAGGGACAGATGTGTATGATGTGTAAAATATACATGGATGATACAAGGGGTAAAGCAACTGAGTATAATGGTAGGACTAATAATATTGTAAATGGTGGAGATAAAATATGGTGGTAGTATAAGAGGAACAGTATATGATTAGATTAGTGTTATTGTGAGTAATGTAGTAGTGATTGCTTTGGTGGATTCTGCTAGTAATCTGTGCAGGATATCACCAAGGTTTGGATTTTGAAGAATATCCAATCTCAGGAATGTGGAGAAAAGTAAAAATAGAGAGTTATTAAAAACCAGTGAGGATAAAGGTGATGCCGGAAATAAAGGATGAACAGTGCCAACATTCATTCCTGGTAGTTCTAGGGTCAGATGTTAGTATGAGTCTCAGGGAGGATTTCTCAAGAAATCAGAAGGCAAATATGTGTTGTAAGGGACAGGTTATGGAAATAACTTTGACAGTGACTGACATAAAGTGAAATTTAAGAATATACTGACTGGAGAAAACAAAATGCCCAGTCTGTGTGTGTATGAAGAGGTGAAAAAGATGGAACAAGTTAAAATTTATTAGAGATATCCACCAGAGTATGTTGTAGGCTAATGGATAATTTATAGTTCGCTTTTATTTTTTAACATTATTTTTCACCACAAATTCCTAACTGCATATATTTTGAACAATGTGATTAGATTTTTAGGATAAATATGACAAATGTGTTGGATAGTCCCTAGAAGACTTTAGTGTAAATACCTCTTTTAAAAAATCCAACAGTACATTAAGAGGTGCTATGAACAAGGATTTTCTAGTAGCTTCCAATTTATTATTCATGCAGGTGCACATGGGGGCTTATGAGCTAAAAGTTTAAAGAACAATTATTTTGTGGAAGCAACAAGTTGATAACAGCATTAACTTCGTAAACATTTCATCTGTAGTGTCATATATAGGGGCTTGTCCAGGATTTTTCTGGACATCATTATTTAGGTACGTTTAGAGATAAGATTTTGATGGAAATGGAAATGTCGTGTGGCTAGGGCCTCCCGTCGGGTAGACCGTTCGCCTGGTGCAGGTCTTTCGATTTGACGCCACTTCGGCGACCTGCACGTCGATGGGGATGAAATGATGATGATTAGGACAACACAACACCCAGTCCCTGAGCGGAGAAAATTTCCGACCCAGCCGGGAATCGAACCCGGGCCCTTTGGATTGACAGTCTCTCACGCTGACCACTCAGCTACCGGGGCGGACAAGATTTTGATGAAGCCATAAAAGTGAATGACCATACTAGCAGCAAATGTCTATAGACAATAATGTGATGAATTCAGATGGTGTATATGAAGTAAATAATTCTCGTGAGTTTGGTTTAAAATTTTTGGAGGTCATATTAACGTGTATATGTTAGGATAAGGTTTTGGGGGTGGGTTTGTTGTGTATATACTGTGTTTAGTTTAAAGTTTTTGGAGTGGTTTCTTGCTGTGGTTATGTGTTTATTTTGGGGGTGCATTTATAATGGGCTGTTAAATTTAAGAATTTTTGAATGGGTTCACTGAGCATATTTTGTGTAACTGTGTGATGATAAATTATGAACTGCAGATGATAGAGAGAGTTAAAACTTTTGTTCAGTAACCAACAACAGCAGTAAATTTGACAAATGCAGCTGCATTTTTGGCATGGATGGTGATTCTGTTTTGATCACACGTGAAACATATATTTTGATGCACAGAGTATCAGATGTTAATTGAAAAAAGGTCAGCTGTTGATGATAAAATTTAATTGGTTTGAAGTTAGTAATATGAGATATTAAGGGGCTTTTCATTTGTGTGTAAGTTATTTTGTCTTGTGGGCTTGTGTATTGATCAGGGTTTCATTAGTTTCTTCTACAGTATTGTGTGCTCACAGCCACGTGTACCACGACAGCAAGCAAATGCAGTGAAATCATGCCCGCGGTGTGCTACTAGACATTCGCGTGAGAATTGCCCGTCACGCCAGGCTATTTGCTTTTTCTGTAATAAAAAAGGACATGTTCAAAGTGTTTGCCAGAAAAAGCTCAGATCGGACACTCACAACCATTCCAGGCCCTTTGCTTCGCACCGGAATCGGAATCGAACCAAGGATACTCAGGCTCGTGAAACTTCGCCTATGGAAATTCATATAGTTCATGCCACTCCGCCCGGTGCCACTCTCTCTCACAGTGACTGTGTTCGTCCCACAAATAGTGTGCATCGACATCGCCGGAAATCCCGTCACGTCGCAAGTGATTTTGTACCAGTGTCACATCATGTTGCACGAGACAGTCGCTCTTGTCGTCAGCAGGACAATAAACTTTTTGTGGACTTGGACATTAATGGCAAAATGATACCGTTCCAGCTCGATACCGGAGCTGCAGTTTCATTGATCAATCACAACACGTACAAACAGCTGGGCACACCTCCGTTGCATGCCGCAAATGTTAAGTTAAGTAGTTATTCAGGACAAGCGATCCCTGTGTTAGGACAGTGCAGCCTTCTTGCAACATACAAGGGACAAACAAAACTTGTGTCATTGTAAGTCTTTCGTTCTTCTTCTGCAGTAAACTTGTTTGGTTTCGATTTATTTCAGTTGTTTAACTTGTCTATAGTAAATCAGGTCCTATCAGTGAACCAGACTGTGCTTTCAGCCAGTGTTTCTTGTCTATGTGAAGAATTTGCAGACATTTTTGCACCGGGCCTCGGTTGCGCTAACTATAAAGCACATTTGGAACTGAAAGTAAATGCGCAACTGCAATTTTTCAGAGTGCGCAATGTTCCCCACGCATTGCGTGATGAGGTTGCAAAAACATTACACGATTTGGAATCACAAGGTGTAGTTGAACATGTGCAGGCTTCTCTCTGGGCATCACCCTTAGTAATTTTGCAAAAACCTTCCGGAAAATTGAGACTTTGCATGGACTTCAAGGCAACAGTGATTCCACAAATAGTGACTGCAACTTTTCCTTTACCCCGCTCGGAAGATCTTCTTGACAAACTGTGCCCGGGTAAATATTTTTCGAAGTTGGACCTAGCAGATGCGTACTTGCAAATACCGGTGGACAAAGAATCCCAGTGCGTTTTAGTGGTTAACACGCATCTTGGTTTGTACAGATTCAAACGACTGCCGTTCGGGTGTGCATCTGCCCCTGCATTGTTTCAGCAATATCTACAAACTGTTTGTGCATCGGTCCCTACTGCAGCAAACTATCTGGACGATATTGTGATCTCCGGAAAGACGGAAGAAGAACATTTAGCCAATCTCAGAACATTATTTCAGGTCTTGCGACAAAATGGTCTTCGCTTGCGGAAGGAAAAATGTGTGTTTTTTGCTTGGGACTTACCCTACCTGGGCCATGTACTCAATGCCCAAGGCATACATCCCAGTCCAGAGCACCTCTGTGCCATACAAGACTTGCCTTCGCCGCAGAATTTGAAGCAGCTACAGAGTGTGCTGGGAAAAATTAATTATTATCATCGCTATGTGCACCACGCCTCTTCCATTTCAGCTCCGCTTCATCGCTTACGCCGTAAAGGTGTTCCGTTTGTCTGGATGATGGAATGTGAATGCGCCTTTCGCCAGTTGAAATTGGCGTTGCTTTCCAATACTTGCCTTGCGCTATTCGATCCCCGGAAGCCCCTTTTGTTGATGGTGGATGCATCAGATTTCAGGATCGGTGCTGTGCTTGCGCACAAAGATGGTTTGCACGATCGCCCTATTGCCTTTGCATCCAAATTGCTCTCGTCTGCACAAAGAAATTATTCACAGGTCGAGAAAGAAGCATTGGCTCTCGTATTTGGTGTTACTAAGTTTCATGATTTCTTGTATGGTCGTCACTTTACCATCATCACAGACCCAAACCTTTGATATCGCTTTTTCATCCGAACAAGCCTGTACCTCCACGTACAGCGCAGAAATTCATTCGCTGGTCTCTTTTCCTCTCGCAGTACCGCTACGATATCTTGTATCGGTCCACTGCTAAGCACGGAAACGCCGATGCGTTGTCCCGTTTGCCTGTTGCTGAGGATAGAGCATTCGATTCCTCTGAACTTGCTTGCATGTTCATTGATTCGGAAACCGATGACGTGGTTGAATCGTTTCCGATTGATTTTCGTCGTGTAGCTACAGCCACAGCTGCCGACCCTGTCCTTGCTACTGTTCTGCGTTTTGTTGCTACGCAATGGCCCTTGTCAAAGTCACGGATCGGGGATCCGTTGGTTCGCCGATTTTTTGCTCACAAGGAGAGACTTTTTGTACGACGTGGTGTTTTGCTGTTGTGTTCTGATAATGATCAGTCCATGGTCGTGGTACCACGTTCGTTACAGTCCTATGTCTTACAGCTTCTCCACCAAGGACATTGGGGTATAGTGCGAACGAAACAACTTGCTCGTCAGCACTGGTTCGGAATCGATGCTGCGATTACACTAATGTGCTCTTCTTGCATGGTGTGTGCCGAACAACAATCAGCACCACCGCAGAAATTCTTTGCATGGCCAAAAGCCACTTCCCCTTGGCAACGCTTACACATCGATTTTGCTGGTCCCTTCTGGAATGCTTGGTGGTTGGTCCTGGTCGATTCATTCAGTAATTTTCCTTTTGTTGTCCGGATGTCTTCCATGACGTCATCTGCCACCATCCAAGCGTTATCTGCTATCTTTTGCATTTAAGGTCTTCCACAGACTATTGTTTCCAACAATGGCCCGCAATTCATGTCCGCAGAATTTCAGTCATTCTGCAAGGCCAATGGTATTCAACATCTGACGTCCGCGCCGTTTCGCCACAGTCAAATGGTGCCGCTGAACGATTGGTCAGGACTTTCAAGTCACAGATGTTGAAAGTGTCGCATTCTCGGGAGGACGCGTTATTGCTCTTTTTGTCCTCGTATCGCTCTCAGCCCCGCGATGGTCGCTCGCCGGCTGAGTTGCTTCACGGTCGCCCTCATCGCACCTTGATGTCTTTGCTACATCTGCCGCATCAGGTTCCTGTGCAGCGGCAGACACCTACTTTTGCTCCAGGCGATGTTGTATACTATCACAACTATCAAGGTTCACGGCGTTGGCTCGAAAGGCGCATTCTTCGCTGCCTCGGCCACGCTATGTATCTGGTTTTGGGGGCCTCTGGTGAGGTGCGTCGCCATCTCAATCAGGTGCGCCTCTGTCGTCGCACGGGTTCTGCCGCTCCCCGTCTGCTTTCAGCGACGGTGCCGTCCGGTCAACGCCCTGGGGACCCATCTACTGGCTCGCCTCAGCCCCAGGTGTTACCGACGCTGCCTTCCATTTTGCCCCATGGCGACGCTCCGTTGCCGCCGCCTGTTCTCCCGCCGGCGACGCCCGCAGTAGACGTGTTGCTGCACCCGCCGGGCGCCTCCATGGGTCACGCGCCGCCGATCGCTTCCCGTGACCAGTTGTCCTCCGCCATGGAATTCTTGCCCGCTGCGGACCATATGTCATCTTCGCCCGTCGGGTGCCCCGGCTCGATGGAGGTCGACCCATCGGCCCCCCCTATCTCTCTACGGGCGCATACACCGCATGTTGGTGTGCACCCTGAAGCAGGTTTTCAGGCGTTTCCTAGCTCCCCTCGGGCCGAATGGCAGGGTGCGGGTGGCACAGCCTTGCCTGTTGTTAGGCTCCCCACCTCGTCGCATACGCCAACATGGGGTCCTCTCCACGGCGGGCGGAAGCATTATACCACAACCGTCCGCCGATTTGCGGGGGAAGAATGTGGTGTCACCGCCAGACACCACACTTGCTAGGTGGTAGCCTTTAAATCGGCCGTGGTCTGTTAGTATACGTCGGACCCGCGTGTCGCCACTATCAGTGATTGCAGACCGAGCGCCGCCACACGGCAGGTCTAGAGAGACTTCCTAGCACTCGCCCCAGTTGTACAGCCGTCTTTGCTAGCGATGGTTCACTGACAAATTACGCTCTCATTTGCCGAGATGATAGTTAGCATAGCCTTCAGCTACGTCATTTGCTACGACCTAGCAAGGCGCCATTACCAGTCACTATTGATGCTGTAAAACATGTACCGTCAAGAGCGATGTTCACCAATTATGAATTAAAGTTAAGTATTCCAGCAGCTACGTACTTTATTTGCTAGTCTCAATTACTTTACCTGTTCCAGACCTCACGCCAGCCTTTTACAACAAAATCACTGCAGGTTGTAGAGTCTATAAGAAAACTGTCAATAGGTGTCACACTATGTTCTTCAATATTCGTAGCGAATTTTACTGTGGAAAATAATCAAAAGCTAGACATCAACAACTTTATATGTTCTAGGTCAGTACTATCTGACAGAAAATCAATGTTCAAGTGACCACAAATAATAGGTTTCTAGTTAAGTCTGCATAATCTTATTACAGCTGTTTCTGTATGGTTTATGAAGCTTATTATACTTTCTGCCAGATATCTGGAAAGTGTCAGTACTACAAGCTTGTGTGTTCCCTGTTCCACTATTGTGGCACAGCATTTAAAAAACTGCCCAACACAACAGCCATTAACCTGAAGCACCTGGAATTTAACTCCATTTTTTTGTACAGTCACTCCCCCTTTCTTTTTATTGGTTCTGCAGTAGTGTGCTATTAGCTTCTATCCATCATGATCATTCTCTTCAATTTCAGTGATTCCAAAATATTTAAAACTTGCATTTGATTTCTGGAGAATACTCCAGCAACCAGCCACTTTTAAGAATTATTTGTTGGAAGATAATTATCAGTTTTAAACATTTATGAGTGAAATGTCCTCCCAGATTTATATGGCATAAAAAACTTAAAAAGTTGTTTATAAACACTGACGAAAAAATTGTAACACCAAGAAAGAGTTGTGCGGCATAAATGAAAGTTGGTATGCATGTTTCTTCATCTGAAAGATAATGGCTAGTTAAATTTCACACCAGTCACATAAGAGTGGTGCTAGTAGTACCACTATGAGTACAAAAATCAGGTTTGTTTTAAATACACACTGTAATGATATTGAGCCTTAGTAATCTTTGAGAGCGGACATTGTGAATTCATGTTAGTCACAAATGTCTTTAAGGGGACAAAGAGGGCATTATCAACAGCTCACTGACTTTGAATGAGGTCATGTAACAGGGGTATGAGAGGCTGGATATTATTTTACAATATTGCAGAAAGACTTGGCAGGCATGTAGCCACTGTACATGATTGCTGGCAGCAGTGGTCACGAAAATGTATAGTCAAAAGAAGACCGGGCTCAGGATGGTTACATGGCACTAATAAGAGGGACGACCAGTGTATTCAGCATATGACTCTGATGTATTGTACTGCATCTGCAGCAGCAATTTCAGCAGCAGTTTGCACCACAATGACACAATGAACTGTTAGAAATACGTTACTTCAAAGAAAGCACTGAGCCAGATGCCCTACTGTGTGCATTTCACCAATCCCAAACCACCACCATTCACAACTTCAGTGGTGTCAAACAAGAGCTCTCTGGATGGCAGGGTTGAGGTCTGCTGTGTTTTCTGATGAAAGCTGGTTCTACCTTGGTGCCAGTAATGACTGAGTGTTGGTTAGGAGTAGGCCAGCTGAGGGCTCGTAAACAACCTGCGTGGATCTTATACACACTGGATCTGCACATGAAGTTACAGTCTGGGGTGCAGTTTTGTATGATAGCAGGAGCACTCTCATGGCTTTCCATCTGACTTCAAAATTGTGTATCAGTTTGATGATTCGATCTGTTGTGATCCCATTCATGAACAGCATCCCAGGGGGTGTTTTCCAACAGGATAACCTTCACCTACATACCACTGTTGTAAACAAACATGCTCTACAGAATGGTAACATGTTGCCTTTGCCTGCTTAATCACCAGATCTGTCGCCAATCGAGTACGTACTTGACATCATCAGACAGCAACTCCAGTGTCATCCGCAAACAGCATTAACCATCTCTATTGACTGACAGGCGTGGAACTCCATCCCACAAACTGATATCTGGCACCTGTACAACAGAATGTATGCACATTTGCATGCTTGCATTCAACAGTCTGGCAGCTCTTAATGTACCAGCACTTCATATTTGCAATGGCTTACCTAGTGCTTAGATTGACCTGAGCTCTTGGTGAAGTTATACACTTGAATATGTTATCTAGACAAATTTATTCCCCAAATTTCATTACTATACATTAATTATTTTTTGGTGTTGCAATTTTTTTTCCATCAGAGCATTACATATATATATGTCATCTTCTAACAAACATATTATCATAGGCATACTTCAACCTTGACATTTTATTGTCTTATAAAAATCTGCTATTATGAAATAAATGTATTATGTAGAACTTAGTGCATGTTGTTTCCTACACAACTGAGCATCATATCATAAACATAAATGTGCTTTGTATGCAATTTCTTCATAGGCACTTTTCTGGTATCCAAACAATAAATCAAAACCTGACATTTGCTTTGTTACAAATGCACCAACTGTATGTTACTACACCACTTCCAACTCCTACAAATCATTCCTCCCACATATGACTCCAACTGTGACTCATTAAATATGATTCTGAGATCAAAGCCTACCACATTTTTCTTTTTTCATGAAGTACACAATTGTAGATTTATTAATGTTTGGTTAACATCTGGAACAATGTAGCTCCATCCCAATCATCACATCAGGCAAACTGGCCTGAAACTGGAGGATTATAACAAATCCAAAGAAATGGAACACAAAGTGAACTAGGATAATTAGGATGACACATTTACAGTAGTGGGATGGGTATCATAGAGAATGACACAATGAAACTGAAAGCAGAATGATTGGAGTACAATGAGCAAGTTTAGAAAGTTATTGAGCATCTAGACACACAAGGAGTATATTTGCTGTAAGTAAACTGTAGCAAAGAATGAAACAAATTTGGGAGGAATTTGACATTTTGACAGCACAGTGCTCGCCTTGCTTCAGTAATTCATTTTATGGGTTTATATTTGTTTTATCATTTTCTTGTGAATAGCAGAGAACACTGCAGAATAATTTAATGTTGTAATCTAATGAGATGATGTAAAGGTTAGATATTAAACATAAAAAAAAATAATATTAAATTAATCCACCAATGGTGATATGAATCTTGTCTGCAAATGTTCATATCACAAAAACTGAAAATATAAATATGGGTAGAGAAAAAGAATACTCTGGTTATCAAGCAAAAATCAAATTATCTAGAGATGGAATGTTTCTCGCAAAAATTTAACAAATACAATAGCTGTTTCATGCATCCACAGGTAGCTGAAATACTTTGAGGAAATAATTATAGCATTACTTGTGGAATCTACTTTAAGCCAATGCAAATTTTTCTTTAAAATGCCATTTGGCAGTGTTTTTTAGTTTGTCATTCAAGGTGATCCATGGTGCACTTATACATTTTTATGAGTAAAAAAAAAAAATCATCAAAGTTTAGACTGTAAGCCTGCATTCTGTTTCACATTTTCCTTTAACTCTGACCCAAAAGAGAGGTAATGAGGAAGAAATCTTAACTGCCTTGCAAACTACTATGTCTGCTGGAAAGTAGTTTCACGGGGAGCTTCTGAGAAACTGATGGACCTAATTCATGTACACCGTATGTGGCATTGTTCAGCATTTACACAATATTTAATTAATGCTCTTAGTAGAGGTGAGCTAATCTGTGTGCGCATGGAATTGCTGTTTCAAGGTCAATGTTCCACAGGGAAGTATTTGCGTTCTGTAAAATGTAGTAAGGGAAAAGATCGAATAGCACATCTAAATATAAATTTTCTTTGCTGCAAATAAAATTTTCGTATTAACCTATGTAGCAATGGATTATTCGCATATAGACATAAGTAAGATAAATTTACTCATTGTAAGAATAAACTTGGTTATAATAGAGGGAAACATTCCACGTAGGAAAAATATATCTAAAAACAAAGATGATGTGACTTACCAAATGAAAGTGCTGGCAGGTCGACAGATACACAAACAAACACAAACATACACACAGAATTCAAGCTTTCGCAACAAACTGTTGCCTCATCAGGAAAGGGGGAAGGAGAGGGAAAGACGAAAGGATGTGGGTTTTAAGGGAGAGGGTAAGGAGTCATTCCAATCCCGGAAGCGGAAAGACTTACCTTGTGTCTGTATACGTGTGGATGGATATGTGTGTGTGTGTGCGAGTGTATACCCGTCCTTTTTTCCCCCTAAGGTAAGTCTTTCCGCTCCCGGGATTGGAATGACTCCTTACCCTCTCCCTTAAAATGCACATCCTTTCGTCTTTCCCTCTCCTTCCCTCTTTCCTGATGAGGCAACAGTTTGTTGCGAAAGCTTGAATTTTGTGTGTATGTTTGTGTTTGTTTGTGTGTCTGTCGACCTGCCAGCATTTTCATTTGGTAAGTCACATCATCTTTGTTTTTAGATATAAGAATAAACTTGGTATGATTAAGCCAATTTTATATCCAGTACTGTATAAACGTATATATTATATAAGTTACTTGGTCCAAATTGTATATATTGTACAATAGGGCCCAGTCGAACAAGGTAGTGCAGTTGTTAGGACACTGACTTCATATTCAGGAACATGGAGTTTGCTGTGTTATTTCAGACAAAAGTCAGGATGGTCTCTTCAGCAAGGCCATGGCCAGTCATCTGCTTCATCAGCATAAAACATACTTGTCTATTCACACAAATAATCAATTTTTGAAAATGTAATGTAACTGGATGGACAAAAAATTTACTCACCAAGTGGCTGCGGGAGAACAGGCTTATAAAGGGTGCCACAGTTTCAAGCTTTTGGAGCCAGTGGCTCCTTCTTCTGGCAGAAGGGTTGATGGGGAAGGAATAGGGGTGAAGGCAAAGGACTGGTGAGGTTTAGGAAATGGAGGTAGAGCTAGGAAAAGTCACCCAGAACCCTAGGTAGGGGAGACTTACCGGACAAGATGAGAAGGATAGACTGATTGTTGGGGACTGCACTGGACATGATTTGAAATTCTCATTTGTTGCAGTCCCCAACAATCAGTCTTTCCTTCTTATCCCATCCCCCATCCGGTAAGTCTCCTCTGACCTGGGGTTCTGGGCAACTTTTCTGAACTCTACCCCTTTTCCTAAACCTCACCAGTCCTTTTCCTTCACACCTCTTCCTTCCCCTTCAACCCTTCTGTCAGGAGAAAGAGTCACTGGATCCAAAAGCTTGCGAACTGCAATACCTTTTGTATGCATGTTCTGCTGTTCTCATTGTATTGTGATGATAAAACGTGTACCATACTGAAATAAACCCCTGGCGAATAAATAAATAAATGTCAAAGATTGGTAGCCTCCCTCTGTATTTGAGTACTAAATTTACTACAAAAATAAATGGTAACTGAATAAGGGGTATTTCATTACAGGGAATGTGGCACACTCATTACAATACATTTTTTTTAATGTTTACATGTTGAGTCTAACAGTCACGCCGTAGAAAGGGGAATAAAGCTGCCCGTTTTTGTGTGTTATTTGATCGTTCATGTAATACTCCTTCTGTACTTCACTAAGCCCTTCATATATTGTTTAGTCATTTCTTCCACTGTGTTTACTGTCAGTGGTGTGTAAATGAAATTCAAATCAAGAGCAACTATACATAATGAATCTCCAGCATATTACCACACAAAGCAAAAGTGCTAGGCAATGTTGCTAATGCGTGTAGTGAAGAGTTGCTTCATATGTGTGTGTTGGGAATAGTAACATAGTTACAAATCCAATACATTTGTATAGTACTATCACAACAACCTCCTTGTTGCCAGCCTTCATCATTTTATAAACTGTTCATATGATTGATTTTCAATTGGTCCCATTTGATTACATTATGTACAGTGTGTGCACTTGTTATAGGCCAATAGAGAGGTCAATTTAACCTGATATCTTAAAATATTTAGCACACACATTACAATACAAAACAACATACTAAAAATTATTTACATACATCATAGTACAATATTTTCAGTTGATTACAGTAGGCCCCCACATACATACAAGTAATAACAGACATCTTAATTCCTCTGCACTGCAAAATTATTTTTCTATTAGTAATCCTTTAGAAGTTACTGGAATGTCCTTTCACTCATACTGTCCTGTAGACTCTTAGTTACATGCTTTACCAGTTATACACCTGAATATCAAGGTCTTTTTCCAGCAGCTCTGTCTGTGTGATATACTTCTCAGCCTTTTTATTTCTTTTATAATATGAATAAATATCTGCATTTTTTTCTAGTAATATACTGACTTTGATTAATGAAATTATTATTCTGTGTATATACATGCATGGAAAGGTCAACATTTTTAGATTACACAAGGCAGTTGTACATGAGTCTTTTATTCAAAGTGGTCCTAATGCCCTTTTTTGCAATATAAAAATTCCTTTTGTATTATTGCTACTGGAGCTTCCTAAAATAGTAATTTCATACTGTAAGAAGACCATGGTTCAAATACAGCATGGTACACTGGCCACTGAGGTTCTTTATTAGCATGCTGGATAATGTGCACGCCATTTCTTAATAAATATAACGGTGTTTAATTTACATAAGATATTGTCTATCTGTTGCCTCCATTGCAGCTTATTGACTACTGTAATTCTCAAAAATTTTATAGAGGTAACTTCTCCCAACCTTGTTTCATCTATGATCATCTCTATGTGATCTCCCTTTTTTCTATTCCTGAACACCATGAACACTGTCTTCTTTAGATTTATAATTAAGTCAATATGTATGAGCCACTGTACTGTGTCATTTGTGTACATGAACATCTTTCTTTCGAGTGTTTCCAGATTTTATTCCACATTCTGGCGTGTCACCAGCATAAACATTTTTTTTTATCCGTGTCACTGACTGTAAGAACACTGTTCAGAACCAAAAAAACGAGCTGATAAAAGGTTTATGATTTCGAACAAGCAATAACATTTGTCGAACATAACAATATAGTAGTGACTGCGTCTATCGCCAGATGGTGATACGTGTAAATAAACGAAACATGACTCGTATACAAGCATTCGTTTGGATCCCTTCAACAGATGATTTAATACATCGTAGTTTCATTCCTTATGGGCACCGAGAATACATCGAAGTTCGCACTAGCAGATGACGACTTTTCCCCTGTTGCTCCAAGAAAATCAATAAACATGGCGACGACAACATATTGTCTTCATAATTTTGTTGATTATTTTGGGTCAGAAACGGTAATAAGATACCAGATATTTGACATCCGTTTAGTAATTGCTGAAGAAATCGAAATATCTGCAGGCGAAACTTTCATGGATGGCTTCCAGCTAATGTCAGTTAAGGTCTGCTCTGTTCCTTGCGTAGGTGTATCTGTCAAACCGTATGTTTTGTTGTGGTGTTGACTCTCGAGAGCAGATAGTAAAAAGTAAGGTGTTGGCGTTCTGATCGTATAAGAGTTAGTGAATAATATACGTACATCGAAAATTGTCAAATATTCGTCAGTAATTCAGTAAAACAATATTACGCGACTTTTATAGTACAGAGCAGTAACGTCAAAACAATCCTCGGATAACGTGTGAGTATTGTTTGATGCCCAACTATTTCGTTGTTGTAACACTTTGTTTAGAAAAAATACGCAAGTAACTAGCGATCCTGTCTGTGCCTGCGGTATGGAGTGGGCGGTAACATTCAACTTCGTGATAATGCATTGCAATATATGTCACTCCGTTACCTCACAGTTACCAGCAAGTGATAGTATAGTGTAGTTGGCATTCAGCGATGTTGAAGTTGCCTCTCTGAAACAATAATTTGAAAAGTTTTTGATGTATGTATTTATATGTATCAACAAATATGTTCTCTCACCACCAAGTAGGCCGGCTCAAGGAAATGATTGGTGACAATACATTTCAGAGCCTTGAAATGATCCCAGTTGGTGTCAGGGATGTGTTAAAAGGTGCAAAAAAATATGTATTAAATATATTGCTGCATACAGATAGTCAGGATTTACCAGTTTTGCCTCAGAAAAACTCTTGAATGTTCAGTAAGAAAGAACAGAGCTAGATAGTGTTTTCATATACAAACCAAACTACAATACAGTTTCGTGCGTATTGTGGTACCGGTACTCATTGTATGTACCATATTAAAATATACGAATCTCGAACATTTTGCTGTTTGAAGGTTTTATATTGTGTTATTCTACAGGTGGATCTCTTTTTTTTTTTTTTTTTTTTTTAAATATCAAGGGCAAATAAGTAATAAAATTTTATGACTTGTTCCTGCCCATGAAAATCATTACTAAGCTCGGATTAAAACAGCTCTATAATATAGAACATTGAATAGCAAGCATGTGACAATATTATTGTGATTACTGATAGGACTTGGTTAGGATTCCTGTCTGGAGCCAGTTGCTATTACACCAAGGTGATAGCAATACTGTAAAAGAAACAAAGGAATGTACCCATGCTCAATTGTGTAGAAGAGTTTGTATAAATGACACTTGATGTTGATAAGTAAGTAAACTGTTGCAGTACCGGTAAAGAAAAAGTTTTTGTGTTTGATGTTTCAGTTACTAAAACAATGAATAGTAAACTTTTCTTCTCACTGTGAAAGAAAACAGCATTATGTTTTTCTTTCTTCAGAGAGTGAAAATGAACTATTAAGTCTGTTGTGTCTTGCATTCAAGCAGATTCTAAGTTAGTTGGAAAATGTGAACCAAAAGAGATCATAAGTGATGGTACAGTATTTAAAAATAAAATTTGCTGACAGTCCTCTAGAAAGATTGCACTAAGAAGGGAAACATTTATTCTAAATATGGAATATTTGTAAATGTATGTTTAATTATTTTTGAAAAGGCTCCCATCCTTTAAAATGTTGTACTGAGTGTCACTGCCTCTAAAAGAAAACAAATGGTTCATCTACGAACTTCCAGCATTCTTGATTATGTCTGTGTCAGTAATTTCTGTTAATCAGTACAATGAAAAACCATTTCAGAGTTGCAAATTTAACTTCACACAGTCAAAAAAAGGTATTTCTGAAAATGTAGCTGTATGCACTATTACAGTTTGTTTGCCTAGTTTTTACATTTTGAGAAATACCATTTTTGGCTACGTTATGATGATTTGAAAATGGGTCCTCGTCCAAAACTAGTCATTGAGTGAATAAAAAAAGTGAAATATGGAACTTTGTACTGGTTTTTTTGCTGTGCTGAAATGATTAATCATCATAAATTTCAAGTTACACTGTATAGCGTACAATATATTGAAAGGTTCAGCCAAGAGATATGATTAATAAATAAATAAACTCTCAGAAAAGGCAAGTAAAACAGGTAATAGAGAAAACAGTACTTCTGGCTTTCTGAACAGCTACTTCACACTTCTGCAAGAAAAAAGGATTTGGCTCTTTCATCCCTCTTTACAACAGGTGAGCTTGAGGAAGTTTGGGAGTGACTTACTCCACCAATTTCTAATCACTGTGAACCATTTCCACTGTTCTCTTTACTCTGGAAAGTTGGTGTATACTTTTTTTCCGTTTTTACTGTTTCTATCAGCAGGACTGAGAGCTGCATGTCTGGAACATAAGTAGATATAGCCTTCTTAGTATTCCGCATTGATTACAGTATGTAAAGACTTTTTTGAGTGATAATAGTGGAGCATTGAAAGAGGGAGAACATGTCTCACAGGTAGAGGAGAAGTGCCCTGCCACTCTCACTTAATGCAATCACTGTACTTATACTATATGCTATGTAATGAGCATGTAACTATTAGTTGTTAGTGATCTTTCTGTTCCAAGGAGTAGGCCTATGCATTTCTCGTGAGAGACCTGAAACTGGTTTATCACTCACTCTCAAAAACAGCCCGAACAGAACGAGATACAAAATTTCACTTGGTGGTCCACTTGGTGCTATCAGAGAGTGCCAGTACTGGGTTTATCCCTCATAATCAACAACAACTTCAACACAACATTGAAACTCCCCATGAATTCATCATAGTTGCACAAATTTTACTCCATGGAAAGGAAAGATGCCATTGTATGTGAGGAAAGGAAACCATTAAAATTAGGCACCTGTACCTACCCCTAGGAGTTTCCCAGCTGACAATGTCATATATGTCTCTATTCTTTCTTTTCTCCCTCTTCCTTGGCATACGATACCTCCTTCAGAGTTCTCCCATTTCAGGAGAGTGAAGTAGAGCACTCCGGGAAATGTTTACAGATTGTTCAGAACACAGTATTGATGCATTTTATCCTTGTACCAACAATGCAGCTCAAGGTTCTCCTCTTTATAAATAAAATCTTTCCTGCCAAACCAGTACTTATCTGATTGAAGAGACAGCAGGTGATTTTTATGAATCCTGTGTCTTCTAATACGCATTCCCCAACAATTGTGTGCTAACTGAGTATCGGCAATTTCGGATGAAGGGTCCATTGATCTTCCAAGACACTCATACATAACAGTTATTGCACATTTTGTTTTCTGTTGTAGCTCAGAACATTGACAGTGTTTTATTTTGTGAATCAGCGATATGGTAATGACCATTTAGCAACATGTGTCAATTTCATCAATGCATACCTTGTTACCATGAATCTTCTCTAGAAGGAATGCAGTATGTAGGCTAAGTTGATTAACTGATTCCACCAGTCACAGATTGTGTTTTGAAATTTTATGTAACTGGATTGATAAAAGTTCTACTCATCAAGCAGCAGCAGGAGAACACACACAAAAAAATGGTTTTACGTATGCAAGCTTTCAGAGCCAGTGGCTCCTCCATCTGGCAGAGAAGTTGATTACAGTCTGTAAAGACAGGGATGAAGGAAAAGGAGTGGAGAGGTTTAGGAAATGGGTAGAGTTTGGAAATCACCCAGAACCCTGGGTCAAGGGAGACTTACCAGATGGGATGAGAAGGAAAGATTGCGTTCTGATGTGTAAATTGTGTAGTAACACTGTTAGAAATCTTAAATTAATTAGAGAATAAATGACTAGAAAGTAATATAGCTTACTTGTTGCTAACTGCTTCAGAGAAATTCCACATTAAACAGTAACTATAGTTATTTCATTTAGTGCATTTCATATGTCACATTGTGGTGGAGAGCTTTTTGGGGTTGTGGAATGAGTCAGATGCATTAAGAAAGGGAAGCAACTGTTGAAAACCTAATCTGCACACAGTACTAAGGAAAAAAATTATCATTTCATATCTGTACACTGTTTTTGAACTCTGCAGGGCAAATAAATAAGCAAACATAGCAGAAGTGTCACTGTTTCCTAAGTTATAATAAGTATCTGTTGGCTTATCTCCTACTGTTAGCTTTATTTATGGTGCCAGTAGTAGTATTAGTAGTAGTAATAATAATAATGATTGTGGTTGTGCTAGTGGTCATAGTATGAGGACTTGTTGTAGTATTAGTATTATTCACCCACATATCACTTTTACAAGTATAAGGGACATGTCATGGTATTAAAGCTTCAAAACCAAAAATAATAAATTATTGTATACAGGTGTTTGCATATTTGTGCATCTAGTTTGGTGAGGATTGAACAGCATTTGCATTTACCAAAAAAATAAATCATCTGCATACATTTATAATAGAAATCTGTTACCATGCTCATAGTTACTGAGACCCACCCGGATAGTCGGGTGCTTTGAAGCACCCTCTTCTGGGCAGGATAGGCATGTCTGCCCCACATCAAATATGCCTAGCAGATTAACAACATGGATCAGATGTGACGGCCAGTCTGGATGTGGTTTTAGGTGATTTCTGACACCTGTGTAGGTAAATATCCTGCTGGTACCCATGTCTCGTCTCAGGAACATGGTTTTCAAACATTTAGAAAATGTTCCCACACATTAACATGAGTTAATGCTAGATGCAGACAGATGGGGTACAGGAATCCTGTCCCTGGGGGAAATGATATCTCCTAGTAGGGCGTATAACTACTCATTACAACTAACATTGCCAAATCCGAATTACACACTGACTCCTTGGAGACAGGTGAAAATACTAGGAGGTAGAAGCAGAAGAAGAATGTTGTTAGTTTCTGTGCAGCTAATGACACTGCTGATATGGTAGCTATTGTTGGGATTAGCTGGTCTCTGAATTGAGCTGTAACTAATGTCCTTCACAGACAGTTGACAAAATAGGTAATACTTTGGAATACAAGGAAAAAGCCATACAGCTCCTGTTAGCACCCTAGAGCATACTTACGTTTGTTTAAGTGTATTGACACCTTTCAGTGCCAAAAATGCTTTGAGGAGAGAGCTGTGTTATTGTGAATGTGATCACATTAAAGAAACAACACAAATTAGTGATGCCAGCAACCAGATGTTCTCCAAGTACTTCATGAGAGTGGCTAATGCTTATGAGTATGTTTATAAATCAACTCCATTAAAAAGCTATAGAATATGAATTTCACTCTCATTGTTAAAAATTTTTCACTGGAACAGGGAGCGGCAAGCTAGACTTGTGGAAAGATCTCTTTTTTTTATCTTGTCTTGGTTATGTATCTATCACAAAAATTGTAAAATAAATGTAATGAGTTATACCTATATGGAATATGGTTCAGAATCAATTTTTTGCATCCACACTTGAGTTTTCTGCAATTTTCCTAACTCATTTTATGCAGATGCTGGAATAGATCCTTCATCAAAGCCTGAACCCATTGGAGCTAATGTTCAAGTGTCTAATGACCATCATGTTGACACAGATGTAACTGAACACCATATTTAGCGATATATCACTTTAGGAATGTCAGGCTCCTCATATGCTATTGATGTTAATTTTCCATTGTCACGAAATATTCTTGGCATTAAGCCTACAGCTTGGCAAGTGTCTGAGTACATATTGAAACGTTTGATACCGAGACACTCCCAGGATTCATTCTGGCACATAACAACTTGAACCATGACAATTTTTTGTATATGTGAGAAATTGCACTGTCTTTAGGATTCCTTATTGGGTGATACATTTCTCCCATAAATGGCTAGGTAAGTTGGTTCCCAAGTTAATGCTGTCATGTAAATGAATGCTTTATTTTAATATTTGTGTTCTTTGATTTCATATGACAAATATGAAAATGCCTCTATTGTGTTTGTTCACGATATTATCTCACTGAGAAACTGAGAGTGATAGTTTTGGAAATGTGCTACCATTTTTGTCAGCAGGTCTGTAAATTTGAAATGCCTTTATGGGTAGAGAATTCTTTTCTGCATGTAATATGCATCCTTTGCTATGTGGTAAATCTGCGTGAGTGTCACCTGGGGGATGTAGTATCCGGGAACAGTGGTTTTGCTGTCCACAAAGCTCTCCAGTACTTCCAGCCCGTGAAGCTTCAGGCATAGGAAGAAGCAGCATTCAATTGGCAGCCAATAATGGATGATACTGTCACAGAGATGATTTTTATAACTTGCTGGTAGCAAGTGTGTGGCTCACTGTACTTTTCAGTGTCCAATGTGTAACTGTGTGGTGACTGTGACAAATATATGTAGAATGCAGTGTTGTAGTTATTTGTGTTATTGTTGTTGTTGTTGTTGTTGATGATGACGATGAGAATGAGTAAAACACAGTGCTAGCATGCAGATTATCCTTCTCATAAAAAGGGGCCACTCAGTCTAACAACCCCATGGGAGAGATGGGTGACAATTTGTCACATACCCTTACTCCATGAGTATAGGCAATGAATGACATTTGGAGTTTTATGTGGACATGGCATATGCCTAACTGTGATAGTTAAATGTTAAGCTATTTTCAGTGAATCCTGAGAAAATATGCATGTAAAAAATATGTCTATCATAATTAGTAAGTGATTTGTACAACAGGAATATTGAGTGACACCATGTGTAATTGATTGCATATTCCAGGTTCATTTTTGTCATATCAGAGGGGTTGTAAATGTTGTTTCTATTTGGCTCCAGTTACTCCAAAGGAAATGTTGCAAATATCTAACATTTTAGAGCTCTATCAAAATTTTATGTTATGCACAAATGAAGATCTGTGAAAAAACACAGAAAAGAATTGGCAAGTGGATATTTTTCTTGTTTGATTGTGCTAACACTTACTGAACTGAAGTCTGCCATTTTGTGTTCTACCAGGTGTGGTGACACAGTGTTTAAGTTACTAGACTCACATTTGAATAGGCTATAAACAGATCTATTTTAATTGATTGCCCTTTTATTATGTATACTCCAATAGCAGTTTAATCTTCTACATATATGGAACTTCTCAGGATATTTTGTGAAATGTGCGCAGTATTTCAGCTTATTTATTTATTTACATTTTCTTTGCGTGGAGCCATCGTAATGATGGCTTTTGCAAATGTCAGACTTAATACTATGGTTATATTTACACTTATAAAATACACTGTATTCTGTAGCTGTTGCTTCTTATGTCTGTTTTTTACCTTAATCACATTACAGCTGTTACAATCACTATCTTAAAATTCTTTGAAAGAATATAAACAGTTTTCTATTAGAAAAGATTTTAATTTTGTTTTAAAAACATTTCCCGTGTACGTTCTTAGAGCGTTTGGTAGCTTGTTATACCAAATCAAACCATTGATATATGGACTTCTATCAGTCATTTTTAATGCTGTTCTGTTATGGAAATAGTTACACTTTGTCCTAGTGTTGTGATCATGTACATCACTGCCCTTGATAGCTTCTGTTCGTTGACTTATAAAAGATACAACTATTTTGAAGATGTGCAGAGAATATATTATCAGATATTTGTGCTGCACAAACACTTCACAACATTAATCTCTATGTCCCATCCCATGTATATGTCTTATTGCTCTTTTCTGTATTCCCGGCGGGGTCAGGGATTTTCACCTGCCTCAAGATGACTGGGTGTTTCATTTTATGTTTGTAGCTTATTTGTTTTCTTTATATTTATAAATTTATTCTGGTACTGTTTGTAGTGTTTCAGTTTAGGTCTTGTGATTTTAAAGAAGTTGACTCTCCTGGTGTACAGTATTCTGATCTCAGATGATTACAGACATTCTTTTCAATTCTGGTTGAATTTATATCTATGTCTAAATCCAAATTTCTCAAGCCATTGCACATTGTGTGTATTTGTGGCATACAAAATAATTCCTTCCTTCCATTTTTCCCCATTTGCAAAAAATCTGTGGAAAGAAAGTTTGTTGTTAGACCTCCGTTATTGAAATTTCCCTTATGGTAATTATACAAGTTATATATTGGACTGATGATGCTCTCATGAGTACATAAATCTGCAATGGAGCATGTAGCTATTCTTTGAATCCTCTATATCTCTTACAGTAATCCAAAGTGGTAAGGGTCTTGAACTGCTGAACAAGAGTTAGAATTGTTCAGACAAGTGTTATGTATGTAGTCTTGTTCATGGCTATATTACACATCCTTGTGATTCATCGGATAAATGTCTGTCTAGCATCAGCTTTTCTCTCGACTAGATATATATGGTCGTTCCACTTTAAATTGCTCCATGCAGGTACTCCTAGTTACAGTTATGACTGGTTTGAATGACTGATCACCAACTGTAAAATCAAACAATATCAGGTCTTGTGTTTACACACGTTAGACTAAATTGGTTTATGTTGAGCGTCACCTGCAAGGAATTGCACTTTCCTGGTGGAACAAGTATCCTCACTTAGAATCAGATCTCGCTGAGAAGTGGTTAAGACAGTGGACTCACGTTTGCTAGGTGCTGCATTCAAATCTCTGTGTGGCCATCCAAACACACAATTTCTGTGCTTTGTCTTAATAACTGGAAAGCCTTGTGCCTTTTTACACTCACAGTGGATCCTCTGCTATTCAGATTATCTACTACCTGTTGCTAGTAGAGAGATCAGATTCAATATAGAATCTAAAGGGTATTCCATCAGGTCCAATGGTTTTCATCAATCGGGCATCTTCAGTTAGTTTACATTTTCATCCTCTTCTACTTCTGTGTTTTTCATATTTTCATTCACCCAGAGATTGAAAGTAAAAATTGTGTTGTGAATGTCTCCAGTAAAGCAATTTTGGCAGACAAATTTTGCATTTGAGTTTTCATAATATCATCTGTCATTCCAATGTTGTCTTGATAATTAATCATCTGGGCCGACAACTTTGTTCCATTAACTACTTTTACTTAGAAACAGAGCTTTTGATAATTTTCTTACAATGTGGGTGTTGGTAATCAGAAGAGGAAGTGGACAGTGGGTGTTTTAGGAGTACTAATGAAGGGATTGAACTTCTTATCTGAAGGATCTGTAGGATGCTGTAATTTAATTATCATTGGACACAGTCTTTCTGGAATATAAAACTGAAACAATATCATTGGTAAATCATATGCAATGGACTGTTTCACCTTTTATTTTAAGTGTTTTCGTTACCAATTATGCGATTCATTTTGTATGGACACTACCTGCAAAAGGAACGTCTTGAGGTTCTTAACAGTGTGAATAACTCTTTGTCTGGCTTTCGAACATTTTCTCTTGCTGCATGCATGAGTCTCTTTTCTGCAAAGCCCTATGGATATTCTTGATCTCTTGCGTGACCTGGTAGATTTGGCCTTAATCTGGCCATCTGATGTGGCCACGATATTACTTGTATTGATTACAACACTTCACTATTAAAATTATTTATTGATCACTAACATATTAGTTTGAAATCCTTATAGCAGCAGTTGTTTTTTCGCAGTTGTGTTGCGTGAGTCATAAGCACAGTGTTGTTAATAGTGTGCAAGAAAATAATACTAAATTTCTCTTGACACAATGTGCAACACAAAGGAGTTAATAAAAAAAACTTGTAGTAGTTATAAGTGTCAACAACAAGTGAGAACAAGGAAAGGAAACCAACCAGGAGGGCAGCAGTTCAGATCCCTGACTGGCCATCCAGAGTTAGTTTTTTTATGGTTTTTTTATTGCTTTAACCAAATTCTTGGATATTTCCTTTGAAGATGAGATGGCCAATTTCTTCCTCTACTCAGACAATGTGCCCTGCGTCCAATGACCTCATTGTGAAAGGGATGTCAAACTCTGATCTTCCTTCCCTTCAAGAATTATCTTGTATATGTTGAATAGAAACAGCCAAATGGAAGGCTCATTTGCTCTAGATCAACAAACCTGAGCAATGAGGGAACGATGCATAATTACTGAGCTGGCCAAACAAAATATATTGCAACATACTGTATTAAGCAGAGGATCAAGTAGGTAAAAAGACGAAGGCTAGTAGAAATCCTTAGGTAACAGAAGAAATATTGAATTTAATTGATGAAAGGACGAAATATAAAAATGCAGTAAATGAGGCAGGCAAAAAGGAATACAAACGTCTCAAAAATGAGATCGACAGGAAGTGCAAAATGGCTAAGCAGGGATGGCTACAGGACAAATGTAAGGATGTAGAGGCTTATCTCACTAGGGGTAAGATAGATACTGCCTACAGGAAAATTAAAGAGACCTTTGGAGAAAAGAGAACCACTTGTATGAACAAGAGCTCAGATGGAAACCCAGTTCTAAGCAAAGAATGGAAAGAAGAAAGGTGGAAGGAGTATATAGAGGGTCTATATAAGGGCGATGTACTTGAGGACAATATTGTGGAAATGGAAGAGGATGTAGATGAAATGGGAGATATGATACTGCGTGAAGAGCTTGACAGACCACTGCAAGACCTGAGTTGAAACAAGGCCCCGGGAGTGGACAACATTCCATTAGAACTGCTGACGGCCTTAGGAGAGCCAGTCCTGACAAAACTCTGCCATTTGGTGAGCAAGATGTATGAGACAGGTGAAACGCCCTCAGACTTCAAGAAGAATATAATAATTCCAATCCCAAAGAAAGCAGGTGTTGACAGATGTGAAAATTACCGAACTATCAGTTTAATAAGTCACAGCTGTAAAATACTAACGCGAATTCTTTACAGACGAATGGAAAAACTGGTAAAAGCCGACCTCGGGGAAGATCAGTTTGGATTCCATAGAAATATTGGAACACGTGAAGCAATACTAACTCTACAACGTATCTTAGAAGGAAGATTAAGGAAAGGCAAACCTACATTTCTAGCATATGTAGACTTAGAGAAAGCTTTTGACAATGTTGACTGGAATACTCTCTTTCAAATTCTAAAGGTGGCAGGGGTAAAATACAGGGAGCGAAAGGCTATTTACAATATGTACAGTAACTAGATGGCAGTTGTGAGTCGAGGGGCATGAAAGGGAAGCAGTGGTTGGGAAGGGAGTGAGACAGGGTTGTAGCCTCTCCCCGATGGTATTCAAGCTGTATATTGAGCAAAGAGTAAAGGAACCAAAAGAAAAATTCGGAGTAGGTGTTAAAATCCATGGAGAAGAAATAAATACTTAGAGGTTTGCCGATGACATTGTAATTCTGTCAGAGACAGCAAAGGACTTGGAGGAGCATTTCAATGGAATGGACAGTGTCTTGAAAGGAGGATATAAGATGAACATCAACAAAAGCAAAATGAGGATAATGGAATGTAGTCAAATTAAGTCGGTTGATGCTGAGGGAATTATATTAGGAAATGAGACACTTAAAATAGTAAAGGAGTTTTGCTATTTGGAGAGAAAAATAACTGACGATGGTCGAAGTAGAGAGGATATAAAATGTAGACTGGCAATGGCAAGGAAACTGTTTCTGAAGAAGAGAAATTTGTTAACATCGAGTATAGATTTAAGTGTCAGGAAGCTGTTTCTGAAAGTATTTGTATGGAGTGTAGCCATGTATGGAAGTGAAACATGGACGATAAATAGTTTGGACAAGAAGAGAATAGAAGTTTTCGAAATGTGGTGCTACAGAAGAATGCTGATAATTAGGTGGGTAGATCACATAACTAATGAGGAGGTATTGAATAGAATTGGGGAGAAGAGAAGTTTGTGGCACAACTTGACTAGAAGAAGGGATCGGTTGGTAGGGAATGTTCTGAGGCATCAGGGGATCACCAATTTAACATTGGAGGGCAGCATGGAGGGTAAAAATCGTAGAGGGAGACCAAGAGATGAATACACTAAGCAGATTCAGAAGGATGTAGGTTGCAGTAAGTACTGGGAGATGAAGAAGCTTGCACGGGATAGAGTAGCATGGCGAGCTGCATCAAACCAGTCTCAGGACTGAAGACCACAACAACAACAACTGTATTAAATTATGCAAACTATCTGATGTAAACCATTCTGTTGAATTCTTGAAATTTCTCACTCTTACCCATTCTTACAACACGGTATTTATTTGTCTGAAATGCTTTATTGTAATGCTGCAACGACTAAGGTTCCACAAACTCAGACAGTCCTTCCTTGGAAAGCTGTAATGCTATTAAGAGTCCACTTTTCTCGATAGACATTAGTTATTCTGGAATAAATTACTTTTTTTGTCTCTAACATTTCTCAAGTTGTTTTCAAGTGTACTACACCTGAACTTCTACAGTTTCAAAATAACCAGTGGGTCTCCGGAGGTGAGAAGATGTTTTTTTCACAAAACACTATTGAGAAAGTTAGAGAACTATCATTTGTTAAAGACTGTTGAATGATCCTACTGCCACAAACATACATCTCATGTAAGGACCATGAAGTCAAGATAAAAGAAATCACGTCTTATACGGAAGCATTTAGACAGTTGCTTTTCTTCTGGCATTTGTGAATGGAATGGGAAAGTTAACAACTAGCAGTAGTACAAGGTACCATCTGCCATGCACCGTGTGGTGGTTTGCATATGTTGCTGTAGATATTTATCTTGTAATTTGACATCATGCATGGAAAATACAGCAGTCTCTGACATGAAGTAACTTGGGAACAGTGAATGATAGGAGGTTGCTACAAATGGTCTCTGTATTGGAAATATTGTAAAAAATTGATAGCAAAGACTCATAAATAATTTCAGATCTTTCTGACACATGGCAGTGGCTGCGATCATCATGATGCAGTGCTCCCATTATAGTTATTGGGAGCAGTCAGTGTAATGGATGGATGTCGCCTTTGCAGCTAGTTACCAGACGCTGCCATTCAGTATGTGTTGAATTCTGCCAATTACCCTTAATATTTCTGTAGATCTTTGTCAGTAGACAATACCTCGTGGTACTGTGCAATAAAGGGCAGACTTTGAAAATGATGTCCGCCATGATGATGATTGATTGGATCTTACATTGGCTGCACATGGGCCACATGGGAGGCTGCTTGGATGGTTTCATGAACAGACGAAACTGGTGGTTTTGGGGAATTGAAAACCTACTGTTTTGTCAGTCATGATTAGTACATTCCAAAAAATTGACCCACTAGGCTGAAGTATCCCATATGCTTTTGTGTTTGTATTTGATGCAAAGAAAGTTCCTGATAGATTGCTGTATTAATGTTTTTGCAGTCAGACCAGATGATCACTTCATTAAAATTAATTGCCAAGAAGCTTATTATTTGTGCAGGAACTTTTTTTGATAGTTTTCGTAATGATATTTTCCATGTTGTTAAACAGTGTGGAGTACTGTTTCCAGAAGATATCCATAAAATTGTTTCTATGATGATCAACGGCTTCAGATTGATCTTTGGGGGGTGGGGTGTATCCTTGTACCACTGAACTGAATCTCACTGTTACCAGCTTGCACTTAGGGTACATCTGATCTGGCCATTGGAGACAGACTGTGTACATGTCTTGCTCTCTTCACTTCAGCAATTACTTATTCCAGTTAGTGCCCTTTAGTTCCTCCAGAGAAAAGCCAAGAGATAATTGTTAAAAGGAAAACATGTTAACAGTTTTACAGTTTCCCCAACAGCAGTGCAGTTACTTATCACCTAAAAACCTGTTTACATAAATTCCACAAACTAAATGCTTTCTACAACTACTTGTTAGCAGTAAGACTAATGTAAAACTTTGCCTAATCTCAACTCTGTCCTTTTAATAACATTTTCTATTTGCACTGCCATCATGAGGAATAAATTTAGCAATAATGCTATTTTCACTTAAGCTAAAATTGTGCCAGTCCCCTTAAAAGACCCATTCCCTTGCAAAATGCCATAACTCTCATGCACTTGCCTTGCAAGGTACCAATGGTGTTCATGTCACACTCAAAGGATTTGTGATAGATTCAGTTCCTTGAGTTCCTGGCAGTTTTTAACTATATGTTTTTTTCCCTGATCAGCACTATGGATGTAGATAAATTTGATTTTGTTTCAGTAACAAATATTCTTATTGTGGGTTGCGCTCTATACAACACTCACACTGCTCTGCTTACTATACATATACACTCTCTAGACCACCATACAGTGCAAGGCGGAGGATACCTTGTATCACTGCTTCTCGTTTCCTTTCCTGTTTCATGGGCAGATGGAGTGAGAGAAAAATGACAGTCTGTTGTGCCTATGAGCCCTAATTTCCCTTATCTTGTCTTCGCAGTCCTTACTCGAGATGTCCTTTGGTGGTAGTAAAATAATTCTACAGTGTATCACATAATTCCAATTGGAGTTCAAGAAGTATTTCCATAATACTATGATGTTGTTGAATCTGTTGGTAATAAATGTAGCAATACTCCTGTGAACTGCTTTGGTGTCTTCCACTGGTCTGACCTGGCGAAGATTTCAAACACTTCAGTGAATCGGTTGCACAAGTGTTGTCTGTGCTCACCTCTATAGATGAGCTGCTTTCTCCTGGAACTGTCCCAAAAAACAAAACTGACCATTTGCTTTTCCTACAACCAACCTTATACAAGGTGCATTCCATAAGTAATGCAGCCAAATTCATAAAAAAATCCTTTATTGAATATATTCGTAAAAATAATAAAAAATTTTCAAAATAGCACCCTCTTGCGTCGATACACTTCTGGAGGCAGTGTTTCCATGCCTGAAGGCATCCTGGAATGCCTTTTCCGGAATGTCCTTTAGAGCTGATGTAACATACGCCTGGACGCTTTCAATCATGTCCCAATGGTTTCCTTTCATGACTCCTTTTAACAAGAAAAAGTCAGCAGGAGACAGGTCAGGACTGTAAGGAGGCTGGGGAACCAATGGGGTCTTGGTCCTGGCCAGGAAGTCGATGACAATGAAGGTGCTGTGGCTCAGCGAGTTGTCGTGGTGAACTTTCCACGTGTCCTTGATGTCGCTTTGGCAGTGCGAGACCCTCCTTTTCAGTCTTTTGAACACTGTAGAAAGCTGAGTTCATGGCAGTCTCGGTAGGTACGAATTCATGGTGGACAATGCCTTTGACGTCAAAGAAGACAATGAGCATGGTTTTGATCCTAGACTTACTCATGCGTGCCTTCTTGGCATGGGGTGACGATGGGGTTTGTCACTCTCAACTCTGCCAAAAGGCAGGCTCATACTCAAAAATCCATGACTCATTACCAGTGATAACTGAGTTTAAAAAATGAGGATCATTTTCGCACATTTCCAACATTTCTCGGCACCGAAATACCCACATGTGCTTGTGTTCATTGGTCTACACTTTTGGGACGAGTTTGGCACACACCTTTCTCATGTTCAAATCTTCTGTCACAATGCGGAAAACAGATGTTTTTGACATGTTTAGAGTTTGTGCTGTCAATTGAAAGCTCAGCTGTCTGTCAGAGTTCAAACAGTCGCGCACATGCGTTACATTTTCGTCGACTCGTGCAGTTGATAGCCGTCCACTGTGAGGTTTGTCGGTGATCTCCTCTCGGCCCTCCACGAATGACTTGTGCCATCGGAAAACTTGTGATTTGGACAAGCAATCAGTTCCAAAGGCATGCTGAAGTAATGGAAACATTTAGGTGGCGGACTTCCCAAGTTTAACGCAAAATTTGATAGTGTACCGTTGCTCTACAGACTGATCCATTGTGTCGTGTTACATAAACTCAAAACGGGGTTGACGGAAACGCACGTCCTGACTCTCCAGCAGCTCACAGCCGAATGAGACAAAGAGCATTTTGAAGCTAACACCCAGTTACAACAAACTGTGGTGTACCGTTGCGTCAGAAAAAAATTGGTCGCATTACCTATGGAATGCACTCTGTATGCTCATTCCATATCAGGTCACGTTGTTTCCTTTTGTTGCCATTATTTCAACTCGGGCATTATTAAATGCTTCTGCTGACATCATGAAAACTGAGACATCTAAATTGTCTGCACATATTGGAATCTATCCAAAAAGCCAACTATACTTAGCTAATGATTGCTGATATGGAAGATGCTTATGCCTGTAGTGGCCCAACAGTGTTCTTACTGTCTGGCCACCTTGACTAGTTGCAGTCCCAGTGACTGAATTTTTTCCCTATTCTAGTGGTCTCCTGCTTTCACACATGATGTGTGCAAAAATCCTTCCAATGTTAAAATCTTGATTGGATAATTAATGAATAAAGAATGGTCATTTCTGAAGCTAATAACAATGTTACAGATGGGCCAAAAGCTGTGGACCATAGACAAAATGTAATCAGTTGCACAAGTATCATGAAACTAGAAGATGAGGAAAAGTGCGTTGTCTATTGAACTGCAAAGGAACCTTGCACATTTCAGTAACTTGTTTTAGGGCAATGTGAAATGTGGTACAAGGTCTGCGATGAAAGATGATTGTTGTTAATCCACTGCAGTTAAAACTATTGTACATATTGGTTAGTTACATGCTCCTTATATCATTTGTATGATTAATCATAATGATGTGGCATGGGTCATTTGAAATGCACATTACACATTCATATGTAAAATAGAGAGATTCAGGAGTGGAATTAAAATTCAAGGTGAAAGGATATCAGTGATATGATTCACTGATGAAATTGCTATCCTGAGTGAAAGTGAAGAAGAATTACATGATCTGCTAAATTGAATGAACAGTCTAAATAGTACAGAGTATGGACTGAGAATAAGTCAAAGAAAGATGGAGGTAATGAGAAGCAACAGAAATGCGAATAGTGAGATACTTAATATTGAGAATGATGGCCACGAAGTAGATGAAGTGAAGGAATTGTTCTACCTAGGCAGCAAAATAACCAATGACAGTTGGAGCAAGGAGGACATCGAAAGCAGACTAGTACTGACAAAAAGGGCATTCCTGACCAAGAGAAGTCTACTAGTATCAAATGTAGGCCTTAATTTGAGGAAGAAATTTCTGAGACTGTATGTTTGGAGCACAGCTTTGTATGATAAAGAAACACGGACTGTGGGAAAACCGGAACAGAAGATAATCGAAGCATTTGAGATGTGGTGCTACAGACGAATATTGAAAATGAGATGGACTGATAAGGTAAGAAATGAAGAGGTTCTGTGAAGAATCAGAGAGGAAAGGAATATGTGAAAAATACTGAGAAGGAGAAGGGACAGGATGATAGACATCTTTTAAGACTTCAGGAAATGACTTCCATGGTACTAGAGGGAGCTGTAGTCGGTAACAACAGTAGAGGAAGACAGAGATTGGAATACATCCAGCAAATAATTGAGGACATAGGTTGCATGTGCTACTCTGAGATGAAAAGGTTACCACAGGAGGGGAATCCATGGCGGCTGCATCAAACCAGTCAGAAGATTGTTAAATGGAGAAGAAAGAAAAGAGAAAACACATGTTTCTCACATGTATTGGAATTGGATATACATCCTAATCTACTTCTCCTTCCTGTCTCTGTCTGTCTCCTCCTCCATCTCGCTTTTTCATCTCCTCCTGCTCCCCCCCCCCCCCCCCCCTGTCTATCCATCACTTCTTGCCTCTCTCTCTCTCTCTCTCTCTCTCTCTCTCTCTCTCTCTCTCTCTCTGTCACAAGCATTTGCATTTTTATTTATATAAATATGGCTGCAAGCGATCATCTATGATTTTTTTAAGTACTTTCTGCGTTAGTAATTCCTACCCATAACTCTTTACACATTACAAAATTGGAAATTATTCCAGGAATGGAATGAGTTGTTAAGGAGTAAATTTTTCAGTGTGTTTTCAAATTATGCTTTGCTGTCTGTCAGACATTTTATATCATGGGTAAGTGATCAGAGATTTTGCTGGCATCTTTGTGCACCCCATTTTGTGCTAAAGACAACCTTAATGTTTAGTAATGAACGTCATTTTTTTCTGATATTGTCATTATGTACATCTTTATTTCTTTTGACCTGCATTGATTATTTACAACAAACTCCATGAAGGAATAAATATATTCTGAGGCAAGAGTCAAAATGACTAACTCCTTAAACATATGTTTATGAGATGATGATGGGTGAGCACATTTTTGAATAATGAACACTTTCTTTTTTAAAGCTGAGTTATCCCAGAACATCATTCCACACAACATCATTGAATGAAAATATGTAACCTTACTAATTTGTCTCTCCCAAAGTTTGGCAATAATTCTAAGTGCAAATGTGGCTGACCTAAGTTGTTTGAGGAGTTCCAAAATGCATTTTTTTTCCAATTTTAATTCTCATTAATATTGACAACTAACATTTTTGACATTTCAACCCTAGTTGTTATTTCTTCATTATGTGTTACTGTTACCATTGGTATAGTACCCTAGATGTCCAGAACTGAATGTGTTGTGTCTTTTTAAAATTGAAATTTAGGCCATTTGCAGAAAACCAGTCAATGATATTTTTATGAGCTTTGTTTGCCATTTCTTCTGTTGCTGTATTTATCTTTTGATTGATTACAATACTAATGTCTTCTGCAAAAAGAACTAATTCTACAAGAAACTGGTGTAGGCATGCATATTCAAACACTAAGATATGTAAACAGGCAATCGGCAACGCCTATATAAGACAAGTGTCTGGTGCAGTTGTTAGATCGGTTATTGCTGCTAAAATAGCAGGTTATCAAGATTTAAGTGACTTGGAACGTGGTGTTACAATTGGCATGACCATTTAAGGGGTGTATTGTGAATATCAGGAATCTGGTAAAACATCAAATCTCCACCATCGCTGCAGCTGGAAAAAGATACTGCAAGAACAAGACCAACAGTGACGGAAGAGAATCGTTCAGTGTGACAGAAGTACAACCCTCCCACAAATTGCTGCAGCTTTCAATGCTGGGCCATTAACAAGAGTCAGAGTGCGAACCATTCAATGGAACATCATCGATATGGGCTTTCGGAGCCAAAGGCCTACTCATGTACCCTTGATGACTGCATGACATAAAGCTTTACACCTTGCCTGGGCCCGCCAACACCAACATTGGACTGCTTTTGACTGGAAACATGTTGCCTGGTCAGACGAGTCTCATTTCAAATTGTACTGAGAGGATGAACGTGTATGGATATGGAGACAACCTCATGAATCTGTAGACCCTGCTTGTCATCAGGGTACTGTTCAAACTGGTGGAGGCTCTGTATTGATGTTGGGCGTGTGCAGTTGGAGTAATATGTGGCCCCTGATACGTCTAGATACGACTCTGACAGGTGACACATATGTAAGCATCCTGTCTGATCACCTGCATCCACTCATGTCCATTGCACATTCCGACAGACTTGGGCAATTCCAGCAGGACAGTGCGACACCCCACACATCCAGAACTGCTAAGAGTGCCTCCAGAAGCTCCATTTTCAATTTAAACCTTCTGCTGGCCACCAAACTCCCCAGACATGAACATTATTGAGCATATCTGGGATGCCTTGCAATGTGCTGTTCAGAAGAGATCTCCACCCCCTTGTACTCGTACAGATTTGTGGAGAGCCCTGCAGGATTCATGGTGTCATTTCCCTCTAAAACTACTTCAGAATTAGTTAAGTCCATGCTGACTCGTGCTGTGGCAGTTTTGCATAGTCACGGGGGTCCTATACCATATTAGGCAGGTGTACCAGTTTCTTTGGCTCTTCAGAGTATACGGACCTAAGTTTGGGCTTTGGGGAACCCCATATATGATTTCTCCCCAGTCAGAAGAATCTTCCCTACTTGCATTGATTGCAGTCTTTTAGTTAGATATGAAATGATCCATCGGTTGGCTGTCCCATCAGTTCCATAAAACCTCATTTTATCCAGGAGAATATTGTGAATCTCTCAGTCAGATGCATTGGATAATCACAGAAAATATCAGCAGGTATCATCCACCATTATGCTTGCTATCCATTTATGCACACTTTGAAGCACGCATTGGCGTATGCAGCTTGTTAAAACTTTGTGCTTTGGATCCATGCTGCCATGAGATAGGCACAACGCAGTGGTCCTTAAGTGCAGAATACAAGTGAAACAAATTCTCCTGTAGTGCATCTATACATCTAAATGTGATAGAGACAAAATAATAATTGTGTTGAAGTAAAACTTCAGGTGAAAACATCCTTCAGAGAAAGTTGTACATTATGGTTTCCATACAAAATGAACAAGGACAAGATAGAAATTCAAGATAAGATCCACAAATTAGCAATTGCATGTTTCAACAAAGAAAAAGATTGTAGATGATTGAGCCGTATTCCAAAACCTGTAATGATAAATCAGTGGAACGGGATAATGTATTTCAGTAGCATTATGTGTGGAATTTGGGATAAATGTGTAAAGAGATGAATTTTTTCTGTAAAATAATATTAGTTTAAGTAGGTGACAGTACACACATTTTTTTAATACAATATATCTTATGCTGTTCCATTTCATTTGAGGTGGATAAGTGTGAACTTCTTTGATAGTAGGCTGTACAGGTAAGTATCTAACTACAAATTCAAAGGTTCAGTCCCCTTGAAAATGTAAAGTTCACCACTTCCAGTGTGTGTGTGTTTTTTTTTAATATATATATAATGGAAGGAAACATTCCACGTGGGAAAAATTATATATAAAAACAAAGATGAGGTGACTTACCGAACAAAAGCGCTGGCAGGTCGATAGACACACAAACAAACACAAACATACACACAAAATTCAAGCTTTCGCAACAAACTGTTGCCTCATCAGGAAAGAGGCAAGGAGAGGGGAAGACGCTTAAAACCCACTTCCTTTCGTCTTCCCCTCTCCTTCCCTCTTTCCTGATGAGGCAACAGTTTGTTGCGAAAGCTTGAATTTTGTGTGTATGTTTGTGTTTGTTTGTGTGTCTATCGACCTGCCAGCGCTTTCGTTCGGTAAGTCACCTCATCTTTGATTTTTTATATATATATATATATATATATATATATATATATATATATATATATATATATATGGAAAAAAGGAAAAAAAGATCAGCATTTAGGATAGACTGCTACACATCATATAGAGGAGAAGCTGAATGGCAGGTAGGCAGGCAGGCACATTTAAAAAGTAGACTGATGGATATTATTAAGCTATCGGACAAAGTCCTTCATGAGGTGTAGATACAGGTATATGAATTCATACACGCACAGCTCATACACACATGATTACTGTTTTCCCTGGTCACTGAGGCTGCTATGTTATTCCATTCCGATTTTCTGTTATGTGAAATAAAATAAATCGAGGTAAATGATGGTTTTTATCTTACTTTAAACTGCGGGTCCCTCTGTAATTGGTTTATGAGCCAGTAGTTAGGTTGGAGGTGATATTGTACTACTACAGTTGGGGTCATTCTTAGTAAAGCAGTGTTACACAGGGTGAGTCACTAACTATTTCCACCACAAATAACTCTGAAAGTATGATAGTAGCTGAAAACTTCGTGGGACAAAAGTTGCCTGGGACAACGGGGGCCATAATATGGTGTTGGTTTTTTGTTGCTAGGTGGGATTGCTTCAGAGATATGAAGGTCAACTTTTTTTTTTTTTTTTTAATGGGATGCTGTAGTTTGGTACTTAATTTCTAATCACAGCTATCGAGACGAATCCAATGATGTGTAACAGTAAGGTCTTTGCAGTGCTGCAATTTTCTTATCATGGATTGAGTGGTCCTCTTTATCACATCGGCACTTATCAAAGCACATGCTCTGACAGTTCTCTCTCACATATCTTCAGGTGTAGTTGGAACGTCTTTATAAACAATGTATTTTACGAATACCCACAAGAAAAAATCCAGAAGTGTCAAGTCTGGCAAATGAGCCAGCCGCTCACTTCTCCTCCACATCCAATCCAACGATTTGGGAATTGTCTCTGCATCTCATTTCTAGCCATCAGTGAAAAATGTGCCGGACACCCATCATGTTGAGACCACATTCTTTTCCTTGTTCCTAAAGGTATTTCTTCCAATAACAGACCTAATGTTTCTTGCAGGAATGTGGTGTACTTCCTACCATTAAGGTTTCCTTCGATGAAACAGGGGCCTATAATTCTGTCCTCCAAGAATACCACACCATACATTCAATGACCACGGTTTTTGGTGTGCAACTTGCCGCAGCCAACATGGATTTTCAATTTCCCAGTAATGCATGTTGTGCAAATTAACGTTTCAATGGTTTGTAATGTAGCCTTGTCAGTAAATAAAATCAAATTAATAAATGTGTCATCCCTCTGAATCTGAAGTTGAGCCCATCGGCAGAATTCAGTGTGATGCGTACAATCCGTACCAGTTAATCCTTGGTGGAGATTGATATGGTAAGGATGATATGCCGATGGAGAAAACGAACAATACTGCTCTGGCTCATGCCAGATTCCCTTGTGATTTGATGCGAACTAACACAAGGATGTCGAACAACAGTGGCAAGAGTACCAATTTCTTTTTCCTTGTTAGTACCTTTCCTTTGCCGGATATGTTTCTGATGCGTTAAAGATCCAGCTGTTCTCAATTTATCATACACATATTTAAATGTATGACTTGTATGTTGAGGATATCTTTCAGTGTATAAGTCTCTAGCTCTCACTAAATTTTGTTGGCATTCTCCACAAATGAGAAGCATATCGACTTTTTCTTCGAAGGAATACATCATTCACATATGCTTGATTCAATAATACTAGTCTTCCCCTTCCTATTAGTGTTGTATTGTGAAACTGTCAAATGATGTTTACATACCAATAGCACGTTAGATGGATACACCGTATTTGGCGAATATTTACTATTTGCGCCGTATACGAGAGAGAATTGCCAGAGCATATGCTTCGATAAGTCCCAAAATGATGAGGAATACCATTCAATCCATGATAAGAAGATTGCAGCAGTGCAGTGACACCTGTGGTCATCACTTCGAACACCTTCTAAATGGATGTTCATGCCAACTTTTTGACCTTCGTTGCCCTTCAAAGACCTTACTCTCACACGTCATTGGATTCGTCTCGATAGCCACTGCCAGAAAATAAGAACCAAACTATAGCATCCCATTTAAAAAAACAAAGTTGACCTTCATATCTCTGGTGCGATCCCACCTAGCAACAAAAAAACCAACCTCATATTATGGCCCCCGTTGTCCCATGCAACATTTGTCCCACGAGCTTTTCAGCTACTATCATACTTTCAGAGTTTTTTTCTAGGTGGCAATAGTTAGTGACTCAGCCTTTATATTCAGATTGGTGACAAGGTTAGGTTATGATCCTTAATTGGAGATTGCCCACTGAGAATGACACAAATGTGTTTTAAAATGCTTGGAACATATGAAAAGAAGCAAAAATAATTGTGTTTTGTATGGGAAAACCTCTACTGCAATAATCAAATGGATTTACGCACTCAGTCTGTTATTTATTTAAACTTTTCTTTTGGTTCACAATTGCTTTTGACTGTTGAAGAGATTGTCAAATGATTATTTGTATAGAAAGGCATCCTATATTAGTGGCATGAAATGAGAACACAATGATGTGAAAGTAAATTGGTGGAATCATATTTACCTAGAAAAGTTGCCACATACACAGGAATTGTAGTGTCTTCACATTATGTATTTCCATCCATTTTGGTTTACAAAAATTTAACTGCACTTGATGTTGTGACAATGTTAAAATGGGGTTGTTCAAAGAACGTTTATCAAGAAGACTCTGTGTCTCTCTCTCTCTCCTTTTGGATGCAATGCAGAAAATACCCCATTGTGGTTTCCAATTAGAACACACACATTCATGGGTGTAACTGTGTATATTAAATTGTTTGACAAATCATTTTATTTTTATTTGGCTTTATAAATCCTTTTTAATTTGATAATGGATAATTTTTCTCTTCCCTTTTCTCTGGTATCTACTATTGTATGTGTAAGAAAGGTGATCATTAATCTTCATTTGTTTGTTGAATAAGTGGGAAGATCTGTCAGTCTAGATACAGTTGGATCTATTGTGCGTCGTAGTAACAGCCTTGATATTAAAGAGCAACTGCGAAAAAAGTGAGTATGATGAAATAAAAAAATGTGGATAAAATGCTAAAGCTACATTTTCAGGGGTACTCTGGATAAAATAACAACAGAAACTACACTTACAAATGTGGATCATTTTATATGTTTTGCCACACAAGTATTTACTATTTAGTGACACTTTGGTGAGGTATTTTCACCTTAATGACTACTTTGAGTTGGGCTTACACTATTGTTGACATTTGCTTGGTCAGGAATAATTGAGATTTGATACAGTGCTTATACTGTAGATCTCTTGCAACACAATCATGATAGAACATTAAGTGTGGGTAACAAAGTGACACCTAGAAAACAAAAAGGGCAAGAGATGTCATCAAGCACATTGTGATTCCTATTTGCTCTGGAGTTAGGCAAGCATCTGTTTAAGCTAAATTCTTATAAAAAAAACAGTGTTGAAATAAATTATAGCAATAGTAACCAGTTAAGTTCAAGACCCTCTTTTTGCCCTTCGGGCAGTCTTGATTCATTATGAATGTAATCTAACACACTCTACCAAAATAATTATGGAGCTATGCTGATTTATGACCACTTGCTATCCACAGTTCATAGGTGGAAAGCAGGTTCCATTGCATGCATATCTGTTTTGAGGCTATCTCTGATGTGCTTAATACCACTGGAAACAAATCTTGTGGAAGAGGCAAATATCTTCATGTCTGTGGATTATTAATTGTGTTGCTGAGCAATGCCAAATTTCTTTGCCTGGCAATAAAAGGCAGCATTTTTAGGTAAAAGATACACTTATTTTCAACACAGTCATGTTTAATGCCAGTCTAAAAAATAATCAGTTACTTAACTTGCTGGTTATTGAAGAGATATTGTGGTGTGTAACTCTGTTTTAATATAATTCCTCCATGTAAAATATCATGTGGGTTCAGTTTTTTGCCTTGGCAGGCATTTTGCAACATGTTCACCAATTATAATGTATTCCATACATAGAAAATATTTTTTAAGGTATGTTTATTGCATCACAACACAGATAAAACTGACTCGGATTTAATGCTAACAAAACTGATTCACGACTGCCTATCATGGCTAGAGGCACTGGTCTTTTAAAACAAACAACAATTACATGAGCACTTTATGTATTGTTTAAATTGAATATAACTGAACTTGTATGCTTTCATAAAACTGATTAGGGATTTTGAATTAATAGAGGGAAACATTCCACATGGGAAAAATATATCTAAAATCAAAGATGATGTGACTTACCAAACGAAAGCGCTGGCACGTCGATAGACACACAAACAAACACAAACATACACACAAAATACTAGCTTTCGCAACCAACGGTTGCTTCGTCAGGAAAGAGGGAAGGAGAGGGAAAGACGAAAGGATTTGGGTTTTAAGGGAGAGGGTAAGGAGTCATTCCAATACTGGCAAAACTGATTAGGGATTTTAACTTACAAATCAAGAATACATATGTCATATAATCGGTATGTTGAAATATGTTGGCTTTCATAATGAAATTTAATGAAATATACACCAGTAACAATACTTTATTTATTTCTGTTAATTAATTTACAGTCACAGTATAACTGTTGGTCCTTACATGAATCTGGTGTCTTTACAAGGGGCTGTATCGTTATTGCTATTACTGTTTTGTATATTAATTCTGCAAAGGATGATTTCAACCTTTATTCACAGCTGGTTTAACGTATTTTTTGTTTTATAATTAAATCTTGCTATCAATGAACAGAATTGAATACTATTGGTTTAATTTCATCATAAGTAAGCTGCTTTTCACAGAGATACATTAGGTTAGCAATGTTACAATTTATTTCATATATAATTTTGTGTACACATCCTGTAATAGTATTGCAATCACTGATATGTGTGGAATCACACTGTCTTTTTTTGCTACATTACAAGCACACATTGTACAGCTTTTTTTTTCCAGTGAGAAGATTCCATAGCTGAAGACTGTGTCTGCAAAATACCCACCTCCTGCTATACTAACACTTTCATTTGACTCAAAACATTTTAGAGACACAGATTTTTTTAATTGTAGAAATAATTGAAAGTAGGAGGGTACCAGATTTTCTGATTAGTGTGGATTTTTCAAACAATTCATACTTCATATCCCTCAGTTTTCTCATTGGACAAGTCTATTGTCCAGATTTTGTTTCTCATCATGTTAGGCCTCATTTCTCATAGTCTTTCACTAATTTCGTCCAGAAAACTGGCATAATAGTCATTGGTTATTGTTTTATCCTTTTCAAATCATTCAGTAAGAAGGAATCTCTTTTTATCCAACAAAAAACACTGGAGTATGGGATAAACATAACCTTTTTTTTGGAGCAGGACAGTGGGCTCACACCTTTGATTGTTGTTCATTTCTGACATGAAATGGTTTACCTGTTTCTCATCTCAATTTATAAATCAGTTGGTTTATTTTAAAACTGCCCAAACAGTTCTGACTAATTTGTTGTTCTTGTTGTTTTTGGTCAGCATTCACACAGACAGAACTCATCTTGCTTAAAACTACTTCTAGTTAATTTTTTTTAAATATCCCATAATCTTTCTTCTCTTATGCTTGTGATGTGAGTCATTTATTACACCTTTCATCGCCAACTGTCCAGTCCATTTTGTGTATATTTACAATGTTCTCCTCATGGTTTCAGTTTTGGGGCATCTGTTAGCTGGTTCAGCAATGAGAAAAATAAAACTGCATTTGAATTTGGGGTGTTGAAAATGAGTGAGCACAGACTATATAAAACTTCATCAACTTTGGATTACAAATGATGCTGTAATGGCATAACATTCTTACTCATCAATTTTAACAAAAGACAAGCAACACAACTGTGGTAATATAAAAAAGTGTGTAAACAAAACCATTCTGAAAGTCAAATTGGCATCTGAGTTACATAATGGAAATAAAATTTTCATGATATAAAGTAAGCTTGTGAGCCAAGCTGACAACTTTCACCATATGCTCCCAACAGTTACTAGCTCTAAGGGCAACATTGACTCATTACGGCATAGAATCCACTAGACACCAAAAGAACATTGAAAGCTCAGCTACCCACAATGCTAAAATTGGTGAGAACAAGATACTAGGCATGCACACTCCCAGGAGTGGGTGCAGAATTCACTTTTTTGGGGGGGGGGGGGGGGGGGGGCGGGGGGGAGCCACAAGGATCAGGAAGTTGGACATGTTCTTACAGGATTTGAGAGATTAATTTTAAAATAAAATTTCTCTCTGTCTCTCTTTGTATATTATTGAAATACTGGGCATTGCAGTAGTGCATGGAGTTATCAGCTATACAGACCATTCCTGGGTTGGTGTAGGTGAACAAACAACTGGACAAAATCTGTCAGCAAGGCACAGTTTACTTTGTGTGACATGATGATGAATATACTGTGTGTCCCTTTTCATCCCGTGTAAATGTTATGCATTTAATGATACTGTTATTGGCATATACTCTAATGGGAAAGGGGTCTATCATTGCTTTACGTACTTTTTTGACATATTTGTACCCCTTCATTGGCATATAACACAAGCTTTGTGCCCAATAGTCAGTACTGTCATGTACCCATGCCAACTCAGTGGTCCTTTATGGGCATTTAAAAAGACATGTGTGGCACAGTGGCCTCTATTTCTCATAACCAAGGTATGGTTTTCAATGGTTTTGGTCATCATCTTTTGTTGGTGTCCATCCAAAACTGTCTTATCTGATGCTCTATGACCTTATAGCTAACACCAGGGTGCTAATGAGGTAACTTGAACTGAGTTATTATTTCTAGAGAGCTGACATGGGAACCCATGAAAACCAAGAGCCTCCAAAATAAATGGAATACACATTGCATTTGTTCCTGATTTGATTAGAGATGGGTGCAGTGATATCCAGTATGTTGCCCTTTCTGTAAACATATATCAGCTAAATGCCCAGTTTAATGTCAAATGAATCATACTGTATGCAACACTCAATTATTCCGTTTGATGACTTCTGAAGAGTGGTGTCTCCGATGTAGTAATACCTATGGTTCATTTGAAAATATTAAAGAAAACTTCATTTTTCAAGTTTACAGTCAACCTACTTCAAACGTCAGAGAACTAAGCAAATAAATGACATATTTATGTTGATAAGAAAATGTCATACGTAAAAAAAGTGTGTAATGGAATTAGGCATAGGTTAACAGCAAATTAAAAACATTATCTACGAGTGTTGATTAAAATCAGTAATGAAAAATAAATATCATATTTGTTCTTGGCGAGAATCCTCACAATGTTCATTAATCAGTAACATTGCATTATCTATTTAATTTTAGAGGAGAGCTTTAAAGTTGCATTACGATCTGGTAAAATCTTGACCTGATTTGTTTTTTGTTGTGAAAATGAGTTTGGTAAATGTGACCATGGATATGGACAACTAAAATCAGCATTTCAGTTTATACCTGCATTCTCATAGCTTTTTCATTTAAATTGCATTACTTCTTCATTTAATTTACGTTATTATTTTTGTGTAAAATTTATGGGCATATAATATATTTTAAGTAAAGTACATCTTGTGAACCTGATATCAGTTATGTCAGCTTTTCATCAAAAACGAAAATAAAATGAAAGAACTAAAATGAAAATGTATTGTTTTTATTTATTTGAGAATGTCTCTTTTTTTCCCTTCTTGCCTTTGAAGACAGCTTTTGGTACTGAAAAGTGCTTGGGAATTGATGTTTGTCTATATTACAAAATTTTTATGTGCAATATATATTCTGTAAGAAAGAAACAGTTTGAGAGCAACCCCTTGAAATTTTGGGTAAAATCACACCTGCAGGAAATGGGTGAACACTCCCCAATGTGTTTTTAGGCACCAATAAAAACCTGTATTGTGGCCTCAGAATGTCTTGGGTGGAGTGGGGTATGCTTTAATTACAATTGAGTTGCAGTATTTTGGTCCTCAGATATGATCGATGACTGACGGAACAAAACTGATAGTGTTGTTTGTCTAGAGAGGATATTTTGCTAATGAAAAATTGTCTTTGTGAGCTATGCCAGACAGCAGGAATTGGAGTATTAGAATCTACATGTACACACATGCTTTTGCAACCACTGAAGTGTGTGGCAGAGGAAATTATCATTGTACCACATATTAGGGTTCCTTCCCATTCCAGTTGAATATGGAGTGCAGGAAAAATTAATGACAGCTTAAATTCTTCAATGTGCACTGTAGGTAGTCTAATCTTGTTTCGCTACCCATATGACACTGGTATGTTGGGGACTGAAGAATATCTTTAGATTCTTCACTTAATACAGGTTCTTGAAACTTGCAAGTAGGCTTTCATGGAATGACTGGCACCCGTCTTCAGTTGTCTTCCAATTCAGATTTTCCAGCATTTCCAAGATGCTTTCTCTTGAGTCAAAGAGACCTGTGACCATTTGTGTCACTTTTCTTTGTTTACATTTAATATCCCCTGTTAGTGCTATTTGGTGTGGGTCCCAGAAACTTGACAAATGTTCTAAGATGGGATGCACTTTTCATTTCTAAGCAGTTTCCATTGTAAACTGAATGCATTTTCTCTCAGTTCTGTGAATGATCTGAAGTCCAGCACCTTCCTTAAGTATGATAAGTACATTTCATACCCCTACAAATTATTACACCCAGTTCTTTGTATGAACTGATCGATTCTAGCTATGACTCACTGATGATGTATTTCCAAGAAAACACTTATCTGCATTTTGTGAAGTGCCCTCTTTACAACCGAAGGCATTTTGTTCAGCATCACTCTATCTGTAGCCATTTGCTTTGCTTTACACCCATTGTCACTTTTTGTTTAGAAGTTTCTATATAGTGACTGTATACCATGGAAGGTTCCTCTATGAACTGTTGTACTAGGTCCATATCTATCCAATACATAGTCATCTATTCTTTTAAACTTGATCAATAGTTCCTCTACCTGTTCCTGCCTAGACTTAAATGTTTTGAGTTCCTCATTGAGATCTGATGTGACTGCCTCTTTATGTAGGTCACTGAACACAAAATCTCCCTACTTGTTTTAGCTGCTCTTTGCACTTAAGTAACAATTGTCCCTATAATTGCCTTGTAACCATAGATGCCTGCTTCAGTACAGACATCCTCAAAAGGTCAGGTCTTTTTTTGCCATTGAGGACATGCAGCTTTACTGTATGATTGTAGCATGGAGAGCTGCATCAAACCAGTCTCAGGACTGAAGACCACAACAACAACATCCAATATATTTCTGTCATGAGTGAACTTCTGGACAAAACATTCAAGCTAGTTTTCAGAGAAGGCGTTTAGTATCTTTTGCAAGATGCCTGCTTGTGTCCATACTTACAAAACTGTGGTTATCACAATCGATTGTTGGATGATTAAAGCCTCTCCCAATAATGACAGTATGATAGGGGAACATATGTACATTGGAGTGCAAAACTGAAGGATGAAAGTAACTTTTTCATCATGTGTCACTGCCCTGTAATACAGGTCATTGTGAATTGGACCATGCAGAAAAAGGAGTGCTATAGTGTAGTACAGAAGGTAACATAAAGAAATATGCAGTGAGATGAATAGAAATGACACTTTTATTGTAAGACAATAGTTACACTGACGTCACCACAACTTATGATGGTCCCCTGGACATTACAAATGGCTGGGTGTGGTTCTTAATAGAGTGTGTGATCACCACCACAGATGGCAATGGATGTTCTGCAATGTGCTTGTATGCTGGCCACAAGGTTGGCTAGGAGTTCTTGTGTAGGTTGTTCCATTCCTCCTGTAGTGTGGTTGAAAGCTGCTGGACAGGCTTTGTTGCATGTGGATGTACTGCAGTGTGTCTTCCTAATGCATCCTACACATGCTCAATGGAATTTAAGTGAGAGGAATGGGCAGGCCAGTTCATTTGCCAAATTTCTTGTTCCGAGTACTCCTCCACCTGTGCTGTTTGGTTCAGTTGCACATTGCCATCCGTAAAAATGAAGCCAGTGCCGAATGCATTCCTTAAAAGGCACACGTTGGGAAGGAGTGCAGTTTCACAGTGATGATGACTCGCAAGTGTACCATTTTCAAAGATTTGGAGGTCACTAAGTCCATGTCACATTTTGCCTCCCCACACCATAACACCTTGATCACCAAAATGACCATGTTATCGCTCTCTATATGAGGGTACATCCAGAATCACTATTCAGTTGGAATTTTCTGTCATCCGAGAAGAGCGTGTGATGCTACTCCCTGTTGGTCCAGTCCCTATGCACTTGGCACCATTGCAAATGGAGCTTGTAATGTGCAACTGTCAATGGTACACAATGTACTGATCATTGGGCAGAGAGACCACACCCATGCAGTTGCTGTGCCATAGTAGAGTGTGAGGTAGGATCCCTTATACCTTGCATTCCCATTAAAAGTAGTTGCAGTGGTACCCACTGTCTGAGTCGGTCCCTTCTTGCTGTTGCACAATATAGTGGTCATCTGCTGCTGTAGTTTCCATGGTTGAACATCATATCTTCTTGAGGCAGCAGTATCTGTGGTTTAGAATGCTCCCCATGCAAATGAAACAGTGCTGTGGGCAATACCAACTCCTAGGCTACACTTATCACACTTCATTCTCCTTCCAGTTTCCCAATCATTCCTCCCCATATGAAGTCATCCATGTTGTAATGAAGAACACCACAAAAGTCCACTGAAACTGCTTGCTGATTGACACACACTGTGTTTTCCCATTCCTTCGATTGTTGTATGTTGTGGACACTATAGTGATGCTAACCTTGCACCATGTGATGGCCAACTTTCTGTGCACGACTGGGACGCATCTGGCAACGTGCTCATCCACTTTCACTCACTGCTACAAAGTAGTTAATATGTTAGGTGACTTTATTTATCTCATGCTTAAGTTTTGCAGAACAGTGTATTATGGAGTTGAGAGTTCGTCTAAAGTTTTCATTTACATGTAGGGGTGAGTCTGGGGGTTGAGATAAGTACCCAGTAATAAGTTTACTGGGGATTGATAAGTACCCAGTAATAAGTTTAATACCATTCTTGATACCGAGTTTTGCCCAAACAATTTTGCACGTGGCTTCAGTTTCCATCTTGGTGGATTTGTGTTTCTTGTCCACAGTGAAATTTATTGTTTCATCTGAAAGTATTTCTTTGGATTTTACTTTAACACTTGGCCTAAATAGACGGATGCCAAAGCTAAAATAAACCTTGTGTGCGCTCTGCACATAGTAAGCCATCTGATTAGCAGCCTCTAATGTGCAGACTGACGACCACAGCAGCTAAGTCCCATAGTGCTCAGAGCCTCTAATGTGCAGTGCACCTCTGACCCATTTAAGGGGACCATAAAAGTCTCAAACACTTTAGTGCAAGTTCAGGAGATAAAAGCCTGTCTTCTCACAAAATCTCTCAAGTTTCTGGTTCAAGCCTTCTGTTCTGCTGCGAACCAGAAGTGCTGCCGAGTTCTGGGGACAGTGCTGCAGATTATGAGTTTTGTTTAAATTCTGTGAGCAATGGTGGTCATAGGAAGTCTCTCTCTATTTCTCCCTCTCATTGTAGCTCCCCCCCCCCCTCCCCGCTCTAGAAAATAAATTCTTAGGTGTGAGCTTGGTGCCCATTCCTGAACTCCCCCTTTTCCCATATGTGGACCAAATCAGTTTTTTAAATGGACATTGCTTGATTGGAACTTGAGTACACATTTGGAATTTTTTCTAGTGTTGACCTACCTGTCAGATCAAAACTGCCTTTGTAACTAGAAGTGAATCCATATCTTGGCATTCTGAGCAGTGCTCTACCAACTGAGATATCCAACCAACTACAGTCAAACAGCTTTTCTCCCCTCCTTGTCCAAACTGCACATAGTGCTGTGGGTCCAGTGGCCACAGGAGAATGAATAGTTTGGGAATTAACTTACACTGAACCTGGAGCAGATGCTGGAGCTGGACTGTAACTCTAGTTGACATGATAAGAAGGTTCAGTAAGTGGTTCATTGGCTGCAGTAGGCGAAGTGTGTGACAGAATCTTGCAATAACTCAAAATTTTGATTTTTTGTGGCAGCAATGAAGTTTTACACTGCTCTCTAACTGTGCTACTTAGAAAAACATTGCACTGAGCAGAATGTGACTAGCGACTTTTCTCCCATACAGTTGTGAATTTTTTACCATGACTCAAACTATTGAAAGTGATAATGTTTGGATGATGTTGCCACAGTATTGTAGATGAATGGTATCAACTTGTCGTACAGTTTGTCTCTTGAAAACTGAGAGAACTGCGGGCTTCAGCTGTGGGAAGATAAAAAACTCGTGTTTTATTCACAAGGTAATTCTTTAGTAGTTGTTGTACTGTAGTTCACTTCTCACAGTGTAGCTCACACTTGCTATCACAGTACAATTCTCTTGCACGAGTTATATGAGAATTAAACTTACAGCTCATTAAATTACTTTTATATTTTTGCTACTGTTTGTTGCACATATTCTAATGCAGTAACACTGTAGTACGCCTTTATTTTTACGATACTAAATGTAAATCATGCTCTACATTAATCAATTACTGAGAAGTATATGGCCTTAGAGTGTGTTAGAATTGCAGAAGACCAGACAGATCCTCGCTGGGATCATTAGTGTTTAATTTTATTCCTGCTTAGTCTTTGTAGTCTTTTTCAATGTTGATGATAAAACTAAGACTCTCAGGAGAAGGCATGTAACTGATGGAGGAACAGCTAACCAACTCTCCGAACACAGACCATGGTATTCGATAGATGAGGTCACAACTCACAACCTAGGAAGGAGAGGTAAGCATAAGAAAATATTTGAAGGAAATGGTATATGCTTCAGTTTATAGATCTGAAAATAGCAGAGAGCCATAGAAATGCATATGATGGCGGCAAATGAGTTGAAGCAGAAGTACGAGTGGCATTCAATAAGTAATGCGACACATTCTTTTTCTGGAAGAAGGTTGTTTTTTTTTTTTTCAGGATTTTAACACACCATGTTTCTGACCCTTTTTGCCACAAAACCCTATTTTTGAAAGTAATCTCTGGTAAATGCTACGGCCTTACACCCACTGACTGGGAGAGCCTGTATGCCCACGTGGTACCATTCCACTGGTCAATGTCAACGTCATGTTGCTGCATCAATATCAACCCCATCAACAACATACTGCTTTTGATGGAGTGCAGCTCTCTTCGAGCCAAACAGATGGAAGTGAGAAGGTGTGAGATTCAGGCTGCAGATTAAATGAGGAAGAACACTCCAATAAAGTTTTTTGAGCTTCTATCGGCTGCTCAGACTTGTTTGAGGTCAGTTGAGCAAAAAAAGTGGTTGTAATCCATCAATCACCTTGAATGAGAGTGTCTGCACATTCCAACATTGTAGGGGTCACAACTGTGTGTGGACAGCCAGCATGCGGGAGCTCAGGCAGGTCTGTCCAACCTTGTGATAATGCCAGACACCTTACCCAATGATTCACTGTGATTTTGTTCACTGTCAGGTCTCTGTAGACATCCAGCCAACACCTAAGGAGATAGGCAATGCCCTGGTTTTCCACCAAAGAAAACAACTCGAGGACAGTTTTCTGCTTGGAATGCACCTCTGTACAGACATCATTTTGACAGCTACGTACAGCACCGGCATCTATTGGAGCTGCATGAAACTACAGCGGCTGAAGCAGGAATATTCCATGATGTCTCGCAAAAAATTCGGAAATTTTTCAACCAAAATTGGCCGAGTAAAAAAAAATGTTGCATTATTTATTGAATGCCTCTCGTATATAGTGTGTTAATGATACTGGTCTCCAGAGTCAGGAAACACCATTGTTGAAAAGATATCAAGCTGATGCTGTAGCAGTTGTTATGTTAGAGTTATTTTCAACAAGGTGAAATTAAGACACAATGAATTAATGACATTAGTTTCCAGTGTGCATAGATTTAAATCAATGGGGATAGTTGAAAATTTTTGCCAGACAGGGACTCGAACTTGGGTCTCCAGCTTACTGGGCAGATGCGCTTACCACTGTGCAAAGATTGTCAACTTTCCCCATTGATTTAAATCTATGCCCACTGGCAGCTAATGTCACTAATTCCTTTTTGTCTTGATTCATTGTGGCTGCAGGATCAAAATGGTGTCTGTTCTTTTGAAAGTGTCTGAAAGAACAGACACCATTTATAGAACATGAAGCTGGCTTTTATGTATGTGTGTTGAAGACAGAGAAAAACGTTTAGCCCATTGACTCCAATGTCAGACGGTAGCTTTTCTTCTTTTTTTTTTTGGGAATTGCCAATTTGCCACTGTCTTTGCCAGTGCTGAATTTTTTATGATACCATAATCATCCTACAGTGTTCTCTGCTCAACACTGGCATTGTTCTCAGAGCAGTCTGTTATTACCCATCCTCATCTCCCACCTTAGCGTAAGGCTTTCACGCAATGCAGCATTCAGTGTTTCTGAGATATCATTATTTTGAAATGAAGTCAAAATCTCAAACTTTCTGTGGTTGTGACGGAAGTTCGCCGCGAGAAGAGTGGGGAGTGGTGCAGGGGAGCCTTCCTATGCTCTAAAACTTTCCACTAATTTGTAGCACTGCATCACAGCTGTTTTTATCATGATAGACAAAGTTTTGTTAAGCCATTTAAAAAGGCTCATTATTTGTGAAAAAGACAGGCAGTCACATAGATTTACGTAAAATTTTATCTGGGAAGGGTGGGGGGGGGGGGGCAGGACCCTAAAATTGCCGTTTTCGATACAGCTGGTCAGTTTCGAGGCTTGGCTTGCCACAAGAACTACATTTTGTAGGTCACACAACAAATTTAGTGACATATTTTATGGGGCACCACATTACAACGAACTACCGTGTAGTCCTAATCTTCCAACATTTAAAAGTTTAATTATTGGAATGATTTTCACTACGGAATATTATGTTATGGATCGAAACAAGAATTGATCTTCCTTTAGCCAGTAGTAGATTGGTTGTCATAAAAAGTCGAAGATGAAATTGTAGAGACTTCTGGGACTGCTTCTTGATGGGTCAACAGTTAATTTTTCTGAGATTTTGCCGACAAAACTAGCCAACATTGTCGAAAAATCACCTCTTAGCACCGATGGAATAATAAAGCCCTACTCTGGACTATATGTGTGTACAGCAGTACTGTCTACCCTCTCCAGGACTTTCTGTGGTTGTGACGGAAGTTCGCCGCGAGAAGAGTGGGGAGTGGTGCAGGGGAGCCTTCCTATGCTCTAAAACTTTCCTCTTTCTGTTTGCTATCATGATTATTGTGAATTTCTTCTCTCTGCACTAGGATTTCTACTGTGGTATCTGTCATGACTGATTGTGTTTGAAGACTGATCATATAATAAAATTCATCGCCATTTAAGGGTGAAGTGAAAAGTTTTCGATGCAGCCCTTTGCTGGATTAAAGTACCGGTAATGACAAGCCTTTTTTTCTTTTTTTTTGCGTCTTGATTTCATCTGGAAGTTCATTACAGAACTTCCAGATGAAATCAAGACGCAAAAAAAAAGAAAAAAAGGCTTGTCATTACCGGTACTTTAATCCAGCAAAGGGCTGCATCGAAAACTTTTACAACTACCATAACTATGATTGCACTCAAACATTTACTAGCCATCTACGGGGATTGGACAAAAATATGGAAACACTGATGATACAACATAATACCACGCCTAATTCGGAGTGGGAAAACCGTTGGCATTCAGAACAGCTCCCAGTCGTATCTAAATCGATAAATGCAGGTCCTGCATGGGTTTCAGTGGAATCTTCCAGCGCTCTTCCTGCAAAATGGGTTCAGGTAACGATGAAGAAGGTGGATGCTAACAACTTACCTTTCTCTCCAAGTATACTACAAAGCGTCAATAGTATTGAGATCTGGTGACTGGCAGTCAGGGAAGTTTCGGGAATTCAAGCCAGTGCTTCCAAAGCAGTCCTGAACGATGTGAACTGTGCTGTGTAAGCAGGGGCCCTTGGAACGCAGCGTCACTATTGGGGAACAAACATTGTACAGGTGGCGCAAAAGGTAGAATGTCCAGTTTCAGTAGCAATGGCGCAGTGGGCCGTGCATCATTGAGTTTTCGCTGTTGAACATTTCTGCAAAACCAATGGGTGTGTGATCGCAGTTCAACGGTTTTCTGTAAACACTTCAATGTTCCGCGAAATGGTTCGATACCTGATTGCTACACGATATTGCATTGGGTTGCCACTTTTCGTGCAACTGGGTCGGTCATGAATCAAACGTTGCTTGGTCGTCCTCGCACGGTGTGTATGCAGGAAAATGTGGCTAGAGTAAGAGCATCTGTTCTTCATAGTGACGTTGCTCCACGAGGCAGTGTTCTGCAACTCTGGGCTTGTCTCGTCGCTCGCTGCAACACATCGCGAAGGATGGGATACATTTTCATCCTCGCAAAGTTATGATCAGGCAGAAGATTCACAACAGTGATTATGATGAATGGAGACAGTTTTGTGAGACAGTAGTTAATTTTCGTGCTGTGATGGTGTTGTGTTGATGACGAACGATGAAGCGCACTTTCACTTAGACGCTTATATAAATAAACTGCCGATATTGGGCAGCAGACAACCTGCAGGAAGTGCGTCAGAAACCATTGCACTGTGCAAAAGTGACAGTGTGGCGTGGAGTGCTGAATGTTATGTTGCAATGCTATGCAGTTTCATGCGGCCATGACTGACACTATAGGGATGAACACGTGTTCCAACAAGATGGAGCCACAGCCCCCGCGGCTAATGATCCATGGCAGTTTTTCGAGAAATGTTTTTACAACACGTAATCTCACGTTTCGGCGATGTCCATTGGCCAGCACGCTCGCCTCATTTGTCGGTTTGTAACTTCGTATGGGGCCATCGAAAAAGTAAAGTGTGCTGCGACAAACGTCGTACATCAATGACCTGAAAGTTACAATACGTCAAGAAATTGCTGCTGTTTCGGGTGACATGTTGACGAAAGTGGTGGCGAACTTTGTAGAAAGACTTTTGATGTGTATTCACAAGAAGGCCGCTATGTGCCTGAAGACTGGGTCGGAGAGTTTCTCCGCTCAGGAACTGGGTGTTGTGTTGTTCTAATCATCTTCATTTCATCCCCATCGACGCGCAAGTCGCCGAAGTGGCGTCAAATCGAAAGACTTGCACCCGGCGAACGGTCTACTCGACGGGACATTTACATCTTTAAAACGTGGAAAACGTGAGAGTTCATAAGTTGGATACGTTACCAATTGTAATGAATGAGTACGTCTTGTGTGTCATCAAAATAGAACCAATTATACTAGTTTGAACTCCATACGTTCTTTTTGTGCCACCCTTTATTACGGGATGGACCTGATAAGCCAAAATGGTCAAATAATTCTTGGTAGTAATACGACCTTGCAGAGTAACAATGTGCCCCATATAATACCACGATATAGCTGCCCAAATTTTGACGCCCCCCCGCCATATATCACTCTTAGGACGTAAACTCGTCCAGAAGTTAGAAGCTGTGCGAAACAAGACTCACCCTACCAAATGACTTTCTCCCGTTGCTACATAATCGAGGTTTTATGGCTTCATTATCATGTTGTCCTGTTATGGGCATTTGCTTCACTGATGTATGGTTTTGGAATTCCAATTCGCCTTGCATTTCCCTGCTTATGGAGCTCCCTTGGTGTTGTTTTGGCACTGACAGGGTTCTCGAGTGGGACATTCAGTTCTGCAGTGACTTTTGCAACTGTCGTCCTCTTATTTTTCGTCACAATCCTCTTCAACGACAGCCTTTCACGATCACTCAACACACGGTTTCGTTCGTGTTTTACTTACGGATGATGTTTTTCTGCTTCCTCTGTAAGCGATATAAATCTTCGATACGATATCTCTCGAAACATCCTCCGAACACTTCGGCTCACATGGTTTCGGAAGCACCCACCATAGAAGCACCAATAATTTGTCCACATTCAAATTTGCTTACTTACGACATATTGCACACACAACTACCCAGAACACTGTTCTGATCACGATTGACGATTGCAATGTGTGAGCTCATTGCATAGGCTCCGTTCATGGTCAAATACAACAGCGCAACCTGCAGGCTTGACTACCATCTGCATTTGCGTTCAACCACACATTTCTCGAGGTGTTTCGATATTTTTGTCCAGTCCCTGTATTTCTCTAGGTAATGCAACAGAATAAACCAGACGCTGCAAAATCTGGTAAACGGGACTGGTGTTTCAACACCTGTGCAACAAATCCATTAACTTTTCGATTTCCAAAGCACCATTATAAGGACTGCAATGTTCCAATGATAGATAGCTTCTTTATTGTTCCTTTTCTTTTGCAATCCAGGCATCTTATCGCCGTTTTTTCATCCATGTAGTCTAGGAAACTTACGTAGTAATCACCAAGGTGAAAAGGTTGTGTTCAAGTGTCTGCTTAAGCATCCGACTGCAAATAATACGAGGGTTTGAACGTTAATAGTGGCAACTATTTATTTACAGCTCGTACAAAATAGATATGTGTTTCAAAGTTTTACTAACCTTCAAAGTGGGTCACCAGCATTGTGTAAACCCGTTGCCAGCGATGTGAAAGTCGTAGGATACTCTTAGCAGTGCCAGTTGTGTTGACAATTCGAGCGGCGTGGTGTATTGTCCGACGAGTTTGTAGCAGTTCTGAACTGAATGCCGTGAAGTGTTTACTTCAGTTTAGAAATCGAGTTGAACCCACGAGGGCTTAAGTCAGGGGAGTGCAGTAGGTGGTATAGCACTTAGCAGTCCAATTAGTCAAATGAATCAGTAACAGCTTGCAATGTATATGCTTGAGCATTGTCCTACAAAATGATGGTCAGGTCCTGCAGAAAGAGTCATCACTTCTGTCTCTAAACTGGTCGTAGGTTGTGTTCCAAAAATGAACAGCATAGAAGCAAAAGTGATGACACTTTCTGCAAGACGTGACCATCATTTTGTAGGACAGCCGGCCGCTGTGGCCGAGCGGTACTAGGCACTTCAGTCTGGAACCGCGCGACCGCAACGGTCGCAGGTTCGAATCCTGCCTCGGGCATGGATATGTGTGATGCCCTTAGGTTAGTTAGGTTTAATTAGTTCTAAGTCCTAGGGGACTGATGACCTCAGATGTTAAGTCCCATAGTGCTCAGAGCCATTTGAATTTTGCAGGACAGTGCTCAAGCATGTACAGTGCTAGCTGTTGCTGATTTGTTTGACAGATGGGGCTTATAAGTGCTACACCACCTACTGCACTCCCCTAACTTAAGCCCTCGTGAGTTCAACTCTATTTCTAAACTAAAGGGAACGCTTCACGGCATTCGCTTCAGAACTGCCACAAATTCGTCAGGCAACAGACCGCGCCGCTCGAACTGTAAACACAACTGGCACTGCTAAGAGTATCCTACGACTTCCACATCGCTGGCAACGGGTTATACACAATGCTGGTGACTGCTTTGGAGGTCAGTAAAACTTCGAAATACATGTCTATTTTGTATGAGCTGTAAATAGATAGTTGCCACTATTAAAGTTCCAACCCTCGTATTTTGTGCAAGTCACAGTTTGGATTTTTTGAGGGTTCTGATATAGAGAAAGCTATTTACACTTACAGTGAGAACGTGCTTCATTTATTAGATAATAAATTAGTGGCTATTGGCATTTTCTGTGACCTATCAAAAGCCTTTGACTGTGTGAACTGCAATATTCTGTTAAATAAATTAGAATATTATTGTGTCACTGGCATTGCTTCAAAATGGTTTCAGCCTTATCTGTCCAACAGGAAAAAAAGGGTGTCATTTCTTCATCTGATTGGGAATTAATTACATGTTGTGTTCCTCAAGGTTCCATCTTGGGTCCATTGCTTTTCCTTGTGTACATCAATGACCTCTCGTTGTTCCATTGCCAGATGCTAAGTTTGTTTTGTTTGCAGATGATACAAACATTGCAGTAAGTAGCAAGTCAAGTACAGATTTAGAAATAGCTGCTAATCACATTTTTATGGGCTTTAATAAATAGTTTAAAGCTAATTCAGTTTCATTAGACTTTGTGAAGTCCCAGTATATTCAGTTCAGAACCTGTAAGAGATTTCCTTCCAGCATGTGTATATAATATGAAGACATGCATATCGCAGAGGTTGACAGTTTTGAATTTCTGGCGTTACAATTCAATAATAAATTCAGTTGGAAAGGGCATACCACAGAATTGCTTAAGTGCCTAAGCAAGTCTGTACTTGCATTGAGAATGATGCCATATGTAGGAGATAGAAAGAAACTTGCATAATTTGCTTACTTTCATTCTATTATGTCATACAGGATCATATTCGTGGATAACTCATCAAACTGAGCAAAAGTTTTTGGGTGCAAAAGCGTGTGATAAGAACCATTTGCGGTGTAAATTCAAGAACATCATGTAGGAAACTGTTCAAGGAACGTTGTATTCTAACCACTGCTTCTCAGTATATTTATTCCTTAATGAAATTTGTTGCAAGTAATATATCTCAATTTTCAACCAATAGCTCAATACATAGTATCAATACTAGGAATAAGAACAATCCAGATAAAGATCTAAAATCACTTACCTTGGTCCAGAAAGGGGTCCAATATTCAGGAACAGACATTTTCAATAAATTGCCAGCAACCATTAAAAACTTGGTTTCTGATAAAGCACAGTTTAAACAGAGTTTGAAAAAATTTTTGATAGGCAACTCCTCCTACTATATACATGAATATCTTGACACAGACTGTTAAGCCAGCTTAAATAAAAATGTCTGTTAGATTTCTGTTTTGACAGCATTTGCCGCAACAGTCAAGATTAGGTATTTTGTGTATGATAAATTCATTAATAGTGCACAACAATGTTTCATTCTGACAGCATTTTACTTCTGTAAATATTAGCTGTTCCAGTTTACCACATTATATTCATCTGTTTCGACAATCTCGTGACAAATGATCAATGTAGTAAGTATTATATTCGAATGTTTTATGTTTTTGTGTTATACTTTCTGACATGTTCTACACGCACGAGAATCATCCCATCTAATCTAATCTAATCTAATCTTAACAAGGTACGTTGTATGTGAGAGCTTCTTGTAACCCCAGCAGACAGTGATTGTAACCTAACCGGGAGGTGAAATCGCGTTCCCCTTTTTTGTTGCAGGGCAAGTCTCGAGCCAATCGCCATGACCACCGTTTCATTTCAGGCCTATTGTAAAATTCAAAAATTCACAGAATTAGTTACATTTTTTTAATAATCGTTGGTAAGAAATTTATATTCGAATTTGATTTCGGCCATCATTAAACAACTGCAGCTTTTTCCTTGTAAAAAGTTGTTCCACAGTAATACCAAGTGCGAAATGCACTGTATCGTTCTTAAAATATGCTTATGGCTTTAGCCGTTTCGCACAAGTTTCATTGCCTATGGTAATTGATAAAATGTTGTGCATTTTCCCGATGTTTTCACCTGCGCTTGTATTTTTCGGAAGCATTTCATATAGATTATCTTTGACAGAAGTACGACCAAGCTTAAATTCAGCTGCCCATTCTTCACTGTAGGAAATGAAAAAGTGTATTAGTTATAAACCTCTAAGTTTGCATGAATTTCTGTTGGCGATAAGCAGTCCAAAAAATATGTGTCGACATAAGAGAAATGAAAATTGGTATCAACACAAACAGAATTTTCACCAGCACAAAGGGTTCCTTTGGAGAGAAAATCTGCCACCCATGTTTATTCAGAGGCACTGAAATACACAAGCATGGCAACAGATTCCACAACAATGAATAGCGCATCAGAATAAACGAAGACCTGTTTCCTCCATTGCAGCCAACTTCGTTGCAGGTAGGAAGTCAGAAATGACTCCATCAACGGCGAGGGTGTCGCGTGCACATATAACCTCCTGTCTCAAGGCCCTCACAAGTGTTTGAAGAATGGATCTTCAACAATATCAGACTCATACTGAGGAAACCTTAGTAAAACACTGCAAGACCTGTCGGCCGAAGATCGCAAAGAAAGTGGCGACAGAGAACGGATCAGTAGTAGAGGAGATTAATGAAAACGGATTGGTATGAGGCGTCCAACAGGCTCCAGTTTCATAACCTATTTCTCTGCTAGTCTTAGTTCTGTTTCACGTTGACTAGACCCATTAGTAAGATCTCTCATGAGTTCTGTCATAAGTGTAAGCAGTGCTAGATAAGTGTTAAGTTTTTGGGGAAACTGTACTCTTGATTGTACCATATAAAATTACTGCCTGTTACACCCTCCAAATAGTATGTGTGAAAATAGCTTGCCTATACTAGATGTGACGTAGGCTGCTACTGGTATTTACATCTGTACTTCGCAAGCCACTGTGAAGTGCGTGGCAGAGTGTACTTACCAATCTAATACGTATTAAGGTTTCTACTCGTCCCATTGGCTTCAGGAGAGCAGGAAGAATGACTTCTTAAATGCCTGTGTGCGCGCTGTAGGTAGTCTAGTGTTGTCTTCGCGGAAACTACGGGAGGGATACATAAGAGGTTGCAGTATATTCCTAGGTACATCACTTAAAGCAGGCGTTCCGTCTGCCAGGTCAGTTTTTTTCTCGATCTCCGTGACGCACTCCTATGGGCCAAACATACCAGCCACCATTCACACCGACCTTTGGATACGTTCAGTATACCTGTTAGATATATCTGGTATGGGTCTCACTCATTTGAGCATTATCCTAGCTCGAGTTTTGTAAGCTCCTAGGCAGAAAATGAATTTTCCCAATATCTTACCAAAGAACCTAAGTCTACCGCCTGCTTTACCTACGGCTGAGCCTAAGCGATCATCCTGTCTCACATCCCCATAAATTGTTATACGCAGGTATTCGTATGAACTGTCTGATTCTAATTGTGACTCACTGATATTGTATTATAGGATACTTCATTTCTGCCTTTTGTGAAGTACACAGTTTTACATTTCTGCACTTTTAAAGGATTTTGTCAATCCTTGGAGCATTTCCTCATCTTATCAAGATTTGACTGGATATTTGTGCAGCTTTTTGCGGAAGTATTTCACTTTAGACAACTTAATCATCTGTAGAAAGTCTGAGATTTAAGGTGAACAAGGCACCTAACATACTTCCCTCTGAAGTTGCATCTAGATTTGTTGATGGGTCTCCATTCGAGATGACATGCTGCATTCTCCCTACTACCAAGAAATGGTTTATCTACTCACGAATTGTGTTTTATACATGCTTACCCCAGTGAACCACGACCCTTACCGAGGTGGGGTGGCTTGGGCAGCACCATTTTGAAAACTGCAGCCACTATTTTTCCCGACGGCATGCAGCACTGCTTATGGTTAAATGATGAAGATATTGTGTTGGATACAATATTCCAGAGCTAAAGTAATAGTCCCCCATTCGGATCTCCGGACAGCGACTACTCAAGAGGATGTAGTCATCAAGAACAGCAAAACTGGCATTCTGTGGGCTGGAGTGCGGAATGTTAGATCCCGTAATCGAGTAGGTAGGTCAAAAGGTTTAAAGAGGGAAATGGATAGATTGGAGTTAGATATAGTGGAAAATAGTGAAGTTCGCTGTTGGGAGGATCATGACTTGTGGTCAGGTAAGTACATGGATATAAATGCAAAATCAAGTAGAGGTAATGCAGGAGTAGGTCTAATAATGAAACAAATAGGAATGCAGGTAAGCTGAATGAACAGCATAGTGAAGGCATTATTGTAGCCAAGACAGACATAAACACCAACGACAACAATACAAGTTTATATCCTAACTAGCACCATAGATTATGCCGAGACTGAAAGAATGTACGATGAGGTAAAAGATATTATTCAGATAGTTAAGGGAGAGGAAGATTTGATTGTGAAGGCGGACTGGAATTCGGTAGTAGGAAAATGAAGGAAAAATAATAAGATAGTATGGACTGGGGGAAAACAACGAAGGAGTGTGCTCCGTGGTAGACTTTTGCACAGAGAATAATGTAATCATCGCTAAACTTGGTTTAAGAATTATGAAAGAAGGATGTATATGTGGAAGAGACCTGCAAACAGTGGAAGGTTTCATATTAATTATGTAATGGGAAGACAGGGATTTCGGAACCATATTTTAAAGTTTTAGATATTTCCAAGGACCGATGTGGAATCTGGCTACAATTTATCGGTATGAACTGTAGATTAAAACTGCAGAAATTGAAAGAGGGTAGACAATAAGGGAGGCTGGACCTGGATAATTTGAAAGAACCAGAGGCTGTTGAGAGTTTCAGAAGGGGCAACGATTGACTAGACTATGGGAAAAAATGCTCGAATGTCTGTGAATTCTTAAGGGACCAAACTGCTGAGGTCATCGGTCCCTAAGCCTACACACTACTTAACCTAACTTAAAGTAACTTACGGTAAGGACAACACACACACCCATGCCCGAGGGAGGACTCGAACCTTCTCCGGGACTAGCCGCACAGTCCATGACTGCAGCGCCTTAAACCGCTCGGCTAATCCCGCGCGGCAGACTAGGGGAAAGGAATACAGTACAAGATGGATGGGTAGCTTTGAAAGCCGAAATAATGAAGGCAGCAGAGCATCAAATAGGTAAACAGGTAAAAATACAGGACGTAGTATAAATCTTTGGAAATCACAAGAGATATTGAATTTAATGGATGAAAGAAGAAAACAAAATACAGCAAATAAAGCAGGCAGGGAACAATACAAACGTCCAAAAAATGTGATTGACAGGAAGTACAAAATGGCTAAGCGGGAATGGCTAGAGGACAAAGCATATTAGAAGGATATTTTAATAGGAGAAAGATAGATACTGCCTATAGTAAAATTAACGAGGCCTTTGGAGATAAGAGAACCAGCTCTATGAATATCAAGAGTGAAGATGTAAAACCAGTACTAAGCAAAGAACGGAAAGCTGAAAGGTGGAAGGAGTACATAGGGAGGCTATACAAGGTAAATGAACCTTAAGGCAATGTTATAGAAAGGGAGGAGGAGGTAGATGAAGATGAGATTGAAGATATGATACTACGAGAACATTTTGAGAGAGCGTTGAAATGCCAAAGTCGAAAGAAGGCCCTTGGAGTAGACAACATTCCCCCAGAACTGCCAATGTCCTTGGGAGAGCCGGCTATAACAAAACTATTCCATCTAATGTGCAAGATGGATGAGACATGCGAAATACCCCCAGACTTAACGATGTAATAATTCCAGGTCCAGAAAAAAGCAAGTGTTGACAGGGGTGGAAATAGCCGAACCCTCAATGTAATAGTTCATGGTTGCAAAATAATTATTTACAGAAGAACATGGCCTCAAGGAAGATCAGTTTGGGTTCTGGAGAAGTGTAGCAACACACGAGGCAATACTGATCCACGACTTTCCTTGGAAGATAGGTTATAGATATGGAAACAATGTTTATAGCATTTGTAGACTTAGAGAAAGGCTTTGATAATGTTAACTGAAGTACAGTCTTTGAAATTCAGAAGGTAGCAGGGTAAAGTTCAGGGACCATAAAGTTATGCACCAGTTCTACATACACAAGGCGGTAGTTATAAGAGTCGAAGGACTTGAAACGGAAGCAGTGATTGAGAAGAGAGTGAGACAGCTAATGTTATTCAGTCTGTACACTGAGCAAGCAGTAAAGGAAACAAAAACAAATTGGTGTAGGAATTAAAGTTTAGGGACAAGAAAGACGTTGAAGTTTGCCTATGACATTGTAATTCGGTCAGATACACCAAACTATTTGGAAGAGCAGTTGAACGAAACGGACACTATCTTGAAAGAAGAATATGAGATGAACGTCAACAAAAGCAAAACAAGGGTAATAGAATATAGAGGAATTGAATCAGGTGATGCTAAGGGAATTAGATAAGGAATGAGACACTAAAAGTAATTGATGAATTTTGCTATGTTGTCAGTAAATCAACTGACGATAGCTGTTGCGGAGAGGATAGAAAATGTGGATTGATAATGGCAAGACAAGTTTTTGTCAAGAAGAGACAGTTGTTAACATCATATATATAAATGAGTTAGGAAGTAGTTCTGAAGGCATTTGCATGAAATATAACTTTGTATGACTGAACTGTGAACGATAAGCGGCCTATGGTCTTTCTAATACGATTTTCCGGAAAGTATTTGGTAAACATTTTTTTTCTTGTGTTACTTATAGTTTTATATGTCAGCTTCATCGTAAAGTGTGTATCGTTTCGTTATTAGTCGTAGTTGTTATTATACCGGGTGATCAAAAAGTCAGTATAAATTTGAAAACTTAATAAACCACGGAATAATGTAGATAGAGTGGTAAAAATTGACACACATGCTTGGAATGCCATGGGTTTTTATTAGAACCAAAAAAAAAAAAACAAAGTTCACAAAATGTCCGACAGATGGCGTATCTGCTACCGTGACGGGTGAGAGGTACGCCGATATGTTACAGAATCGCATCATCCCCAGCCTGGCTGATAAACACCTGCTGGAACGTACGATGTTTATGCAGGATGGCGCTCCACCCCATATTGCTAGACGCGTGAAAGATCTCGTGCGCGCGTCGTTTGGTGATGATCGTGTGCTCAGCCGCCACTTCCGTCATGCTTGGCCTCCCAGGTCCCCAGATCTCAGTCCGTGCGATTTTTGGCTTTGGGGTTACCTGAAGTCGCAAGTGTATCGTGATCGACCGACATCTCTAGGGATGCTGAAAGACAACATCTGACGCCAATGCCTCTCCATAACTCCGGACATGCTTTAAAATGCTGTTCACAACATTATTCCTCGACTACAGTTATTGTTGAGGAATGATGGCGGACATATTGAGCATTTCCTGTAAAGAACATCATCTTTGCTTTGTCTTACTTTGTTATGCTAATTATTGCTATTCTTATCAGATGAAACGCCATCTGTTGGACATTTTTTGAACTTTTGTATTTTTTGGTTCTAATAAATCCCCATGTCATTCCAAGCATGTGTGTCAATTTGTACCTCTCTATCTACATTATTCCGTGATTTATTCAGTTTTCAAATTTATACTGACTTTTTGATCACCCAGTATTTTGCGCTTAAGTAAGGCACAGCACGAAATTCGGAAAGTTTGCAATGAAAATTAGGGATCACTATGATTTAGCGTTTGGTGCATATTACATCACACGTTGCTACATAGGAAGTTAAGCTAACACGCTGAATTTTTCTTTAGACTTGGGAGGAAGCGTGTGTCTACCTCCCGTGTCTAGAAAATCGATTTTCTGTATCGCTCTAAGTTCCGATCGCGCGAGCCAACGAGAAAGCCAGAGTGTAACGTCCATAACATACCTCATATCTGATAAACTATTGGAGATATCGAAACGAGATTTTGGAAAATTATAGCATGCAATGAGGATAGTGTTTTGCCATATGTTTAACAGCAGGCAACCAACATTCCCTGTGCACGCCAAAAAGGACATATATAAGTGCCATATCTCAGTGTCACTCAGACAGTTTCTAGAGACACTTTCCATGTTGGGAGCGAACTGTCCTGTCGAAAAATGGCACCACAATACTATCGCACAAGGGGTTACAAATGAGGATGCAGGATGTTCATGACGTACAAATGTGCCAATCAGAGTTCCGTCACTCACCTGAAATCATACCCGATGGGTCCGGGTAGCAAGGCGCAAGGAGTAACACCACTGCACTTCTCCAAAAAGTTATAAGATTGTGGCCTCACATTAGGTCACCTGCATACTCGCGGTTGATGTTCATCTGGGGTAGTGCAGAACTAGCTATGATTCATTGCTGAACACCATGTGACGCCGTTCATAGCAGTCCTTGCTTCCTGGTCCCGGCACCACTCTAAATGTATTCGTACATGTTCTGATGTTGGCAGCAGCATATACATCGGACGGTAATTCCCTAGTCCTGCTGCTGTCCCCCCAACCAGTGGTGCAGAGGACACAGTGTGTTGCAGGGTGTAATGATTTGTTCTCGGATGGCACAGATGTGAAGAGAGTACAATGCATTTGGTGCACAGTACAGCGATCCTTTCTGATGGTGGTCACACGCTGTCGATCACAACCTTGGTGACGAGTATGCCTGCCATCACAGTCCCATGCAGTCAACATTGGCCCACTGTCACCTCCCAAAACTGGGCATTTTACAATTTGATCAATGGCCAAATGGAGACTCATAATGGGGCTACATTCAGACTCCATCAGGTGCTAATAACGCTGTCTCACGTGAGTACACTGCACTTCCGTGTCCTTCAAAGCGATAATATCCGATGCTCTTCATGCCCAGTTCCACGAACGACAGTAAACACGAAGAACACTAATGAGATCTGTGACTGTTCTACCTGTAACAGAGAACTGCAACTGTAATAATGTACATAACCTCCAGTGGTGTCTACTTATACAAAGTAGTTACTAGATTCTTCTTAAAAACTAAAATTCTTGTGGAGATAAGTCCTTTTCGAAGCTAAAAGTCGTCTTGTGAACTGAAGGTAAACTTCTAACTAATAATTTTTGAGAACATTTCTCTTGGAGAAGCGGCAGTCTGGTAAAAGTTCCTTAAAAATGGGTTACAAACAGTCTCGACCGCAAAAACATTTATTTTGGAGAAAATCGGCTTCTATCGGTATTTGACCATCCTCAGGCCCTCATACCACGAAGGTAGACGGTGGCGATGAATGGAGCGGTTGTTGACGTTCGTGAAGGCGTAATATCCGCTCCATTCACCGCCAGCGCCTACCATCGTGGTATAGGGTCTGAGGATGGTCAAATACTGACCGAAACCGGTTACCATTGAAATAAATGTTTTTGCGGTCGAGACTGTTTGTAATCCATTTTTAAAGTCTTCTTGAAATGCAATCGGCAATTATCTGGTGTTCAGACTGTCTTTAGGTAGTTCTGAAATTTGTTCCCGTACCCCCCCCCCCCTTTTTTTTTGTCTTTAACGTCCAATGCTGCAGAAGATGATAGTCTACAAATACTTGCAGGGTTGGGTTGTTGGAGATTACAGTGTAGTGTGTGAAGCATCTTGGTAGCCAGTTGTAACAATTTGTCTTGGAATTGGGAAAAGGCTTCCAGCAAGGCCGCAAGATATTCGTCATTAATTACACAGTTGGCCATTAGGATTGCGACCCCAAAAAGGATAACAAATAACGAAATTTCACTTGTTGTGTGTCTCTATCACTGTGTCTATTTACATGTTGAGGCAGCTAAGAGAGGCCACCAGAAATATAACCAGAATGAATTAATATATCGAGATGCGGATTTCTCCAAGTTATAGCGGACGACATGGTGAATTTCCTTACGTCCACAAGTAATTTTTATCGTTTATAGTTGGCGAATTACGACATCGAATTTGTTGCTTTCTAATTGTTTTATATACATTGAAAGAACCTTCTAAGAGACCTTCAGCGATATAACGTGTGTTGGACTTGATCAAACAGTATTAGGTTACTTTTCATAACACACACTGCAAATGTTACTAAGTGACATCTCGGAAGTACGATCAATCAGACAAATGTTCTGCGAACTCTAGAATCCATCGCATTTCATCCTCTTCACATTTAGATGTGATTTGGATGGTAAGGAGATGTGAATTCCATGTTAGTTTTCTTTCGAGACTTAGTCAAAATTAATTTACTGGATTAGTCAGAAGAATGGGTTGGTTTTAGAGGGAGAGATGAAAATCTGGACAATGGAAACGTCAAGTGATGCTACCAGAGATGATGGCGTAGCTTTTCCGTGGATTTACGTGAAGTCCACTCGACCAGGAGATTCTCTGCTGTGCCGTTTCCTGTGTTGTGAGATGATCAAAAATAAAATGGGCTTGTGGATATGTGACATAGGTACTGAGATAGCAGATGGTGCCGGTGGCGAGGACTATTTGCTGTAGGATGTGAGGTCTTTCGAAATGCTGTATGTTTTGAAGGTTAAGGTTGCAAAATGAATTATATTTTCAATGGTGGGCGGGGGAAAAAGGGAGCTGTTCGAGTAGAGTGGTATATCAACTGTGCATATGGGTATGGTGAGTTCAGGCTTTTTGGGAGAGGATTTGCATTTGTGGGAGCAGATGTGGCGAAGCAGATGAAATGGGGATTTTAGGTTCAGGAAATGTTGGTGAAGGTGGTTTTGCTTGCAGTGGAGGACAGGCCTGTGGGTTCCAGCAATTTTCTGTCACGTTGTCATCATATTGGAGGCATCGCTGACATCTATACGCTTTTGTAGTAGATTGAGATGCTTCTACAGGATACTTTCTGTGGTAAATCAACGCCCCAATTTTATAAGTTTGTCAGTTGTGTCGGATGACTCTGAGAATAATCGTACTAAGAAGCGAGGCCTACTATTACCTTGAATGTCTAGTGCCTCGTGCACATTGATTTGTGGCTGTGAGTTAAGTTCGCTTTCGTTTTCTTTGTGTGTGGACTGTAAGTTCATCTTTTGGATTACTGCTGCGAGCATTGGGGGTCGGCGTGAGGCTGGGGTTGTTTTGGTGCAGGGTTTGTAAGGGTCGTTATCGTTTCATTTCCGCCAAAAGAGGGGATAATTCGAAGTGAGATGAATGAGAATTAAGAGAGTTGGTTTTAATGCTGATGCAATCTCTCGTAGGGATGAGTTGGTTAGTGAGGAAAGTCTTAGGATTATAAATTTGTGATCAGATCTACTAAGCAAAAGGGAAAAGGAATGTACCTGGTTCTGGGATGATTTGGACTTCCATGTCATCAGTATCTGGAAGAGTTAGTTGGGTTCTTTTAGTTTCACCCTGACGCTCACTGATACCCAACCTTTTGTTAGTTTTACTGACATGTTTAGGTTGAATGTGGAAGACAGGTTATGGGATAACTGGGAGGCTAGGGAATGATTACCTGCTGGTATTGGTATATGCGTCATAGCTGGTGTTGTAGGTGGCAGTGTTGTGTTTGCTCCTGGTGGTCGTGTGTCTTCTGCTGTTGCTGGTGATGATGCAACTGATGAAGCTGCTGGCAATGATTCAGCTGGTGCTGCGATTGCTGGCAGTAATTGTGATGTCAGGAGCGTCTCAGGACGCATGTTCGGCCTGGAATCTCATTGACTGGAGTAGAGTTGTCTTCAGTGATGTGTTGTGGTTCGAATTGAGCCCTGATGACCAGTGAAGACGTGTCTGGGGACGCTCCGGATAGTGGTTGGGGTACAAACCTGACTGTCGCCTGCCGTACGGCTCAACAGCCAGGAGTAACAGTCTGGCGTACCATTTCGTTTCATAGCAGGCTCCCTTTGGTTGTGATCCCTCTGCATCTTTACAGTACAGCGGTCGTCGACGGTATTGTACACCTGGTTTTGTTGACCTTCATGGCAAGTCATCCTGAGCTTATGTTGCAGCAAGATACTGTCCGCCTGGACACAGCCAGAGTTTCTGTTGCTTGTCTTCGTGCTTCCCGAACCCTTCCTTAGCCAGAAAGGTCGCTGGATCTCTCCCCAGTTGAGAACGTTTGGAGCATTGCGGGCAGGACCCTCCAACTGTCTCCGGATTTTGATGATCCAACGCACCAAGTGGACAGAATTTGGCACGATATCCCTCAGGAGTAAATCGGACAACTCTACCAATCAATGCCAATCTGAATAACTTATACCAATCAGTGCCAATCTGAAAAACTGCTTAATTAAGGGCCAGAGGTGGGTCAACGTTTTATTGACTTACTAACCTTATGAAATTCCTTCTCTTGAATGAGATATCCGATTTTTCTGAAAGTGTATTAATTTGTTTGTCTGTACATGTACATCACAACTACCAATTTCCGCCCCATTCGTTAATTATTTAGTGGTGCGTCGTTTCCTTGTTGTCTCTATGTGTCCGTCTGTATGTGCTGCAGCCTAATCTCTGGGACTTCTTTAGGGATTTTGATCCAGTTTTCACTAACAGGTATGCTGATTCACGAGGAACAATCGAACAGCCGCAATAACTCCAGAGAGCAGCAGTGCCTTGACACAGCAGAAAGCGTGACCAAATAATCATATGGTATGGTGTTGTAGTTCCGCCTTGTGCACCGAGCGAGTAGGTAGATGTTTATTCGTCCGCTCTGCCGCAGCATCACAAGTGTTTGTCAGTTCATACTACTCGAACACGATATTGCAGTTGGCCTCCCGTGGCCGTTGTCGGAAACGGAAACAGGCGGTGATGTTACTGTAACCAAATGTAGCAGTGACAAAGAAAAGCGCATCGTGCTGTGAATGAAGACAGGTGTGTGTATACTAGCGCGTCGTCGTGAAATACCGCGATAAAAACTCAGGGTAAGCCAACCGAAGCGCCGTCACTCCTAGATGCAATAATATTATCGTCGACTCATAATTTTGGTGGTGTATATGCATTTGTGTTTGCGACATCGTGGTTGTATTGTCTCGTCCTTAGTTGGGTACGTGTCTGACAGTAGCCTATTTAGCACGTCATAAATGAGTTTTTCTGACTGTACGTAAAGACTAATGTTAGGAACTGCTGTGGAGGTTTCCATACGGCTTCCACTAATACACTACTGGCCATTAAAATTGCTACACCAAGAAGAAATGCAGATGATAAACGGGTATTCATTGGACAAATATATTAGACTAGAACTGACATGTGATTACATTTTCACGCAATTTGGGTGCATAGATCCCGAGAAATCAGTACCCAGAACAACCACCTCTGGCCGTAATAACGGCCTTGATACGCCTAGGCAGAGCTTGGATAGCGTGTACAGGTACAGCTGCCCATGCAGCTTCAACACGATACCACAGTTCATCAGGAGTAGTGACTGGCGTATTGTGACGAGCCAGTTGCTCGACCACCTTTGACCAGATGTTTTCAATTGGTGAGAGATCTGGAGAATGTGCTGGCCAGGGCAGCAATCGAACATTTTCTGTATCCAGAAAGGCCGGTACAGGACCTGCAACATGCGGTCGTTCATTATCCTGCTGAAATGTAGGGGCCGGACGTTGTGGCCGAGCGGTTCTAGGCGCTACAGTCTGGAACCGCGCGACCGCTACGGTCGCAGGTTCGAATCCTGCCTTGGGCATGGATGTGTGTGATGTCCTTAGGTTAGTTAGGTTTAAGTGGTTCTAAGTTCTAGGGGACTCATGACCTCAGCAGTTAAGTCCCATAGTGCTCAGAGCCATTTGATTTGAAATGCAGAGTTTCGCAGGGATCGAATGAAGGGTAGAGCCACAGTCGTATCACATCTGAAATGTAACGTCTACTGTTCAAAGTGCCGTCAATGCGAACAAGAGGTGACCGAGACGTGTAACCAGTGACACCCCATGCCATCACGCCGGGTGATACGCCAGTATGGCGATGACGAATACACGCTTCCAATGTGCATTCACCGCTATGTCGCCAAACGCGGATGCGACCATCATGGCGCTGTAGACAGAACCTGGATTCGTCCGAAAAAATGACGTTTTGCCATTCTTGCACCCAGGTTCGTCGTTGAGTACACCATCGTAGGCGCTCCTGTCTGTGATGCAGCGTCAAGGGTAACCGCAGCCATGGTCTCCGAGCTGAATAGTCCATGCTGGTGCAAACGTCGTCGAACTGTTCGTGCAGATGGTTGTCGTCTTGCAAACGTCCCCTACCTGTTGACTCAGGGATCGAGACGTGGCTGCACGATCCGTTACAGCCATGCGGATAAAGATGCTTGTCATCTCGACTGCTAGTAATACGAGGCCGTTGGGATCCAGCACCGCGTTCCGTATTACCCTCCTGAACCCACCGATTCCATATTCTGCTTACAGTCATTGGATCTCGACCAACGCGAGCAGTAATGTCGCGATACGATAAACTGCAATCGCGATAGGCTACCATCCGATCTTTATGAAAGTCGGAAACGTGATGGTACGCATTTCTCCTCCTTACACGAGGCATCACAACAACTTTTCACCAGGCAACGCCCGTCAACTGCTGTTTTTATATGAGAAATCGGTTGGAAACTTTCCTCATGTCAACACGTTGTAGGCGTCGCCACCGGCGCCAACCTTGTGTGAATGCTCTGAAAAGCTAATGATTTGCATATCACAGCATCGTCTTCCTGTCGGTTAAATTTCGCGTCTGTAGCACGTCTTCTTCGTGGTGTAGCAATTTTAATGTCCAGTAGTGTAAATAAACTGATTCACGGGGAAGGTTTTCGTATATAATTTATTACCGCTGTGCCAGACAAAACGTCTGACCGTAGATGCTTAGTGCTAGCCATGCGAAGCCGAGGCAGGTCTGTAGTACAGTACAGTAGGAAGAATACATGTTTATATTTGTCGGATATTTGAGGTACACACGCTGCGAAATGTATCAGACGGAGCTGCCACCTTTGGGAGCGACAGTGGCTACAAGCATTCATCGAGTTAGTAGGTTAGCTTCAGGTTCCATGAATCATTTGCACACAAAATATACAGATGTGTGTTAGTAATTCCTAGTCACCACCTTTAACACAGGTCAGCAATAGAAATTATTCTCCGGAATAGACTGAGTTGTCAAGAAGAAACTTTTTCAGTTTCTTTTCAAATTTTACTTTGCTGTCTCTTGGACATTTTATATCAATAGGTAAGTGATCAAAAATTTTGAGTGCAGCGTTGTGCACTGTTTTTTGTGCTAAAGACAACATTAATGTGGAGTAATGAATGTTATTGTTTCTTCTGGTATCATAGTTGTGTACGTCATTGTTCCTTTTGAACTACAGTGACCAATTTACAACATACTTCATGAGGGGATAAATATACTTTAAGCAGAGGACAGAACGCTTAACTCCTAAGATAAATGTCTATAAGATTATCGTGGGAGAGCACACATATTATTCTTACGGCATCTTTTTGAAGAATTAACACTTTATTTCTTAAAGAACATTATTGCGTATGACATTATTGAATGAAAATACGCAAAATATGTCAACTTATTGATGTCTCTCCCTGAGATTTGCAATGATTCTGAGGGCAAATGTGGTTAAACTAAATTTTTTTTAGAAGTTCCCAAATGTTCTTTTTCCAGTATAAATTACCATCAATGTGGAAATCTAAAAATTTTGAAGTTTCCTCGCAACTTATTATTTTCTCATCATGTGTAACAGTTATAATCAAATATAATTAGTGTAATACTACTAGATGTGCAGAACCGAGTATGTTTTAAAATTGAAAGTGAGAATATTCACGGAAAACCAAGTAATAATGCTTCTAAGAGCATTGTTTACGACTTCTTCTGTTTCTTTAAGTATGCTGTGATTGATTACGGTACTAGTGCCATCCGCACAGAGACGTAATTCTGCTTGTTGTATATTTGACGAAAGATCGTTTCCTTGTATGAGGAACAATAGTGGACCTATGATTGAGCTTTGGGAACCACCACACGTGATTTATACCAAGTCAAAAGAATATTTCCTGATTGCATTGGTTGAATTACTAAGTAGAAATTTCTACGTTCTTTTGGTTAGACATGAAATTATCCAGTGGTTGACTATACTATCAGTTCCATAAAAACACATTTTATGTAGGAGAATATTGTGATTCATGCTGTCAAATGCCTTAGATAAGTAGCAGGAAATACCAGCCGGTGCTCTTTTGTTATTTAATGATCGTAAAATTTGGTAAGTGAACGTATAAAATGCACACTCAGTTGAAAAACTGTTCTTAATTCCAAACTCTATCACTAAGGCCGTATTGTTGCTCCAGTGGGATGCTATTCTAGAATACATCATCTTCTCAAAAATTTTAGAAAATGGTGTCAATAGTGAAACAGCTCGGTAGTTATTGACATCTCTCCTATCACCTATATTGTGGAAGGGTTTAACAACGGTGTATTTCTAGCTGCCTGGAAAAATGACTTGATTTGTTAATGCGTTACATATTTTAGACAAGACAGGGCTTATTACATGGGAACAAATCTTAAGTACTCTGTTGGAAACATGATGAAATCCACAGGAGCTTTTATTTTTGAGAGAATCTAGCAATACATTTATATCATTGAATTTTATGAGAGTTACTTTTTCAACACATTTCCTTGTTTTTTCTCTTGAACTGTTTGTCCCTATGTTTGTTAGTACATTTAAGAAATGATTACTAAACTTTTCTGTCGAACTGAGCTTCGACGGTTGATACAAGTAGGCCATTCCATAACATACTGCTTCAACTATGTGGAGAGTTCGTTAGTCATACTACTGGCGAGTGGTGACTGCCAGTGTCTTGGCCAAACATAATCAGATGTTTTCAGTGGATGAGAGATCTGGAATATGCGCTTGCCAGGGTAATAGTGGAACATCCTCTGCATGGAAGTAGATCATGGCAGTACGGACAAAACACAGCGATGTGTTATTTTGTTGATAGGTAACGTCAGAGAAACCTCTAAGATAGCTGATATCTGTTGATCACAACATGTCAGAAATGTGGCGGCTGCTGTGCTAATTATCGGCTAAGCGAACAGGAGGTGTGTGCCCAGTGGGCCCCCATGTAGTCGTACGAGATACCTGGTCCGTAAGACGAGGGTGAATGCAATCTGGCAACGTTCGTTCACCCCGGAGCCCCATGTATGGATAAGGCCATCGTGTTGGTATATCCAATACCGGAACTCGTACGAGAAGACGACGCCGTGCGGCTTTGCTCTGACCAGTGTTGTCTCTGGCGCACCGCTGTCGGCTCGCCTCTTATCGGCCGTGCCCGCAGTCCATGGTGACCGTGACGTATATGTGGACACTTGTCTTGCTACAACCAAGCACATTTCCTGACTCAGCGGACAGGACGAGGCTGACATTCATTCGTTTAAAACTTCATCTGCGATATATTGGCCATAGTAGAATAAGGATTTATGCTTTAAATCATTGCGCGACTGCTACGATCCAAAAAAAGTACTCTTTTAACGAAAATTACATATTTCACACCGCTGCATTGCCAATATAAATGCGAGGGCTGTTTGATCGTAATTTTTTTTGACAACATGCCTTTACTCATCCTCATAATTTTGATGGTCCTTCTGAAAGTAGTCTCCCATGAATGCGATGCACTTGTTCCAGCGTTTCTACCAATCATCAAATAAATGCTGGAAACAATTTTTTGAGAGGTCCTTCAAAATTGCCTCCGCAGCCTTCACCACTGCTTCGGATGATTGATAATGCCTCCCATGAAGGCGTTTCTTCATGTTACGGAATAGAAAAAAAAGTCACATGGGGCTAAATACGGACTATGGGGAGGAGGAGGGATGCACTTCTCGTTGATTTTTGCAAGATATTCGGCAACAACATTGGCAATATGCGGCCGCGCATTATCGTGTTGCAGCATCCAGCCTGCTTCACGGAAATGTGGTCTTTTGCGCGTGATATGGACTTTCAGTGTTTTCAGGACATCCGTGTAGTATTTTCCAGTTACTGATGTATGTGAAGGTACCACATGTTGATAAACCATTCCATGAATATCAAAGAATGAGATGACCATAACTTTCCCAGCAGAAGCAGCCACTTTTGCTTTTTTGGGGGTTGATAATGAAGGAGATTTCCACATTGAGTTTTGCTGTTTGCTCTCAGGATCAAAATGATGTAGCCAAGTTTCATCAGCAGTGATTACATTTGAAAGAAACTCCGGATCTTCCTCCAACATCAACTTTAACTGCATGCAGACCTGCACGCGAATCTCCTTTTGTTCGGTCGGTAATCAACAGTCGTGGAACCCATCGCGCACAATAACGTGTCGTGTAATTTTTCTGTCACCAACGTGTGGGTGGCACCCAATGAAATGTTCAGTATTTCAGAAAGTGAGGGCAATTCGTCGATCCTCTCTCACAATGACAGCAGCAGTGTTGATGTTTTCTTCCGGAAGAGCAGTAACTGGAGTACTGGGTCCACCTTCCTTTGAAATTGATTGTCTCCCCTCTTTAAACATTTTAAACCACCTTCGAGCTGTGCTGTAGGGAAGAACAGACTCTCCATAGGCCTCCTGTAACATTGTATAGGCCTCAGCTGAAGATTTGTTGGGACGAAGCAGATTTCAAAGCCGCATATTGTTCCTCGCGTGTTACCTCCAATGCAGCGGTAGGCGACACTGAACATGTCTGACCTTGCCTGCCTCTCACAGGCGGAAACCAAGAGTCCCAACAATGAAACTACTACGCGTGTTTGTTGCACATTAAGCTAACAGAATTTCATAAGATAAATTTTAGCGCGAGAAATAATGACCATAAAAAATTATGATCATTCTTAATTGAACAGCCCTCGTAGATTATTTCAATTTTTGCTTTTTAACCGGTACATAGGCAATTTCAAATGCTTAAACATTATGATAGGCAAATACAAATAATTAAATTCACATGCATAAAGATTCCAACTGGAAAAAAATGAAGGGAAGACAAAATGAGAGCAATTTAAAAAGTTAATACGGTGATTAAAATGATGTGACACAGGTGTATAAATAAAAAATACATCCAAAACAGTTAATTGAATAAAAATAATGATCAAAGTCATTGCAATAAAGATTTAAAAGTAACAAGATTTAAAAATAACAATAACTTAATGAGATTTGAGCTCATAATGTCTTGCGTATGAGACTAGTACGGTAGCCATTATGCTACGCAACCAGCCTATACCATATTTCTTTCTTTAAAGCTGTAGAGCATCAGGGCATGTTCCGAAATTTTTTGGTCGATTACTCGCAAACATGGGCACAGCGGGTTTCAAAAACTCGATCAGTGGTGACCTCTCCTTCTGAGTGAACATTTGTCTCCTCTCTCGGGCTCTAGTCTCTAGGGGCCACTGAGAGCGTGCTTAGCTTTTTAGTATGCCATTCACGTATGCATGGAGTCGATACTCACTTGACAGACATGGGACCCCGACCAAAACGAACAGCAGTATCGCCGAACTGTAAATTGGAGTCTCGAAACGCTGCAATTCTGCCGTTTGTGAATTGCGACGCGTAGTGGCAGACGATCTCCTTTTTTACACGAGGAATAATACGGTTTTCTCACAACAAACCAACGTTTAAATGCTATTTCTGGATGAGAAATCCCATTATAGACGGAAAATAAATGGCGCCACTCCTACCCAGTTTGAGAGGTTGTGACGAAATTCTAATACAAGACAAAAAAAAAACGATAAAAAACGTGAAGGAATTATCCGAATGTGGCGGGAATCGGTAGATGTGACGTAGTTGTACAGAGAAACAAATGGATACAATTTCACAAAAATTGGATGACTGATTCAAGAGAAAGGGCTTCACATATTGACCAAGTCATTAACGTCTTGGTCCACCTCTCGCCCTTATTCGGTCTTGCATTGATTGATAGATTTGTTGAATATCCTCCCCAGGGATTGTTGTTGTTGTTGTGGTCCTCAGTCCTGAGACTGGTTTGATGCAGCTCTCCACGCTACCCTATCCTGTGCAAGCTGCTTCATCTCCCAGTATGCCCTGCAGCCTACATCCCTCTGAATCTGCTTAGTGTATTCATCTCTTTGTCTCAATCTCCAGGGATATCGCGCCAAATTCTACCCAACTGACACATTAGATCGTCAAAAACTCGAGCTGGTTGGAGGACCACGCTGTAATGTTTCAGTCTTGCTCAACTGCGGAGAGATCCTGTGACATTGCTGGCGAAGGAAGGGTGTGGCAAGCACCAAAACAAGCGGTAGGACAGCGTTAGGGGGGGGTGGGGGGGAGGCACATTATCTTGCTAAAATGTAAGCCCAGGATTGCTTACCATCATGGACAGCAAAATGGGGCTAGAATATCGTCGACATACCGCTGTGCTATAAGGGTGCCGTAGATGACAACCAGAGGCGTCCTGCTAAGAAATGAAATAATACCACAGACCATTATTCCTTGCTGGCGGGGCGGTACGGCGGATGACAGAAAGGTTGATATCGTATTGCTGTCCAGGGTGTCTCCAAACACCTCTTCACTAATCATCGGAACCTGGAATCCCATTGACTGAAGAAGAATTGTCTTCAGTGATGGCTGACGCTTCAAACAGAGCCCCGATGACCAGCGAGGACGTGTATGGGCAGGGCCCACCAATCAGCTCGGAATTCTGACCATCTAACGCCCCACTTGGACAGAATCTGGCACGATATTCCTCAGACGGTTATCCAATAATCCTGTCAGTCAATGCCAAGCCGAATAACTGATTGCTTAAGGGCCAGAGATGGGTCCACACGTTGCCGACTTGCTCAATTTGTGAAGCTCTTTCTCTTGAATAAATCGTCCAAATTTTCTGAAATTGGAATCATCTGTTAGTCTGCATATGTGCGTCACATCTACCAATTTCCGTCCCGTACGGATAATTCATTCGTGGTGCGTCGGGTGTTTTTTTTTTGTCTTAGAGGGTAATCTGCATGCTGAAGCATGTACACTTCGTGCGAAGTTTATTGCATGCCACCTTCGTGGTGTTGCAACTTTAATAGCTAGCTGTGTACCTGAGGCATCGTACTGCTGATCAAGGCTGAATTGTCCTCTTTTGATTCGGAATTAGTGTGTGTAACTGGAGAAGACACGGGCTGTAGTTAGACTTCTAATTGTAAACACTGCAAAATGAACTCGTGATCGGGCGGAGCTTGCGTTCTATATACGGTACCGAAAGTCTGTAAGTACTCGTTATCAGTCGTAGGGGCGCCAGCCTGTTGTGGTACTCCAAGCTGCCACGGCGACACTCCAGGAACAACGACATCGTCGGGAGCCGCGGCTGTCTCTGCAGCGGCGTCGGGGGCCGGCGCAGAGCCGGTGGCCGGTCCGACTCGGCTAGGCTCGCAGCGCTTGTTAGCGCGTATTGTGGAGAGGAAGGCGCCCATCACGCTTCCTTAAGGCAGGCCGCGCTGAGCCGCTTCGCTTTAAGTGACGATTACGCTCGGAGCTTTCCATTCTGGTGCCGCCCGTCCAGGCACTGGTCACAAGCCGCCAGTGCGCCACTTTAAAGCCTCCCCCAAAACCTCAAGGTGCCTGACCTCTTACGAGGGGATGGTCTGACATGTGGGTCACCGATTTTGATCAAGTTTCGCAAGGACGATCTACAATGAGGTGACTAAAGTAATGGGACACCTGCAAATATCGTGTCGGATCTCCTTTTGCCCGGCGTCGTTCAGCAACCTGACGTCACATGGATTCCACAAATCGTTGGATGCACTCTTCAGAAATATTGAGCCATGATGCCTCTATAGCCGTCCGTAATTCCTGAAGTGTTGCAAGTACAGGATTTTGTGCACGAACTGACCTCACGATTATATCCTATAAACGTTTGATAGGATTCACGTCGGGCTATCTGGGCGGCCAAATTATTCGCTCGAACTGTCCAGAATGTTCTCCACACCACTTGCAAACAATTGTGGCCCAGTGACTTGGCGCATTACCATCCGTACAAATTCCATCGTTGTTTGGGAACATTAAGCCCGTGCATGGCTGCAAAAGTTCTCCAAGTAGCCGAACATAAACATTTCCAGTCAACGATCGGTTCAATTGGACCTTAGGAGTCAGTCCATTACATGTAAACACAGCCCACACCATTGTGAAGCTAGCAGAGTGCCTTGTTCACAACTGGGGTCCATGGCTTCGTGGGGTCTGCGCCACACTTGAACCCTACTATCAGCTTTTACCAACTGAAATCGGCACTCATCTGACCACACCACAGTTTTCCGGTCGTATAGGATCCATTCAATATGCTCATGTGCCCAGGAGATGTCGTGCTGTTAGCAAAGGCGCTGACTTCGGTCGTCTCTTGCCGTAACCCATTAACGACAAATTCCGCCGCACTGCCCTAACGGATACGTTTGTCGTACGTTCCATATTGATTTCTGCGGTTATTTCACGTAATATTGTACCTCTGTTAGCACTGACAACTGTACGCAAACGCCGCTGCTCGCGGACGTTAAATGAAGGCCTTCGGTCACTGCGTCGTCTGTGGTGAGAGGTAATGCCTGAAATATTGTATTCTCGGCACGCTCTTGACACTGTGTATCTCGGAATATTGAATTCCCTAACGACCCTCTCGCCGGAGGTTCGAGCCCTCCCTCGGGCATGGGTGTGTGTGTGTTGTTCTTAGCATAAGTTAGTTCAATTAGTGTGTAAGTGTAGGGCCGATGACCTAAACAGTTTGGTTCCTTTGGAATTCACACATATTTGAACATTTGAAATGGATTGCCCTTCCGTCTAGTTCCAATTACCATTCCGCGTTCAAAGTGTGTTAATCCCCGCCATCACATCGGAAAGCATTTTATCTTGTGTACGCGATACTACGGCCATCTGTGTATGTTAGTAGCGCTATCCCATGACTATATATCTCCATGTATATTGAAAATATACGAATAGGTGTTTCTACATTTTGCTTGACACTCTTTTGTGAAAAAAAAAAAAACGAGGCGTAGTTGATGACGGAGAATCGTATTTTCAACGCTATTAACGTGTTTTGTGTTTTCATGCTGTATTAGGGTGCCCCTCATTCCACGAATCTAGTAGACTGAGGTCGTTGGTCGAGCGGTTGAGGCGCTAGGCTCCCAAACCGCTGTGCCGTGTTCGATTATTCATAGTGGCTTTTTTTATTCGGTATTTTTTCGGTGTTTCTGATAATGGGAATACCTTTCTGTGCCCTTTTTTGAAGTAAAGGAGATGTGATTAATAATCAAATAAGTATATACAATGTGTTGATAGTTGCCGCGTGGTTTGAGGCGTCATGTCACGGATTGCGCGGCCCCTCCTGCCGGAGTTTCGGTCTTCCCTCGGACACGGGTGTGTGTGTTGTTCTTAGCATAAGTTAGTTTAAGTAGTGTGTAAGTCTAGGGACCGATTACCTCAGTAGTTTGGTCCCTTAGAAATTCACACACATATGAACATTTTTTGATAGTTATTTTCATCGTGATACATGACGCGCTACGATAGGACTTTCGTAGATGGTGATGCTCAGCCGACCTGCACCGTGAAAGTAATACCACGAAAAGGTACCTCCCTTTGTCAACCGTATGACGCTTACCTTCTCCAACAGGCAAAGAATTTCATCGCACGACTTCAAAATCACTGGACGTCACAGCGTTACATGACAGGCCAGTGCTATCAGAAATCATGCGTTCTCCATAACCAGTCGTCTTCGCCTGTCTTCCAGGATATGCTTTTATACGTTTGGTATGCGTCCATTAATATCTGGTAGACTCGTTTTTAGCAACGTGAATAGAATTCATTTTCCACGAATAATGTATTGGAAAACAAGTCAGTGCGGCGAGATTTCCTTCGTTTGGTTGGTTGATGTGGAGGAGGGGAGCAAACAGCGAGGTCATCGGTCCCATCGGATTAGGGAAGCATAGAAAAGGGACTCGGCCATGCCCTGTCAAGGGAACCATCCCAGCATTTGCCTGAAGCAATTTAGGGAAATCACGGAAAAACTAAATCAGGATGGCCGGACGAGGATCTGAACTGTCGTACTCCCGAATGCGAGTCCAGTGTGCTAACACTGCGCCACGTCAATCGGTTTTCGTTCGTTTGTTGCGCGTAGTGCGAACAATAATATTTATGTTTCGCGTGTTTCTATGATCACTTTCACCCCACTGATTGCGAGAATTCTCACGAATAGACGGTCAGTTAGGGTCACCCAATAATATACTTCAGGTATATTTTTATGCTATGTATCTCGATGAAAATAATTGTCAGTACATTATATATACTTATTTTATTATTAACCACATCTCCCAATATTTTGCTTCAGAAAGAAGCAAAAAATTCCGATCATCAGAATGTGGTCTGCTACACCGGAAGTAGATCGAATGAAAAAGAAAAGCAGCGGCCACGAACCTTACACGGACCAGGAGTCTGGTGGTGTAATGCCTTGACCCTACGACCGCCGACCTCGCTGTACTAGACACCTAGAATGACGGATACCCTAGCCACAGCATGGAAACACCAAAAGTTAGTAACTCGAACATTACTAGCTTTGGACCCCATATTAACCCTCCTATACTAAGGCGGGTCTTTTATGACCCGGTTCAAAGTTATATTTCGCGCCACGGCTAACCTAGAGGGCGCTCCATGCTGTCGTCCAAGGGCACCTCCTAGTCAGTCGTGGGGAAGCCGCTGACTCGATCACATCGATAAGGTACGTACACCCACTTTGATCGGATCCGGTGTATAATCTGAAACCACCGTAGTAGAGGAGGGTTAAATAGATAAAAAATGTTTGTTTTTTGACGAACTTTCGACGTATAAGCATTGAAAATATGATTTTCCGTCAGTTACTGTTTTATTTTTTTCAAAAACTTCATAGTGCTAGAAAAAGGCCGAAACACGTGTCTCGTTATTTTCAATATAGAACGTCCTTGCAGAACTGGACCAAGATTGGTGACTACCGTGTCGGACCCTCAGCTTGTTAGTAATGAGCTGCCAGACAGCGTTGTTGTAACGTCTCCGATGGCTGTTGTAGGTGGAATTGCAAGCAGAATGTGAACATCCATGTACAAGTGGTGTTGTAAAAATAAGATCCATTCGCGCATAAAAAATGGGGGAGAAGGTGTAAATATCAGCTGCGGTCTGAAATCCTACCAGCAGGTTTTAACGGAATGTGGAACAGCAGCCTGGTTCACTTGTGTTATTCTGTCAACACTTCAGCTCAGTGCGTTGCTGATGTCAATGAAGTTGTAACACTGCTGTTTGGTTCTGTTTATGCCACGTCGGTATTGAGCGAATTGGGACACTTCACAGTGCCTTTCATTCTAATATGCTTACTCCTTGCTTAGTGTAGGTTACTGCAAAAAATGTACAAGTTAGTGGTTTATGTAAATAAATTATTACTGTCTTATCTATTTAAAAGTACCAACTGTGTGAAGGATTAACACAGTGAAAGAAATCTCGCAGTTTGAATTTGCCTCCAAGGAATGGCAGGTTTCTTGTTGGTGTAGATTTTTGATTGAAACTCCCCCCCTCCCCCGTCCCCCTCCCCTCCGCTCCGTACCCCTTCCTTTTTAAAGCGAGTGCTGCTTAAAAGACTCGAACATGTCCATGTGGTATCCCTCAGCTGGGTTCCATAATATTAAAGGTAATATTTCAAATACTGGCTAGTGTGTAAATATGGGCTAGTTGTTGCCTAAGAGCATACATGTGCTGCAGCCTAGTGGCGGCAGTGTTAAACTGTTAGAGAGGGAGCCAACAAGCGAAAGAGAGCAGTTGATCGGTTGCAGCCAAAGGGTTTAGATGCAGTGATAGAACGCGTCATTTTCCCTTCATTGCCTTAAAACAAATTTGTAGGTAAGTTTATTCTATTTTATTGACTATTAGTTGTAGGTATGTTTATTCTATTTTATTGACTATTAGTTGTTACAGAAAGGCATTTTTTTGTTAATAGCTTCTTGTTACTGATATTCCGCAGTTCTTTTGGCATGTGTTTATTGTGTAACGTATTTGGCGATGAGCTACTACCATTATAAGCGTTCTTATCTAGTTGGTCTAAATATAGGCTACATAAGCGGGGCTAAATATGGGGTAGTCCATATTTACATTTTAATATGATGCACCTGATGGCAAAGCGGTTGATTTCTTGTACGTGTTGTGTCAGGATGGCAAGAATAACGCCCAAATATATTCGAAAGAATAAAAGAAACTGCTGGAATGAAGAGAACATGGAGAAAGCTATTATAGCTATCTGTGAAAAACAAATGGCGACCCTGGGAAGCAGGTGGGATGTTTAGGGTACCTTGTACGACACTCGGAACTTTAAGTAACAAGCATTATAGGACTCCATCTTCAGGAGTTCATAATAAACTAGGGAGAAAAACCTATTTGGGTGCAGAATTAGAGGAACAACTGGCTGAATAATTATTTCCACGGAACGAAATTTCCACAGATGCACTACAGCAGCTTTGAATTTCAAGTAGAAATGGTCTGCGAGCACCTTTAAAGTCAAATCAAGCTGGCAGAGCATCGCTAGGTCTTTTTCTGAATCTGCTCAAAGATTGTTTATCATTTCGCAAACCTTGTGGAACATAGTCTGCAAGGACACAAGGCTTCAACAAAGGAAATGTCCACGCATTCCTTAAGCTTTTGGAAGAAGCATACAAAAAGCAAAAACTCACTGCAGAAAAAATATTTAATGTGGATGAAACACGTCTTTCAGTTTTCCAGAACAAAATCTCCACATGTCCTACAGAGAAAGGTCAAGAAGGATATAGCAGCTACGACTTCCGCGGAGAGAGGTTCTACAGTGACAGATATTTCCTGCATGAGTGCAGCTGGGCAGTTTGTTCCTCCTATAGTCATTTTTCCACGAATGCATATGACCCACGTTCTAACGAAAGGATTTCCCCCGGATTCGATAGGCTGGATGGGTGAAAAGTAATCTATTTACAGAGTGGCTTGCTCATTTCATTGCAAAAGCAAAACAGAGTCGCCAGGAATTCTACTCACGTATGGAACACTGATAAAATTGACATGCCTAGAGCAAATAATGTGACGATTATCATTCTTCCTCCTCATTCCATCCATGCACTCCGTCCTCTGGAGAAGACATTCGTGAGCCCACTGAAAGCTTATTATAGTGGCGAAGTTAGACCGCGGATTTCATCCTCCCATCATCCTATCACACCGAATGACACAATGGAGCTGCCTGGAAATACATGTCTCGAAGTCCAGACAGGGGAGATTGCAAGGAACTGATTCAAAGGAATTACAATATTTCCTTTGAACAAAGACATATTTCTGATTTTCTATCTTCCGAAATTGAAGCAGAGAAGACACGGAGTTCCACGAAATCAAAAACCGCCGAGATCGCTCCTAACGTTATCGCCTTACTATCATATTCGACTTCACTCCCGCTGCTCCGCAGGATTTTCCTGGAACGTCAAAGCAAGTTAGCCCTTTCGAGATTGCTCCAGTTCCTGACATCAGAAAACTAGCAACAAATCGTGGTGGTAAGCCTTCACGTTCGCGTATCGTCACTGGAGAATCACACTGTCACGAATTACCTATCTCTGTTCTCAATGCCCTATTAAGAAGGGTTTGTTGTGGTCTTCAGTCCTGAGACTGGTTTGATGCAGCTCTCCATGCTACTCTATCCTGTGCAAGCTTTTTCATCTCCCAGTACCTACTGCAACCTACATCCTTCTGAATCTGCTTAGTGTATTCATCTCTTGGTCTCCCTCTACGATTTTTACCCTCCACGCTGCCCTCCAATACTAAATTGGTGATCCCTTGATGCCTCAGAACATGTCCTACCAACCGATCCCTTCTTCTGGTCAAGTTGTGCCACAAACTTCTCTTCTCCCCAATCCTATTCAATACTTCCTCATTAGTTATGTGATCTACCCATCTAATCTTCAGCATTCTTCTGTAGCACCACATTTCGAAAGCTTCTATTCTCTTCCTGTCCAAACTGTTTATCGCCCATGTTTCACTTCCATACATGGCTACACTCCATACAAATACTTTCAGAAACGACTTCCCGACACTTAAATCTATACTCGATGTTAACAAACTTCTCTTCTTCAGAAACGCTTTCCTTGCCATTGCCAGCCTACATTTTATATCCTCTCTACTTCGACCATCATCAGTTATTTTGCTCCCCAAATAGCAAAACTCCTTTACTACTTTAAGTGCCTCATTTCCTAATCTAATTCCCTCAGCATCACCCGACTTAATTAGACTACATTCCATTATCCTCGTTTTGCTTTTGTTGATGTTCATCTTATATCCTCCTTTCAAGACACTGTCCACTCCATTCAACTGCTCTTCCAAGTCCTTTGCTGTCTCTGACAAAATTACAATGTCATCGGCGAACCTCAAAGTTTTTATTTCTTCTCCATGAATTTTAATACCTACTCCGAATTTTACTTTTGTTTCCTTTACTGCTTGCTCAATATACAGATTGAACAACCTCGGGGAGAGGCTACAACCCTGTCTTACTCCCTTCCCAACCACTGCTTCCCTTTCATGTCCCTCAACTCTTATAACTGCCATCTGGTTTCTGTACAAATTGTAAATAGCCTTTCGCTCCCTGTATTTTACCCCTGCCACCTTTAGAATTTGAAAGAGAGTATTCCAGTCAACATTGTCAAAAGCTTTCTCTAAGTCTACAAATGCTAGAAACGTAGGTTTGCCTTTCCTTAATCTTTCTTCTAAGATAAGTCGTAAGGTCAGTATTGCCTCACGTGTTCCAGTGTTTCTACGGAATCCAAACTGATCTTCCCCGAGGTTGGCTTCTACTAGTTTTTCCATTCGTCTGTAAAGAATTCGTGTTAGTATTTTGCAGCTGTGACTTATTAAGCTGATAGTTCGGTAATTTTCACATCTGTCAACACCTGCTTTCTTTGGGATTGGAATTATTATATTCTTCTTGAAGTCTGAGGGTATTTCGCCTGTTTCATACATCTTGCTCGCCAGATGGTAGAGTTTTGTCAGGACTGGCTCTCCCACGGCCGTCAGTAGTTCCAATGGAATATTGTCTACTCCGGGGGCCTTGTTTCAACTCAGGTCTTTCAGTGCTCTGTCAAACTCTTCACGCAGTATCATATCTCCCATTTCATCTTCATCTACATCCTCTTCCATTTCCATAATATTGTCCTCAAGTACATCGCCCTTGTATAGACCCTCTATATACTCCTTCCACCTTTCTGCTTTCCCTTCTTTGCTTAGAACTGGGTTTCCATCTGAGCTCTTGATATTCATACAAGTCGTTCTCTTATCTCCAAAGGTCTCTTTAATTTTCCTGTAGGCGTTATCTATCTTACCCCTAGTGAGATAGGCCTCTACCTCCTTACATTTGTCCTCTAGCCATCCCTGCTTAGCCATTTTGCACTTCCTGTCGATCTCATTTTTGAGACGTTTGTATTCCTTTTTGCCTGTTTCACTTACTGCATTTTTATATTTCCTCCTTTCATCAATTAAATTCAATATTTCTTCTGTTACCCAAGGATTTCTATTAGCCCTCGTCTTTTTACCTACTTGATCCTCTGCTGCCTTCACTACTTCATCCCTCAAAGCTACCCATTCTTCTTCTACTGTATTTATTTCCCCCATTCCTGTCAATTGCTCCCTTATGCTCTCCCTGAATCTCTGTACAACCTCTGGTTCTTTTAGTTTTTTCCAGGTCCCATCTCCTTAAATTCCCAACTTTTTGCAGTTTCTTCAGTTTTAATCTACAGGTCATAACCAATAGATTGTGGTCAGAGTCCACATCTGCCCCTGGAAATGTCTTACAATTTAAAACCTGGTTCCTAAATCTCTGTCTTGCCATTATATAATCTATCTGATAACTTTTAGTATCTCCAGGGTTCTTCCATGTATACAACCTTCTTTCATGATTCTTAAACCAAGTGTTAGTTATGATTATGTTGTGCTCTGTGCAAAATTCTACCAGGCGGCTTCCTCTTTCATTTCTGTCCCCCAATCCATATTCACCTACTATGTTTCCTTCTCTCCCTTTTCCTACACTCGAATTCCAGTCACCCATGACTATTAAATTTTCGTCTCCCTTCACAATCTGAATAATTTCTTTTATTTCATCATACATTTCTTCAATTTCTTCGTCATCTGCAGAGCTAGTTGGCATATAAACTTGTACTACTGTAGTAGGTGTGGGCTTCGTATCTATCTTGGCCACAATAATGCGTTCACTATGCTGTTTGTAGTAGCTTACCCGCATTCCTACTTTCCTATTCATTATTAAACCTACTCCTGCATTACCCCTACTTGATTTTGTGTTTATAACCCTGTAGTCACCTGACCAGAAGTCTTGTTCCTCCTGCCACCGAACTTCACTAGTTCCCACTATATCTAACTTCAACCTATCCATTTCCCTTTTTAAATTTTCTAACCTACCTGCCCGATTAAGGGATCTGACATTCCACGCTCCGATCCGTAGAACGCCAGTTTTCTTTCTCCTGATAACGACATCCTCTTGAGTAGTGCCCGCCCGGAGATCCGAATGGGGGACTATTTTACCTCCGGAATATTTTACCCAAGAGGACGCCATCATCATGTAATCATACAGTAAAGCTGCATGCCCTCGGGAAAAATTACGGCTGTAGTTTCCCCCTGCTTTCAGCCGTTCGCAGTACCAGCACAGCAAGGCCGTTTTGGTTATTGTTACAAGGCCAGATCAGTCAATCATCCAGACTGTTGCCCTTGCAACTACTGAAAAGGCTGCTGCCCCTCTTCAGGAACCACACGTTTGTCTGGCCTCTCAACAGATACCCCTCCGTTGTGGTTGCACCTACGGTACGGCTATCTGTATCGCTGAGGCACGCAAGCCTCCCCACCAACGGCAAGGTCCATGGTTCATGGGGGAAGGGTAAGCGGAAGTTATCTTCCGGTGACAGTGGAGGATGTAAAGGGATAAACAACACTCCAGTAGCAAATACACACAAAGGAAAGGCCTTCAAAAGTGAAACAGCGGGCTTCAGATTCAGAGGACCGTTATGCAGCTCTGGATGACAGTAACCTGGAAATACCTATTGAAGAGTATCCAAGTGAGGCTGCCTTTTTTTTTACGAGGGTCTCCTTTCTGAGGACTCAAGGGGAGAACTTTGGGTCAAGTGTTTATATGGGTAGACAGTGAATGCGCAGGGACTGAAACAGATTAAGTACATCTGCGACTATTGCAAACAGGGATTTTTCTTTCACAAAATATTTTAATGTGTTGATCTGTATTTTTAACCACAAATAATTATATTGTTCTGAATTTATGTCATTTTATGTATGTATGTTTAACTTTCCGATTGCTGGTAAGGCTTTCACAGAAGTAACGTCGATGTCTGACATATTGCCGTTATTTTTATAATTGTTTTACAGCATTTTTAAGTAGCTCATATTTGCACCCTACCGAGCGAAACGACGAATTTTCAATACTCGTTAATTACACTATTTTCACTAGCTTTTATTACGACCCTGTTTATTTTAACCTCATTGTTAGAAAGCCTACGTGTTTTAGAATTCCCTTAAGATGTATTTCAAATGTTCGACAACTGCGTAAGTATACCCTTTAATGAAAGCGGTAGCTCGTATTTTGAGTATCTCCTCTACATAAGGCAACTTTTTGGGAGAAAAAAATCTTGTCATAGCAGAATCATTACAACGAGAGAAAATTTTGTGTTAGCTCATCCCAAGACCTTTGAATGTTTTCGATTTTGTTAAAGGTTACGCGTTAACAGTATTTGCGCTTCGCGTCAAGTGTATTCTAGGCTTTTAAAATCTTTTCAGAATTGTTGGTTGGTTTTGGTTTTTATCTTATTCACAGCCTAGAAATTGAAAACACTTGTTGGGCCAAACTCCAACTGCTAGTCGAACAATATATCACAATGTCAGTAAGACCAGTCTTAGTCGTCTTTTTCTCAGAACGCCTTGAAAGAGACCTAAGTGTGTTTCAAAGAAAACAAGTAGACAGGAGGACAAGAAGGTACGAGCTAGATAGCCTGTGTATAGTCTCTTTTGTACAAGCGATCCTTCAACTAAGGGAAAAGAGAATGGGCACCAAAAACTTTCCATATGCCTCTTGATACGTTGCCAGATTTGAGAAAATAACAGTCTCATAATGTCAACTAAATGTGTTATGGGTCCCTATACTTGGATGACCGCAGAGATAAGAGTTACTGGCGTACCTGCTTCTGACAAAAGAGATTTTTATGGGCTCAGCCCCAAATATCTCCATCCATTTAAACGGCGTGAAACCCGCAGGGATCGGGTGGATCTGTTCCTGAAAAGTCAAAAACAGATTCTATCCTTGTTCTATGGAACCCCTTTTCCTGCGCATTAGTGTTTAAGAAGAAAAACGTTGACACGTTTGTAAACTGCTGGAAGAAGTCTTTAAAATTGTAACTATACCGCTGACAGTCTACAAAGTAGATTAAACTGTATTAACCATTGACTAAGCAAAATAGCGGATGCGTTTGGCCGTTCGTCTACAGAGACGGGAGTGACACAAACAGTATTGCACGTATGAGCGGCAACCGGCTTGTGAGAGGAGCTCCTATAGGGAGAACTGGCTTCGCGTATCCGTCAGGCTATGTTCAGACTAACGTAATCGTGATTTGGTTGAAACACTTTGTGGAAAAGGCCAGTCCATACAGGTTATTTCCTCGTCTTGGACAGCACTATAGTCATTTTCGTAACTCTAATGTCATTGCTTGTGCTAGAAACACTGTACCCACAAATTACAGCTACCGAGTGATGATAACGATGTACCGGAATTATCCATATTTCGAACAAATAAAACCGATATTTATACGTCAATATTGTAGTGTCTACATATTGACTGCTCTTATACATTTTCCCAATATATCAGGCTTTCATAATTCTACTTTCCACACATTTTTACTGGGTACTGGATCACACATCTTCGCCCATCTGTCAATTGTACGTAACAAAACACAGATTCATTAAATATTTCTTGTGTCACATTGACATTTGGCGACACGTGACGTATCACGTAGAAGATTAGAGATAGTGTTAAGTACATAAAGTACTAGTGATTTTGGCCGTGCGGTTCTAGGCGCTACAGCTGGAACCGAGCGACCGCTACGGTCGCAGGTTCGAATCCTGCCTCGGGCATGGATGTGTGTGATGTCCTTAGGTTAGTTAGGTTTAATTAGTTCTAAGTTGTAGGCAACTGATGACCTCAGAAGTTAAGTCGCATAGTGCTCAGAGCCATTTGAACCAGTGATTTTTTGAGCTAAGAGCAAAATATGAGAGGAATTCCCGAAAGGAGAAAATCTGAAAATTGCACTGGATGTTAGGAGGTATTGGAAACCACATTGGACATGATGCAGAGATTTTTAGTTTACTCATAGTCAGCAGCAGTCTTATTTCTAGGTCTTTGTCTCCGCTCATGCTGACTGCTATGGAACTAGTACTGTTGTGAACAGAACTTTTCATAATTAGATTGTTTGGCAGGAGAACCTATGCCATAGAAAGTATGGCATTTCGATTTATAGAGTGTTTCGTCCAGTCAGTATTCGCTAGCCTCCAAAATTAAGCTTGACTGCCAGCTTGAAAGCTGATGTTATGGAGGAATTTGATAGTAGTTTAAGGGACAGTGCGCAGACATATTTACTTGCTCTTCCTATGTTTATGAGCGTGAGGTCCAAAAACAAACCTTTTCGGATGCAAATTTATCATTGCGAGCCCTAAAATATATTTAAAAAATTTGCAGCACTGTCAGGAAAGGTGTCACCATAAACAGAATGGATAATAGATTCTTCAAATAGGTGCCACAAGTCAAGTCGCACGCACTTAACACAACCAAGAAAATGGACGAGCCTTCGTCCTGTGCTGTGGATCACAAGTCAGCAGAAACCCCATCTACTTGTCAACTCATGTTGTCAGTTACAATGAGAAATGGCGAAATGTAAGGCATGGATGCCCAACACAAGTCTGGCAGCAATTTCTCTGAAATAAGAAGCGGGCTGTGTGGCAAATCTTTCTTGAATTGAGTGCCTCAAACTTACTGAACGTATGCATAGCTCACTTGTTACTATGTACGAGGGCTTTCAATAAGTAATGCAACAATTTTTTTTCTGAAAACAGGTTGGTTTCATTCAGTATATCAGTGCACCACTTTATTAGCCAATCTTTTGGGTACAAAGTCCTATTCGTCAATAAATCTCTGTTCACTGCGACGGCCTTATGCTGCGTTGATGGGAGGGCCTGTGCGCCCGCATGGTACCACTCTCCAGTTCGACGTCGGAGCCAACGTCTTGATGCATCAGTACCCTCCCCATCATCCACGTACTGCTTCCCGCGGAGTTCAGCCTCCATTGGGCCAAACCGGTGGAAGTCGGAAAGGTGCGAGATCCGGGCTGTGGGGTGGATGAGAGAGAACAGTCCAATGGGCTCCTCTCGGGTGCGCAGACTTGTGTGAGGCCTTACGTCTCACGGAGAAGGAGAAGTTCGTTTGCTTTTGTGGCGACGAACACGTTCCAGTCGTTTCTTCAATTTCCTGAGGATAGCACAATACACATCAGAGTTGATCGTCGAACTATGAGGCGGGACATAAAACAGAATAACTCCTTCAGAATCCAGTTGTGATCTGTCGATCACCTCGAATTAGTGTGTCCGTACGTCACAACATTGCAGGAGTCAAAGCTGCGGGAGGGCACACGAAGAGATCGGACAGGTTTGCGTGATCTTGTTGGTGCGGTGATGACTGACACCTAGCCCAACGACTCACCGTGCTTTTGTTCACTGCTAGGTCTCCGTAGACATTCTACAAGCGCCCGCGAATATCTCTGACGCACTGGTTGTCCGTCACGAGAGACTCATTCATGCAGACGCCATGTTGAAGGCTACTTATAGCGTCACCTCCTATAGGAACCTCATGAAGCTAAGGTGCTGAAGCGTGAGTATTCATCTATGTTCCACAACAAATTTCGCGCTTTTTCAATCGAAAATGCCCGAGAAAAAAATGTGTTGCTTTACTTACTGAATGCCACTCGTATATATATTTGATGTTACCGATTTCCCAATACTGTTTACAGGGTAGAAAATATATTTTCTCCATAATTTTTTATTATAAAAGGAATAACATTTTAACAGCTTTTTTCCCCTATAAGAGTACACTAATCTCGTAAAACTACCCGTGTGTATATCAATAGTCACAGACTGTAATGTTGCACAGCTCAGTAAGAACAGACACTATCCAGCTACGTTAATGTGACTACCTGTCAAAAGCCTCATTAACAGCCTCTTGCAGCGCAGACTGCTACGAGTCGTGCAGGAACAGTAAAAAGATGCAAAATAAGACTTACGATTTTAAGTCTTAGCGGAACGTATCTGATACTGGTCGGTGAAACTGTCATGGGCGGATGCAGGCAGTATACTAAGTGTATACGTAACAAGTAAGAGCCAGACTTTAAAAGAACAACTCTTTTGTTGCATCTGTTTACTGCTCCTGTCATTCATTCTAATGTCCCTATGGCCCCTTTTTGGTGGTTTTAGCTACGTCTTGTTTTTTTATCATGGTGCCTATTTAATTTCGCTTTCATCGTTAGCCCTCTTTTTCTGATTTTACAATTTTATTTTTCCTCTCGGGGCTGACTTCCTTCGATGGCTGTCTTCATCATTCCATCTGTTTTCACTTTTGTCACTATTTTGACGTATTGTTTCAGTCTAACTGGGAATTATGGGACGTCCAGTGTGCTCAACTTTTGCCTCCAAATAAACTGAAAATAAATGTTGACTTCGATATTTAAATTTTCTTTTGTCATTTACATTCTTTTTTATATGATGTTATATTTTTCTTCCTAGAATACTGCCGTTCTACATTTTTTATAATTCTTAATTAACTCATTCGCTATTCTTCTTTATTTAGACGTACCTGAAGATGCAGCTCTAACGTTGCGAAGCGGGTAGTACTATTAAAGGATCACACAACAGCTGTTTGCGGTTTATTTCTCAACGATGCATACCTTCAGCTACGGATGACAGTTTGTTGCTATTGTCATTGCTTGTTTCTATATGTTGTAACTGTATTTCGATTCTTTCATAAAAAGGGCTAGTAGAAATCCTTGGGTAACAGAAGAAATATTGAATTTAATTGATGAAAGGAGAAAATATAAAAACGCAGTAAATGAAGCAGGCAAAAAGGAATACAAACGTCTCAGTAATGAGATCTATAGGAAGTGCAAAATGCCTGAGCAGGGATGGCTAGAGGACAAATGTAGCGATGTAGAGGCTTATCTCACTAGGGGTAAGATAGATACTGCGTACAGGAAAATTAAACAGACCTTTGGAGAGAAGAGAGCCACTTGTATGAATATCAAGAGCTCGGATGGAAACCCAGTTCTAAGCAAAGAAGGGAAAGCAGAAAGGTGGAAGGAGTACATAGAGGGTCTATACAAGGGCGATATACTTGAGGACAATATTATGGAAATGGAAGAGGTTGTAGATGAAGATGAAATGAGAGATACGATACTGCGTGAAGCGTTTGACAGAGCACTGAAAGACCTGAGTCGAAACAAGGCCCCGTGAGTAGACAACATTCCATTGGAACTACTGACGACCTTGGGAGAGCCAGTCCTGACAAAACTCTGCCATCTGGTGAGCAAGATGTATGAGACAGGCGAAATACCCTCAGACTTCAAGAAGAATATAATAATACCATTCCCAAAGAAAGCAGGTGTTGACAGATGTGAAAGTTACCGAACTATCAGTTTAATAAGTCACAGCTGTAAAATACTAACGCGAATTCTTTACAGACGAATGGAAAAACTGGTAGAAGCCGACCTCGGTGAAGATCAGTTTGGATTCCGCAGAAATGTTGGAACACGTGAGGCAATACTGACCTTACGACTTATCTTGCAAAATAGATTAAGGAAAGGCAAACCTACATTTCTAGCATATGTAGACTTAGAGAAAGCTTTTGACAATGTTGACTGGAATACTCTCTTTCAAATTATGAAGGTGGCAGGGGTAAAATACAGGGAGCGAAAGGCTATTTACAATTTGTACAGAAACCAGATGGCAGTTATAAGAGTCGAGGGGCATGAAAGGGAAGCAGCGGTTGGGAAGGGAGTGAGACAGGGTTGCAGCCTGTCCCCGATGTTATTCAATTCCCCGATGTTATTCAATCTGTATATTGAGCAAGCAGTAAAGGAAAAAAAAAGAAATATTCGGAGTAGGTATTAATGTCCATGGAGAAGAAATAAAAACGTTGAGGTTCGCCGATGACATTGTAATTCTGTCAGAGACAGCAAAGGACTTGGAAGATCAGTTGAACGGAATGGACAGTGTCTTGAAAGGAGGATATAAGATGAACATCAACAAAAGCAAAACGAGGATAATGGAATGTAGTCGAATTAAGTCGAGTGATGCTGAGTCAATTAGATTAGGAAATGAGACACTTAAAGTAGTAAAGGAGTTTTGCTATTTGGGGAGCAAAGTAACTGATGATGGTCGAAGTAGAGAGAATACAAAATGTAGACTGGCAAAGGAAAGGAAAGCGTTTCTGAAGAAGAGATATTTGTTAACATCGAGGATAGATTTAATTGTCAGGAAGTCGTTTCTGAAAGTATTTGTATGGAGTGTAGCCCTGTATGGAAGTGAAACATGGACGATAAATAGTTTGGACAAGAAGAGAATAGAAGCTTTCGAAATGTGGTGCTACTGAAGAATGCTGTAGATTAGGTGGGTAGATCACATAACTAATGCGGGGGTA